>NC_044324.1:1062500-1362500 GCF_007399415.2 Gopherus evgoodei | reverse complement strand
CCCTAGTGGTGAGGCAATGGGGAGGCACAGAAAAGGGGTTTAAAGAGGACATAAATGGCCCCCTGAGAATCTCCTCCCCCACATGGGAACTCCCTGGCTGGTATCGAGCTGGCGTGAGGACACTGCACACCCTCTCTGTAGTAGAAAGAGTGGCTCAGAGTGCATTGCATTGTGGGTATTCTCAGGGGCAATGGGAGGGAAGCGGTATGTAAACTAGAGCAGATCTGAGTCAGTTCTAACTTGCCCTGGGTCCTCGTTGGGCCAAAGAACACAGAGGTGGCAGGAAGGGGGAAGTGAAGACCAGGTCCCTCAGCCAGGGTGCCCACAGCCAGTATGGCTGCCATGCAGTCCTTTCAATTGGCCTTTGTCTGAGGGACGTGGCTGACCCGAGTCAATGAGGGGATGGGAATTGGGCAGGTATAGCTTTGTCTGAGCTGCCCATTGAATGGACTCAGCACTGTCTTTTATTCCAGCATTGGGACTGTCAGTGCACTTCTTCGCTTATTAGAGTACGGGGAAGGGGAGCATGTCAGGACTCCTGGGTTCCATTCTACTGACTCTGCCCTTCTGTTCCTTAGTTTCCCTAGCTGTCAAGTGGGAAGTGTAGGACTCAGCTGCCACATTGGAGAGCTGCGAAGGTCAATGAGCGTTTGCAGAGAGCTCGGGTCAAAGGACAAAATATGATCGCCCCCAATGGTATATTACCAGGTGGCGGTGAGACAGAGAAATCTTGGGCAGTATTGCTGTGTGCGTTATATCGCAGCAAAGAACCTCCTTGACAAAATCCAAGAGACGGCCCACCTGCCACTTGTCAAAACTACATGGGAAGTGCCTCTCCACCAACTTCTCAGCGGAAGATCTATGGTACCGCCTGTCTCCCCGAGTCCCCAGAGGACGCTGTCGCAGAGCCGCTCCCTCTGTAAGAAACTCCCTCCTCTGCCCTCGGCCTGAGGAGACACTGCCTGGCTTTGAGATACGGTGCAGCCTCTGGACTCCACACACGTGCTGAACAGCTGCTCATCTTGTGGTGGACTATCTGGAAGAATTCCCAGTCATTATACGGCTGACCCTGAAGCTACAGAATGGCTAAAACATGTGGGATGTCTACCTAAGCCCTTTGGACACCTTTCTTCTTCTTTCTGACATACTTGATATTTTGTACTATGAGCCTTTTTTCATCTTCATTGTACCACTTGTGCATTGGCTAATGAGCCGTCGAGCCGTGAATGTGTCCTGCCTCAGAGGTGGCTGCATTCCCATGCCTCACCGCTCAGATTGGGGTGATGGTGAAATAATAAGAAGGACACAATATCATCACAAAACAGGTCCCCACCTGCTCTCCTCCTCTCGGAGCATCCCGGCAGCTGCGGGAATGGAGCGGAGAACTCAAGCTGGGTGGGAAAAGTCTAAGCATTTGGATGGAAATTAAACATATTCATGTTTGTCAACTATTTCCTTCAAAAACCCTCTAAAATTTTCTTTCCCCAAGAAAATTCTGATTTCCCTGGAAATCCGTCTCCTGTTGGGAAAACGCATCTGGAGAAATCCAGGCCCTCTCTGTCCGTCTCCTCCTGCACCGACAGGTGCTGCTGCTAAAGGGAAATCCTCACTCGCCGTTCACCAGATGGGGCCTATGACACACAGCAGTTTTGATTCCATCCAGTAGAGGGCAGCGCACACACTAGCCAACCCACTCCCTTTTCCCACATGGTTAATGACCTGATCTATGTTCTGCTATCATGACAGCAGAGGTGGATTAGGGGTTTGTGGGGCCCTGGGCCAGAGCAAGTGGGGGCCCCTCCTCATCCCTTCTGCCTGCAGTCCCCCCGCCTCCTTCCACGCATTCCTGTTGGGGAAATGGGGTCAGGGTGCGGGGGCTTCCCCCACTCCCCAGCAGGAGCGCCAGGTGGGTGGGTGGAGCGGGTCAGGGCGCGGGGGCACCCATTTTTCCAGGACACCCCCAATTGCCTGGGGCCCCTGGGCACAGACCCAGCTGGCCCAGAGGTTAACCTGTCACTGCATAACATTTTCACTTGCCACGAGTGTGTGTCTGGCGTGTCTCCGAATCAGAGCACAGCAGCCCGTTCAGATAAACAGCAGCAGCATGAAGATACGGAGGCAGGATCCCTTCCTGCTGGAATGCCCACCAGCCTCACTTGGGATTAGGCCTGCAGTGGGCCTGATTGGCGGTGGCTCCCTGATGCTGCGCAGGAATCCCCCTGGAAGGGATCCAGCTGTCCTTGGAGATTTACGGTTGCATCAAAGTTGCTAGCGCTTCTGGTTACGTTGGGACCAGGCCAGGCTTTCCCATTACTCAGTGCTTACCCATTTGGCTTGGTCCCTGCGCTGTCGGGTTCCCTCCTGGAGGAGGCTGTGAGAGGTGCAGCTCTCTTGCAAATGAAAAGGAAGAGGAGAAGAGCACCGGGCCCCCCAACCCAGCGAGCTGCAGGGCCCCCCTGGCTGGCCACAGCAGCGCCCGGGGACTGTGTGAGCTTGTGCTGGAGTTTGCCAGGACCTTCCTTTTAATGGCGTAGAAATAACTTCTTTCACTCAACTGCTCTGCTGGTGCCTGACCATCCCTGCTATCCCAGCCCTGAGCTCCCTGAATGCAGCTCCGCCGATGCCCCTTAATCCCAGCCTGCAGTCCTCAGCTAGCACAGCCTCGGGCCTCCTCTTGAGAAGCCGTTGCTGATTGTGCCATGGTTCTGGTGCCCTTTAGAGAGATGCACAAACCCGCTTCATTTGGGACCTGTGGTGATTCTAAACCCAAGTCTCCAGCCATGAAAACCCAGGGGACTTGCTGCTGCCCCATAAACCGTGGGCTCTGCTGCTCTCCCTGCCCAGGGTTCATCCCAAGGCCACTGCCCCATGAAGGAATTGTTTCCCTATGGCAGCTGAGTGAAACTTTGGCTTCTGGCTGCCATTGCTCCCTGCAGGCCAGAGCTCATTTTCCTGGCACAAGTGGGTGCCGGGCCACGCTCTCTAGAGCAGTGGTTCTCAATCAGAGGAACACTCTGGGGGTACGCAGAGGTCTTCCAGGGGGTACGTCAGCTCCGCTAGATATTAGTCTAGTTTTACAACGGGCTACAATAAAAGCACTAGAGAAGTCAGCACGAGCTAAAATTTCATCCAGACAATGAGTCGTTTCTACTGCTCTATATATCGTACACTGGACTGTAAGTAAGGACCCAGATGTCCTGACTGCCACTCTCCTGTGCTAGCTTCTAGGCTGCGTTCCTCTACCAAAACTAGAATTCAGGAGTCCTGCCTCCTTCTCTAACCACTAGACCAGGGAAGAGAACCCAGGAATCCAGTCTCCCAGCTCCTTTATCCAGCAGAAAATGCCTTCTTCCCATCAGCTGCAATAAGCCCAGCCGCTCAGCGGTGATTAAAGAAAAAATGATATTAAAAAAATCCAGGTTCTGTGCTTTACTGGTGACAAAGGGAATGGAGGTGACATTTATAAATAATTTATGAAGAATTAAATGATTAATAGAACTAGCTCTGCTCTTAATAGATTGTTCTAAAATGTATGATCGCAAGGAAAGGCATGAAGGAGCTTAGCCAGAGCCTGCATGGTTTTGGAGGGAGTTTCGACCCACCGGAGCGGTATTCCTAGCTCTGCCACTGACCAGCTATGTGACTTTTGGCAAATCATTTCACCTCTCACCCCTCCACCCAAGTGCCGTCTGCTCTATATAGCTTGCCAGCCCAGAGACAATCTCTTGCCATGTGTTTGTGCAGCACCTGGGACAATGGGGGTGGGGTCTCTGTAATATACACCCGCAGAGTTGAATCTGGGCTAACGCTTCTCTGCCAGCCACCGTGCTCCCTCCTCGGGTATGGGAATAACATTGTTTCGCTCAGGTGTTGGGTCATTAGTGTATCATGTGCCCAAAGTTGGGGGTGGGGGGTAAAGAGAGAGCAGAAAATAGATTAAGCTGGTGGCCAATTAGACTTCTCATATATGACCTGGATTTCATGCTCAGGTCTTCCTGCTCCAGCAGCCAGTTGAGTTGATGGAGAATCTCCCTCAACTGCTAGAAATAGTGGGCCTAGGGCACACAGATCAGTATTTCTTATTCCTTCCAGCAGAGGGCAGTGATGATCCATGCAGTTAAGCACCCTGGAAGTTTCCTCAAAGTGCTAGGAGCGTGACTCTGTTATTTTAGATTTAGATCTTCCTCCAAAATCTTGTTATATATTAACCTCTTCCCAGGCTCATTTAATTACAAACAAGCCCTTTAATTGCCCGCTATTTATGATTCAATTAGTTCAACAAGTGGCCTTAATTGAAAGTGCCTCTGCTTTAGCCTGCTGTCCGGTGGAGGGTCCTATTAGCAAGTAATCGTTAGCAACACAGGGGATTACTGGGATGCCTTATCCTGGGGTGAAAGTTTGCCAGCAGTTCACACTTGGGGTCAGGTTCTTCACCAGCAAGTCAGGAAATGCTGAGACTAAGCTGATTTCTGGGCTCGCAGCAACAGTTTGGGAGAGAGAGGGAGAGTGAATGGCTGATGGAGAAATAAAGAGGGAGATTAATTAGCAGTTAATGAACTACAAGGTAAAGCCCTCTGTGCATTCATTAACAAGAGAATGGCTAATTAACAGCTCTCACCATATAAGTAGAGTCGGGCCACTTATTTGGATGAGAGAGCTAGAATGCCTGGCAAGTGGTTTGGATGGCTCAGTAGGGGGCGCTCTCCCCTCCCTGTAAGTTCTGAACCCAATGCCCCAGTGCAGGGAGTTATGTTGGGGTCTCAGCCAGGGGGTACTTTCCCTCTCAGTGTAGTCACTAGGGTCCCCCCAGGCCTCGCTGCTGCAGCGCAGAGAGGGCCATGCAGTCAGCTGAGAAGAAAGAAGCCGCAAGGCAGCCCCGAATTTGCCCTGGGGTTTCCAGATTGCTAGCCAAATGAATTCCTGCCTAACTATGCAGTGCCTCTTCCCACTGAATCGGCAAGGAATCCTCTTCCCACTGAATCGGCAATCTCTCTCAGTCTGGCACTAGGGGGTGCTGTGGCTCTGGGGAGGAATCCTGGAGGCTGGGCCAGGTTTTAGGGTGTCCTCTGGTGAGGACATGAGGCCTCAAAATCCATGTGAACCGGAGGCAGGGGGAACCACCGAGTCTGCCCATGTCCAGGAGACTTGGTTGATAATAATTAATCACAGCCCTGTCTCAAGGGGTGAGATATAAAGCCCAGGTTGGGCTCCTCAGAGGGTGTATGTGCGGGCACCACCCTATGAGTGTCCCCCACACTGAATTGTGACAAGCCCCCCACCCAACAGTAATGAGTGTGTAAAGCTGCCCCACCCAGCCTATGTTCTCTCTCTGCCCTCTACGTCTGGCACCCCAGATCTCTGTAGATTTTCTCTCTTGAGTTCAATATTTCCCGAGCTTCAGTAGCTGGCTAGATTTACTGTTTTGATTTCTCTGCTGTGGTCACATTAACACTTAATGAGATATTAGGTGTTAACGTGCCCATGAATTATTTATTGTAAACGATCATGGAAGTGGGGCCTGGACCTATAAGGGCTCTCTTTCCTCAGGGGGCACCATGACTCAACATGTCCCACCCCCTGCAACCAATACCACCTTCAATTAGGCCAGAATTCACAGTTGCAGGCCCTAAGCCCTGGGTACAGAAGCGCGGAGATGCTGAGTGCCCCTGAGAAACTAGGCACCCCAAAAGCAGAGTTACCCCAAATCAGTGGATTCTTCTGGGGGATAAATAACCCAGGATCTTCTCTGTTAGGAGCTCAGCTGAAATCCCCAGCTGAGCTCATCCTCACTGGGCACTGGGGACTTACAGCAATGGTCTTGTGAACACTGGGGGCAGGGGCTGAATCGGGGGATCTTCGGAGGGACTATTCCACAGTCTGTGTCTTCTGAGCCAGACCCTGTGTTACCCACTCCCTGGGCAGGAGAGGCCCCTGGACTCCCGCCTTGTCTGTTTAGTGTCACATCACTGTCGTGGCCTGGGAATGGAAGGAGCCCCCCAGTCAGTTAAGGTCAGGACCCATGTGTTTTGAGGTTGAAGGGCTGGGAACTTACCCACCTGTGGGTGGGGTTCTCCATCGTGACGGGGGGAGCGGGCAGGGCTCGCCGGTTGGCTGCAGTGGAATGGCCTCCTGCTCTGCTTTGAGTCCATGCCCAGGGCTGGGGGGCCGGGGATGGAGGATGGGTCTGGGACAGAGGGAATGTGGGCCTGTGAGAAAGGAAGAGGGGAAGATGGAAACATAATGGGAAGGAGAGAAAGGGGTGTGTGTGTGGGGGAATGAGATGGGTGAGGAGGAAAGCGACCCCGGTGAGGGGGATGAAGCGGAAGAGAGAGGGCAAGTCAGACAGGATGGGTACAGGGGAATGGGGCTGGGTGGATGGATAAAGAAAAGGGAACGTTGGACAGGAGAGGAGGGATAATCCTTTGTCTGGGCCCCTGAGGGCTCCTTCATTACAGGGGCGTGTTAGAAACTCCCCACACCGTGCAGAGGGGCATCGCAGCCCCCCCCCCGCCACCAGCACGCCATGTGCCACAGCCCGAAGGCATAGCCACATTGCAGGGGTGGGAGGTGGGTGTTTCCTTGAGATGGCACACAGCATAGAAGGGTTAGCGGGGGGCCTCCATCTAAGGAACCCCTTGATCCCGTCTGAGAGCAGCTGGAAGAGCACAGAATCTCCATTGCCCACCACTGTCCAAGTTAGGCCCCACCATCCTGATGGCATTTCGGGCTGATCAGAAAGCCAGCAGCCAAGGAGTGGGCTGGGTAACTGTGTTGAGCTCACAGGGCGTCATCAGCCAATGAGAGTTTGCTTGGATGGTGTCGTGCCTATAACTGGACACCCAGCAGGGGAACTTTGGGAGTGAATTCACCTCTCTTCCACTGGAGCCTTTCAGCTCAGCTTCATGCAGCCAATTATTTATTGATGCCTCTTTTAGCCAAAATGCAGGGTCCAGCAGGTTGTTTTGATCAGGAGGAGAAAGTGATGTTAGGGCCAGGTGTTTCTTTGATGCAAAAGTCCTGTTTCTCTGGACACAGGAGGAATCAAACGGCAGGAAATGGTTTCTTTGCTCACAGTTCCTAGCCTCTTTCAGCGGCACTTTGCCCAAAAAGCTCTCTCTAGGCTTTTTCTCAGGGACACACTCCCGGGTGATTGTTCTGGCTGTATCCTTCGCTTTCTGCTGCTTCTCTCTCAGCCTCTCTGATCTCTCTCTCTCTTTCTTTCTCTCTCTCACACACACACCCCTCTACCAAAAAATTCGGCCACCCACTCCTATTTTTATTTTGGGCAGTGATGTGTTTTGGGTGGAGGCTGCTACTATTTCTTACCTTTATCTAAAATGAAGGGAGCACCTGCGCTCCCCAGGCCATATACTCCTGACCACCTAGCAGGAGGAGAGTGGGTGTGTGGCCACTGTCCATGCCTGCAGGAAGGGGAACCTTGTGGCTGGGACTAGAAGCCACGTCTCCCCTGGTCAGTGTAACGGGACTCACTCTGAGAAAGGCACTCAATGGAATATGCAATATCTCTCCTCCCTCCCATGTCGCACCATGTGCAAGGGTGGCATGACGCTCAAGAACGGGACTGGGGATTAGAACGGGTAGGGAATTTTCCGACAGGACGCTTTTCTGTTGGAAAAGGCCAATTTGTCAAAATTGACGCATTCCACAAGAATGTCGATATTGACAAAATTCTGATGGGAACCAGGCAAGTGTCCTGTCAGCTCGCCTGGTGGGCTGATGGGGACCTGAGAACAGGGGTGTCCCAGGAACCCCAGCTCCCAGGCTCATTGCTCCTTAGCAGTGTGGGTTCCCATGCTCTGGATTACGCCGGAGTTTACAGACCCCACCCTGGCTGCGGGGTCTCTGGGCAGCTTGGGGCCCCTCAGAGACATTTAGAAAAGGCCGATAGGAATTCCTGTTCCGTGGGAAATTTCATTTTTAGTTTAGTTTTGGAATGATTTTTTTTTTAGGGGGATTTTGTAATTTCTTGAGGAATGAGAATTCCAGATTCCAGCCGGCTCTCTTGGGCACCTCCCCCATCTTTATTTCCTGGGCCCCATAGCCATGGACTTCAGTAGTTCCTGTTACAGTCTGTAATGGCAGCTCTGTGCCACGGAGAATTGATCCAAAAAATCCTAACCCATAGAGCGTTTAGTCAATAAGGGAGGTTCCTGGGATGCCTCCGTTGCTTATCCCCAGGCTGTGCTGAATTCTGCATGACTCGAAATCCCAGAAGTACACTGCAGTGGATCACTCTGATTCCTTCTTCATCCTTTTGTTCCCAGAGCCCCTGCTAGTGGCTCCCGGGACACCTAGGCAACAATCTCCACAAAGAGATGGACACTGTAAAGGCATGCTGGTGGGTACAGTGTGCATGTGGCAGCGTACATACACACCTGGGATGGCAGAATGCTTAGCAGAGCCTGGGCACAGCTGGATTGCAGAATTTGGAGCCGTGACTATACACAGCTGGACTACAGAATCTGTAGCTGTGCATCGGCCCAGCTGGATCACAGCATTTTGTGGCTCTGCGTGTGCACAGCTGGGCTGCAGGATGCTTCAGAGGACAAATCCTCATAATGTTTGCATGTGGCTGGAGCGCAGCATTTCGGGAGCAGATCACCCGCATGGCTGGAGAGCAGCATTCCAGGAAAGGACACGAGCACAGCTGGGTTGCAGGAGGCTTAGCCTGGCGCCTGCACAGCTGAAGCGCAGACATCACAGCAATGCATGCGCTCACCTGGTGCACAGAATTCATGTGCATGGTTGCAGTCTGGGCAATTTAGCTGGGGCATCTGTATGAACCCAACTGCTTGGAGTGGGGCTAAGCCCCCCTCATGCATAGGCTTGGGTGGTAATTGCATTGGCAAGCCTCCCAAGCTTTCACCTTCACACAGAGGCTGTCCCATCTCTCTAATATTTGCTTTGTGTCTCACCTCAGTGCTCTTTTAAAGCTCTCTGCTGCACCTTAACTCCCCCAGTGGTGTGGTCTAGTGGTTAGAGCAGGGAAGTGGGGCTAGAAGTCACACCCCTGGGTTATATTCTCAGGCCATAAGGAAATGTAGCCTTTTGTTAGTTCTTTCTCCGATCTGCGTGACGCAGGAGTTCAGACTAGTGATCACAATGGTCCCTTCTGGCTTTAAACAACCATGAAGTTACGAACCTTACATTACTGATACATATTTACAACTTGGGGCTGGCGTGACAGAAGCTGAGCAACGGCATAGGCCTGAGCATCGAATATTGCTTCCACCAAGGAACTCCCCACCTTAACTCATCGCGTGGGACTAGCAGGTGGGGCTATATAAATATTTCAAGAGACACCATCAGGTTAAAATCAGAAGGCTGGAGTCACTGGTTTTGGAGCAGCACAAAGCAGCCAGAGTGTATAGAATCATAGAAACCTAGAATATCTGGGTTGGAAGGGACCTCAGGAGGTCATCTAGTCCAATCCCTTGCTCAAAGCAGGACCAACCCTAACTAAATTGTCCCAGTCAGGGCTTTGTCAAGCCTGACCTTAAAAGCTTCTAAGGATGGAGATTCCACCACCTCCCTAGGTAACCCATTCCAGTGCTTCACCACCCTCCTAGTGAAATAGTTTTTCCTAATATCCAACCTAAACCTCCCCCACTGCAACTTGAGACCATTACTCCTTGTTCTGTCATCTGCTACCACTGAGAACAGTCTAGATCCATTCTCTTTGGAACCTCCTTTCAGTTAGTTGAAAGCAGCTATCAACCCCCCTCTCATTCTTCGCTTCTGCAGACTAAACAATCCCAGTTCCCTCAGCCTCTCTGCATAAGTCATGTGCTCCAGCCCCCTAATCATTTTTGCTGCCTTCCGCTGAACTGTTTCCAATTTTTCCACATTCCACATCCACATCCTTCTTGTAGGGCCCAAAACTGGACACAGTACTCCAAATGAGGCCTCACCTGTGTCAAATAGAGGGGAATGATCACATCCCTCAATCTGCTGGCAATGCCCCTACTTATACAGCCCCAAATGCCATTAGCCTTCTTGGCAACAAGGACACACTGTTGACTCATATCCAGCTTCTCCTCCATTGTAACCCCTAGGTCCTTTTCTGCAGAACTGCTGCCTAGCCACTCGGTCCCTAGTCTGTAGCAGCACATGGGATTCTTCCATCCTAAGTGCAGGACTCTGTACTTGTCCTTGTTGAACCTCATCAGATTTCTTTTGTTCCAATCCTCTAATTTGTCTAGGTCCTTCTGTATCCTATCCCTACCCTCCAGAGTATCTACCACTCCTCCTAGAGATGTTTAAACATCAATTAAAACAAATCTTGGATGGGGAAAAATGATATTCATTCTGGGGTCTGATATCACCTCCCTCCTTTACATTAGTTTTATACATCACCCTGCCTCACCAATGTCTGAATAAGGGCCCAATTTTGCCACTTGGCACCTAAGGAAAGCTGGGTTCAATTGCTTTCTTGCCACGGATATCTGCTGTGACCTTGGGCATGTCACTTAGTCTCTGTGTGCTTCCAAGTCTCCCGGTTGGGCAGTTTTTTTGTAAAGCCTGAACTCCAAGGAGCGTGTGAGAATCTCAGATTTCATTCTGCAAAAAGTAAGTTTCTGGCCCTCTTGGAGGCAAATAAAAGCTTGAAATCATGACCCGCAGAGGCTTAGAAACCAGAAGGCCAATTAAAAGAGAATAGAATTTATTGCTTTTATAAAATCTCATGATTTCAAGGGGGCGGGGCTGGGGGAGGGGCAGACACATGATTTGTTGATCTCTGGTAGTAAAACTGGTCCACGGAAGTCAATGGAGCACTGCTGATTTCCACCAGCTCAGACCCTGAAAGAGTGAGGACTGGGATCTCCAGCAGGTGTAAATCAACATCATTCCCTCACAGTCAATGGTGCTATGCCGATTTACCCCAGAAGCTGGCAGGACATTGATATTAGGCTCTAAGTTCTTCGGGGCCAGCACCACGTTTTTGTGATGGGCTTGTATTGCACCTCGCACAGCGGCGCTCCCACAAAGCAAGCCATCAATAATAATAAAGCTTTAATCTACAAGCAGCCCCTTTGATTTTGATGGACTTGCAGTGCCGGCTATAAACTCAGCTGGCAGCACCTGGCCCTGGGGAAGAGCGAAATGTAGCTTATTGGGTTTTGCAAAGCCCTTTCAAAATAAATAAAATCAAGCTGACAGGTTTGGGGCCAGCCAACCGAGCTGCAGCCTCTTTCAGGCCCTGCTTTCCAAACAGAGATTTTTTTTTTTTACTGTGATTTGAGTGACTTTTTTTTGACCCCAGAGCCTGGGGAAGCAGAGAAGAGGAAATGACCCTAAGGATGAAGTATTTTTGCTTGGGGAAACCAGCAGCAATATTCTCAGCACTGGAGGGCTGTGGCTGGGGCTGTACACTGCATTCCGGTGCTGATGCAAAGGAAAACACATCTGGGAGACCACGAGGAACAGCAGTCCTACTCTGAGGCTGTTTATCCTTTTGGTACCCAGGCATCTGGGTGGAAAAAAATCCAGCAGACCCTGAGCACAAATTCACCACAGCTGTGTAAGTTGATGCAGCGGCTGCTTGGGTGTTATTTTCCAGAAGCAGGGTAGAGGGCAATAGTGGTTAAGTTATGCTCCTCTCTGAAACTCTGGGCGCTGGAGTCAGCTGGAGAGGTCTTGATCACTGCAAGATATACTGAGCGAATGCATGTAAGTGTAAAGAACTGTGATTTATTCGTCTGGTGGAGAGCACCATGTGTCTTTGTCTGGAAGCTCTCAGTGGTGTACAGTTGGCCGGCCCCTGGGAGAGGGACCAAAGCAAAGGCCCCCAGATCTCTGGTAAACATAGAGATTAGGAAGGTGGAAATGTCGAAATTGGATGGATTTCCCAGGGGCCATGGTAATGCACCGCTGGTGGGGTGGGGGAGGCATGGCCTGGGGGCAGGGTACCTGCACAACTGGAATCCCAAGCAGCTGCTGGGATCCCTGCACAGCTGGAAACTGGAGTGCATGAGTGTGAATGTGGGGATGGGGGTGGGGGGGAATGTAGGCACAGCTGGAATCCAGAGTGCCTGGGGGGGGATGCCTGCACAGCTGGAATCCAGAGTGCCTGGGGGGGATGCCTGCACAGCTGGAATCCAGAGTGCCTGGGGGAAGCATGCACAGCTGGGGCTACAAACCTAGAGTTCCCCTGCAGTCTCTTTGGAGGGGTGTGTGTGTGTGAAAAAATATGAAAAATCTTGCCGTGTTTTTAATTAAACATCCTTACTGGTGTTTCAACCAGCTCTGTTAATTTATCATTTCCCACAATTCCCCTCTTCCCGACCCCCCGTGGAGTGAGCGTCATCCTTATTTTATAGCTGGGGATTGCCCAAGGCTGTATAATGCTCCAGAGGCAGAATGCCAGAGCTCTGGCACCCAGCCACCCTGCTCTAACCACTAGACGACACAGCAGTCATCCGAGCAGATGTCACAGGTCCTTTTGTGACAGCTGGTGGGCCTTGGGTTGGCCCTGCTGGGTGGTGCTCGTGAAGTTAAGCCATGAAAGCTGGTGAAATGCTGGGCTGCGTTACCCCTGGGTGAATTCAGAGGGGCGGTACATGGGGGCCAATCAGCTCCGAATTCGGTGCTTTCATCCCTAGCACTCCATGGGTTAACATGGCAGGGGAACTATGCATCCAGTGTTATATGAGCATGACAAATGCCAGAAACACAGACAGGATGGGCAACAAAGGAGCCTGTTAATTCCAAGGCATTTCCAAAGCATGAGTCTGAGGGTCCGCTGGGGAGAAGCATCAAACAGAGGTGCCAGGCTGTCTGCCGGGCTCACAGGACACACACAATGCCTTTTTTTCTTGGCACGTTGGTACAGCACGAGCCAGGCAGCACTGGCGGCTGAATCATTGCCGGCTCATCTGCTCACTCTCTCAGCCACAAGGGGCCTTAATGGCTGATGCACCAGATTCACGACTGAAACCTGTCCATCCTGGGCTCGTTTCATTGCTGGGATGGAAGCAGGATGTTGATACATGGGAGAGGGTTCAGAGAAGAGCCACGAGAGTGATTAAAGGTTGGGAAACCTGCCGTATAGTGATAGCCTCAAGGAGCTCAGCCTATTTAACATAACAAAGACAAGGTTAAGGGTGAGCTGATCAGTCTTTAAGTACTGACATGGGGAACAACTATTTCAATCTAGCAGACAAAGGTCTAATAATGAGATCCAATGGCTGGAAGCTGAAGCTCAACAAATTCAAACTGGAATTTTAACAGTGACCCCTATATCCTGGCCTGGGGTAGGCAGGCCAGGAAGGGACAGCTGCCTTGACTGCAGCTGCATGCACACACCAGCTGAAGCAGCAATGCCTCTTATTATCTGAACTCCCAGTGAGCAAAATTGGGCCTCCTGCTCCTAGATGGGTGGGAAGGCAGCATCCTGATGCAGCCCAGATCAATTACTTTAAACCTGGGAAGAGGCTACGTTCTGGGGCTGAGGAAAGGTGCTTACATCATCTGGACCATTCCCCTGTGACAAAAGGATCATAGAAGGTTAGGGCTGGAAGGGACCTCAGGAGGTCATCTAGTCCAACTCTCTGCTTGAAGCAAGACCAATCCCCAGACTAATTTTTACCTCAGTGGTCCCCTCAAGGATTGAACTCACAATGCTGGGTTTAGTAGGCCAATTCTCAAACCACTGAGCTATCCCTCCTCCCATGGGCCAAATGCACTGTGTTAGGCATACCAGAGAAGACTGGAGAGCATCAGGGACTCTGCTCTCACTGGTGCACGGTGGCCATTCCAACCAGATGGAGCTCTGGACTGGAGCTGGAGAAGTGCAGGTGAATGTGGGGTTCCAAATCAGCTTGTATGAAGCGGGAGGCCGATCCTTGTTAGGAAGCAGGGAATAGTAGGTGGCAAGAAAATACAGCTTGTGGGAAGGTGCTGGAGGACTAGTGACTCTCAAGATCTGCTAGCCTGCGTCCGCATTACAGAGCAATCGTGTTAATACCTGAGGAGTTATGTTCACTTGAGTTGTTGCCCAAATCCCCTCCTGGCAGCTCCAGATAAAAGCACCACTGCACTGGAGTGAAGGGTCTTTGCGTGTGGCTGGGACCACGCCTGAGTTAACTGCAGTGCAGTCTGGGTAGTGCCGCAGAAGGCTCCCATCCAGCCAGATGAGGATATTGCTTCTCCTCACGTCTTCTCAGATTTGCCCATTCCCCACCCAAATCAGGCTGTGTCTGCTCTGCAAGGGCTCTGCTGGCACAGCCCCAGTGTAGACGCAGCACGCGCTGAAAGGGGTTTCTCTGCTGGGGGAGGCGTTAGCTAGGCTGACAAAATCCCACTTCTGTCAACACAGCTGCATAGCGTAGCTATGTCGCTGGGTGTGTGTTTTGTTCACGCTACTAGCCAACATAGCTCTGGTGGTATATGTTTTCAGTGTCGACTTGCCTCAGAACCCCCTGCTCCCTTGGAGGGCTAAGATGACGTTCAGGGCAGGAAAGGATCAGGCCCAATCACTGATCCACACTGGTGTAAGTGGGATGGGAATCAGGCCCCTCCCTCCATCAGGTGACATCTCCTCTCCTCTCTAATGTCACCCATCCCCTCTGGAGAACAATGTGTCTTCCCCCAGCAGGTCTTCTAGCCAGCTCCTTCCCCTTGGGCCAAACTCCGCTTCCGTTCACACTGGGGTAAATTTCAGATTTACACTAAGTGAGACTGAGAGCAGAATACTGCCCTTTACCTCACTTCAGCCTTAACCACAATGGGGGCAGCCAGCTGAATGTATCTACTAAGGGGGAATCCATCCTGTGACCCTTCAACTCTTCCTTTCGCACCAGAGGTGTGACGGCAGCACATGTAGACACAAGAAGACCGCAGCACATATTTCCCCTCTGAATGTGAAGTGAGGCAAATTTAGACTGGGGACAAGGTGCAAATATTTACCAGGGGAGGGTAATTAGCCAGTGGAACAATATACCGACGGTCGTGATGGATTCTCCCTCACTGACCATCAGGACTGGATGTTTTTCTATAAGATCTGCTCTAGGAATGTTTGTGGGGTGGGTCTCTGGCCTGTCATACAGGAGGTCAGAGCAGATGATTACAGTGGTCCTTGCGGGCCTTGAAAGCTGTGACACACCCCAGCTATGCTCTAGCTAGCTCTGATCTAGCTAGCATGGATACCAGCAGCAGTGAAGCTCCAGCAGGACGGGTGGTGGCCCAGGCTAACTGCCTGAGTACACCACCACCCTGGGCCTGTGCTGCTATTGGCACCTGAGGTAGATCAAAGGTAGCTTGGGTGTGTCTACACAGGCTGTGTTGGCACCTCCCAGTTGCTGTGTAGACACACCCTTACTAGTTTCCCACAATGAAGGAAGTCCTCATCTCTACCACTCCTGAACTTCACCCCGCTGGCTTCCTCCTTTCTCTCTCCTTCTCCCACACTCTCTGCTTCTGGGCTTCTCAGCAGAGCAGGACAGTACCTCCTGTCCCTTCCCCATCTAGGCCTTCGCTTTCTCTCCCCTTGACTTCAGCCTTAGCAAAGCCCAGCTGTCCAGATTCCAGTGTGTGCTGTGCACTGCTGCCCACATGGTCACAGACTGCACGACAGAAGGGACTATTGGGATCATCTAGGCTGACCTCCTGCAGACCCCAGGCCCTTGCCCCTCACCCTCTGATTCCTGCATCACATACATACCTTGGGGATGAAGATATTGCATGTCAGCTCAGATATCTCCCCTGCTCCCCCATTTCTTCCGAGGATCAGTTTAAAAACTGCCTTTCTTTTTCAGAAACCCTCCAGGGGTTATGTCCCCGTCTCCCTGTGCATTTGGCTCCTCTGGGCCCCTTTGTGCAAACTCACTACCATTGGCGCAAGAACCTTCATAGAATATCATAGAACATCAGTGTTGGAAGGGACCTGAGGAGGTCATCTAGTCCAACCTTCTCCTCTGTGTCTCCTTCCCCTCTGGCACAGTCTCTTCATCCGTTCGTGGGCCAACCTGACCTTTCCACAGAGCTTCGGGTGTTTGGATGGGATTAACAAGCTCATGCCATGCCACAGGGAGTGGCGGAGGGGGTCGATCAGGATGGGGGACTGCAACTGTACACCTCTCTCGTGTGAGGGGGGTGCATATCCGGGAACCCCAGTTTTCAGTGATTTCTGAGGATGTGACCAACCAGACACCCCGGTGCCTTCATTCTGCAGCTATGGTGCAAGAGAAAGAGTTGCTCAGTGGTTAGACTCACTAGGCTAAGGAGACCTGAGTTCAAGGCTCTGCCACAGTGCAGCCTCCCTATGTGACCTCGAGCAGGCCACATCATTTCTCTGGGCCTCAGGTCCCCGCCTTCACGGCGGGGATAACAGCGCTGCCCTACCTCAAAGGGGTGATCTGAGGGCAACTACCTGGAAGTGGCTATAAGGATGGATCAGGTTAGACCCAGAAAGAGAGTCAGTTTAAACCTGGTGCATTGTCCTGCCTCACAAGGGAGCAGGGAGGAGCAACACATTAATGAGTGTGTGGGGCTCAGATCCTATAGCAATGGAGTCTGGATAAGAGGCAGCATTGCCTAGTGAATAGAGCACCGGACTACAACTCATGAGACCTGGCTCTGCTACCAGCCTGTTGGGCAAATCATTTCCCCTCCATGCCTCAGTTTCGTATGCAGGGATAATGGTACTGATGTGCTTTGAGATTAGAGATGATAAGAGCTAAGGTATTGTTATTATAAGTACCTAAAATAGATAGACATAAGGTCAGATTAGATGCTCATAAATGGCCCCCTACTGGCCTTAAAAATCGATTAATCTACTCCCAGCTCTGCCATTGTCCTGCTGTGTGAGCTTGGGCGAGTCACTCACATCTCTTCTCTTGTCGATCTTGGCTACACAGACAGCAAGCTGTCCAGGCCACATCTCTAGCTATGTGCACACAGCATTACAGGCTCCGATCTCTCTTGCGCAACTGCAAACCAAACAATAACAACATTGGGGCAGGGGCTCTGCGCCATCCGCGACATAAACCCTCATGCTTCACGGCTGAAGATGACCCTTGACCACCTGGGGTCAGGAAGAAACTTCCCCTGTGGGTAGATTAGGCCATAATTGTCCATGATGGAGTTTAGATCTCTGAAAGGACCCCCTCTCTTCAGTGGGAGCTGGCGTCCCAGTGTTGATGGCCCGGCTTGCTGCTTTAATGAAGGCAGAAGCAAAGAATATTACCACCTTTTTCTAAATGGCACTAATCCATGAAATAATGTGAGCCTCAGAGATGTAATGATGGCCCATTAGAGGGCTCTACTGATTTTAATGAGGCACTGACATTTTTTAATTTTTACCTTGGTCACTGGAGACTCTTTCCAGGAGGTCAAACCTTGGTAATTTACGGCTTCTTATGCAACCCCCTCCCTCAGGCAAGTCCCCGTGACTCAGGGGCCACCCCTCCCTCCTTATCCCTTGAAATGTTCATCCGTGCTTGCTCTCTGGCCACAGCCTGGGAAGGTTCTTCATGAGTCACACAGGGATTTTCTTGCCCATTTCCATGAGCGAGGCTGGGGCCACTTGGAGAAGCCATAGATGGTCCGGCCACAACCAAGGGCTAATGAGACAAAGCTAAGGGCTGGGGAATGCATGTCCCTTACGAGACTCTTCTTTGTTTTTTTAACCCTTTGGCTTCAAGGCAGATGCAACAGGAAAGCCTGCCAAACGTGAGACAGGCTGAGAAAAACAAAGACTACAAAGAGAGGAAGGATGGTTCGGTGGGCACTAACCTAGGATGTAGGTTCAAAACCCTGCTCCACCACAGATTTCCTGTAGAGCCCTGAGCAAGTCTCTTAGCCTCTCTGTGCCTCAGTTTCCCATGGGGATAATAACATTTTCCTTCCCCACAGCAGTGTGGGTGAATAAATGCATTAAGAATTCATAGAGTCCAAGGTCAGAAAGGACCATTGTAATCATCTCGTCTGACTTCCTGGGTATCACAGGCCAGAGAACTTCTCAAAATATTTCCTGGAGCCGATCTTTTAGAAAAAACATCCACTCCTGATTTAAAAATGGTCAGTGATGGAGAAACCGCCACGACCCTTGCTAAATAGCTCCAGTGATTAATTACGCTCACTGTCCAAAATGTACACCTGCTTTTCTGTCTGAATTTGTCCAGCTTCACCTTCCAGCCATTGGATGGTGTTAGACCTTTCTCTGCTAGATTGGAGAGCCTATTATTAAATATTTGTTCCCCATGCTGATGCTTATAGACTGTGATCAAGTCACCCCTTAACCTTCTCTTTAAGCTAAATAGACTGACTCTTTAAATGAATGGTCAAGGCATGTTTTCTAATCCTTTAATCATACTTGTGCTCAGGTACTGCAGGCCAGGATATCTGCCTAAAATAGATAGAGATGTGTCTAGTGCATCCACTTGAAAGCATTTGCATGCACAGAGTGAGCAGCTTTCCAGCAAGCTGAACTTGGGGAACCTCACACAATTCTAAGGGAGTTGGATACTGGATTCTCATTGAATTGGCCCTTTGAAAATCCCAGCCTAAAAACAAACAAAACTCAAAACTGATCAAAGGAAACACATTTTTTTTACACAGAGCATAATAAACCAGTGGAACTCATTGCCACAAGATACTGTTGAGGCCATGATCTTAGCGAGATGCCAAAGAGTCTCAGACATTAACATGAATAGTAAAAGCATCCATTACAAAAGATGGCATAAAAATGTATGAGATATAAACTCTCATGCTTCAGGGCAATAACCTGATTATTGATTAGCTGGGGTCAGGAAGGAAATTCCTTTCTAGGTAGACTATTCCATAATTAATCCAGTCCTCTGAAGCTTCTGGTGCCAGCCTCTGTCACAGACCGGAGGCTGGGCTCTTGGTCTCACATCATTCTGGATGCAGACATGTGCTTCTGAACTCAACAATCCCTCTGCAAGTGTCTTATTTCTGAAGTGTCATCAGTGACTGAAGCAGAGAGGAAAACACGGCCCCTATGTCTACAATCTAATTCAGACACGGATGATGCAGGTCAGACACAGACCGAGCTGGATAGGGGTCTAATCTCCAAATGGAGCAGGGCTAGGGGAGCGGATGAGAAGGGGCGTCTCTGCTGACCCTTTCTGGGGTCAACCCAGCTGCAGTGTCTCAGTGTAGACAAACCCTCAGTAGAGTCTCTACAGAGAAATGGAAATGATCGACCAATCTCAACATGGCTTGCAATTCAGGTGTTTGCAATCAAGCCATGGAATTAAAAAGAAAATGATCAAAATAAATGAAACAAATACATATGAAGCAATCGGAATCTGTTCCTGGATATTCCGACAAGCAGAAAAAAGGAGGTTCAAATTAATTGGCTAAATTCTTCATGGTCAATTATTGACTCTGCTCCAACAGCCCATAGAGTGAAAGAGCTAAACGCCAGAGGTGACTTGATTACGGTGTACAATCAGGAGGAAAATCCCAGGTACTAACGGGCTCTTTAACCTAGCGGAGAAAGGCAGAACAAGAAGTTAAAGCCAGACACATTGATATTAGATATGAGGCACCAATGTTTAACAGCGAGAGTGACTAATCATTAGAACAAACTCTCAAGGGAAATTGCGGATATCCCATCTCTCGGCGTCTACAGGTCAACACTGGATGTCTCTCTGGAAGGCGCATCAGTCAAACACGAGTTGTTGGACTCAGTACAGGGGGAACTGGGCGAAATTCTCCAGCCTGTGATATACAGGAGCTCAGATTAGATGACCGAATGGTCCCTTCTTTCTGGCCTTAAAGATCTATGAAAAAATCTTCCCAAGCGGCCGAGTGGAAATGAACCGATAATGAAGAAAACTGAAATGGCCTATATTTCTGTTCAGGAACCTCCAGAAAGATGGGGTTCTGCCTGGATCTGAGGGGCTCCAGTTCATCAGCTCTTGTGATCTGACGGCTTCTTTCACTTGGGACCTTTAAAATAAAGAAAGAAACAAACGTATAAGTAAATAGGAGAGCTGAAATTAAAACTCGTTTGGGTTGCAAGGGAGAGGGAAAAAAACCCCCTCCTTTCCCTCAGGGTCCAATTCCATATTTCTAGCAGCTCTGACACTAGTAATTTTTTAAAAACATTTATAAAAGGCAGTTAGCCTGTCATTCCCTCAAGATTATTTATTGTTTAGGAAATCTATAACTCCTAGTACTTCTTATTTTGATATAGGAGCTTTCAGCTCTTATGCCTCAAGGGATGGCATGTTTCAAGAGGAGCTCTTTACCTTTCAAAAAATGTTTCTGTTTCTCCCGATGGGAGATCTTTCTCTCTCTCTTTCCCGCAATACGTTACGCATGTTTTTGACTCTTAGGAAAACAGTCTCTTTGGCCCACGTTCTGCTGGAAGCAGTGGGGTATGTGTCTGCAAAGGAGCCAGCTATGACTCCCTGAGTCTCAGTCCAGTCTGCCCACCACAGTAAAGTTCAGACCAGCCAGGTGGCTGCCCACAGCTACGCCCGCTGGCACTGCCCCGCAAGGAGCTATCCGGCAGCTGGGAAGAGTCATAACGCAGTGGTATGGGGACCCCACTCCTGGGCTACTCCACTGTGCACAGTGTGTAATATTTACCCCACGGTATAAAATGCTGCCCTTCTGATGTGCACTGGTGTAAAAGAATACGCAAGGGGTGGAGCAATGGGAAATTCCCTCTGTGGCAAATTGGCACAAGTCACACATCTGTAGCACTTACACACGGGTCCTGGTTCTCCCCTGTGTTATTCCAGGGTAAGCCCATGGAGATGGGAAACACTGCCCCTATGAATCAGGGAAATATTACCCTCCATCACAGGAGAGTAGAGGTAAAATTACTTGGTCAGTCTCACTGAGGCAGCCTGTAACAGACTCAGGTCTTGAGCCAAACTATTTTAAGTACGACTTCTGTGACTAACCTCCCAGACCACCCTTGCACTAGGACTAAGAAGAGTAGAATTTAGCCTGGTAAGTACATTTTTGTATTCGGCCGCACTCCTGTGGCCTCCTGTAGAAGTTTTATGGCCAAACACTAGTTACAGCTCAATAGTACAGCCGTTGGATTGGACACAAAGTACCAGCCCACGACCCCCAGCTCTTTTCATTTTCATCACTGCTAAGCTGGGGCTTCCAAGTGTCCTGGTGATTCAGGGACTGTCCCATCTTTGCCCCTGGGTGTCTTGGATCTTGCAAATTGCCACGTGTCTTATAGAAATGGACCCATCTGAGCTGCCAAATGAAGGAGCAGAATGTTCCATTCAAGTGCCTGGGTTTGAAATTTGTACTTCAAGGGCCAGATCCTCAGCCAGTGAAAACTGGTGTCACCTGCCTGAAGTCAATAGAGAGACCCGATTTAAACCAGCCGAGAATGTGGACCCATTGCCTCCAATGGAACAATGGCTGATTTACTCCAGCTGGGTATCTGGCTCACGGCTTGTTGGAGGACACTACATCTCCATGCCTTCTGGCAAATTTAACCCAATATTGAAAATGCTCCGTCTACCACAGGCTCAGTTCCCAGCCCTTGTGTGAGCAGGCACATTCCCAGATACCCTGTCAACCACCGGCTACCAAGGCATCTTATCGAACTGGGACAAGCCTGAATAATCTCTGTTGGGACCAGTTGACCCAAGAGAGGAAACGTGAAGGAAGTGGGGCGTGGCTCCTGTGCATGGGGTAGACAGGATGGATGGTTGTTAGGACTGGTGTATTTCATGTCAGTTTCCATTTGATCCACTCAAGGAAGAATGCTTTGGAGCCCAGCCAGGCACACTTGTCTACAGAGAGACCCCCACAATGACATTAAAGAGGGGAAGGACTGAATGACGGGACCTCTAATGCTGGGGAGGAAAAGGAAGAGTTTCCAGAGCTACATGGAATGGGGACAAATCCTAGAACTCCACGGCATCCCTGGGGAAACTTCCCTGATTTTTCAGCAATTTGCAAAAGTCAATCATCTTTTGCTGATTAGATTGTTTCTTAATTAAATGCATATGTATTACTCCTCCCTTCGCACATCCCACACAGGTCTCATTAAGGCAATACTATCAGCAAACCAATTCTGCAGTCAGGCTGGGACTTTCCAAAGCCTAAGGGGGTTCAGAGCCTCACACCAATGCAGAGGGGGAAGTAAACTGTGTCAGTAAAAGAGCTGGCGCACATGACAATGGGAGTGAGACACCTAAATTCTGAGACTCTCAGAATCACAAAGCAGTTCCTGCTGAGTTCTAAGGCACTGCAGCTGTGCGTTGCCCCTTCTTCATGCTGGAGGTGATCGGGGGGCTCTAAACTGGGCAACACCCCAGGGAGGCTCCAGGCCTGGCATCAGGGTTAATCCAACTGGAATCGAATTGGATGAAGAACTGATTCTTTTGATTCTCTGGCAGTTCCAAAATATCAAGGGAGGAAAAAAATTCAGTTCCACGCAAATTCAAAAATTAAAAAAAAAAAAGTCAGTGCATTGAAAAAAATCTGTTTCAGGTCAAATGACTCAACCAAAACCAGCCGACTCAGAATGGCCATGATGCAGGATAATGAATCGGTGTCAGGCTGGACAGCAGGCGCATGAGAATGACTCTATAGTGTGGGGGTTTGGGCACCCACTTAACGTGTGAGAGACCCCAGTGCCCAGGAGAGGCACCAGGGTTTTTGGCACTCTAGGTGGGGTTCCTTCCGTGCTCCCAGTCGTTGGCGGCAATTCTGTGGTGGGGGGGGTCCTTCCGCGCTCCCGGTCTTCGGGGCACTTCGGTGGCGGGTCCCGGAGCGGGTGAAGGACCCGCCGCAGAATTGCCGCTGAAGACCCAGAGGGCAGAAGGACTCCCCCACCGCTGAATTGCCGCCAAGGGCGGCAAAATGCACCCCCCTCAAATCCTAGTGCCCTAGGCGACCACCTAAATGGAAGCTCCGGCTCTGCAAGTGCCAGTCCCCCTGCTCTGCTGATTATTTATACAAAGTGTGACAACTTCAACAGGAGAGATTCCCGCACTAGACTATCGTCTGTTCCGTGGCTAGGGCACGCTCCTCTAACATGGGAGACTCAAATCCCTTCTTCACAGGAGGCAGAGGAGGAACCAAACATGGGGCTCCTACCTCCTAGACAAGCACTCACCCTGGGCTAATAGTACACAGGAGGGCTTCCTCGGCCCCAAATTATTATTTGGGGTGTGTGTGTCTGAAACTATTCAGCAAATTTGTGTCAAAACCCTGAATCGTTTTGGGTTAGCTGACACTGAAGTGTTCAAAGAAAATAAACGAGTAGTCTGAAAAACCTCACTCAGCTGGAACATGGACCGAGGAAGATCCAGGAAATGGATCTGCGTGTGGACTCAATGTGCAGCTTCTAGGAGGAGAAACTGAACGTGTTTTCTGGGCCTGTTAGAATATGCCCTGGGTGTGGGATTCTCTCTCTCTTCTATTTATGTGTCTGGTGTGTTTGTTATATCACCTAATGCTGCGGTGAGGGTTACGCTGTGGCCAGCTGTCAGAGCAGACACTGTGATCCTATTTCCACATCATCTCTGTGCTATTCTTTGCCCCTCTGCCCCAACTCTTTCTCCCTCCTGAGGCAGGATTAGGTAAGGCCCCATGGATGAGGATGAGGATGTATGTAGTAGTTGTGGGAAGTCCAAAGAGAGATTCAAGGGATGTGTATGAGTGAGAGGGGACAGGGAGAGAAGCCAATGTCACTGTTGCAAGAAATGTTCTAGACCACATTCGTGTTTGTTTTGTGAGTCTGGATTTGTCAGCAGACAGAGCTGTGCTGGCCAGTTTCTGGGAGTTAGCATCTCAGGGGTTCGTGCTCTTGGTCCTTGGAGACCTTCCTGGGGTTAATAAAATGTAACAGTGGTCTCTAAGGGTGTCCCTACACTGCAGTAAAAATCCCACAGCACACAGTCTCAGAGCCCAGGTCAGCTGACTGCAGGGCTAGGCTCTGAGATCCTCCCTCCAGCTGTGGGTCTTCCATCGCAGTGTAAACATACCCTAAGGGATCAGTTCCCTGAATGCCAGTGAGCCCTCTGTATCACCAGAGCCTGTGTGTGGTGGGACCAGCTGCCAGCTACACCCCACTTTGTGTCTATTCCTCAAATATACTAGCCCCCACACAGGGACCATGGCAAAAGGATGACACGGATGCTGCTGCCATCTGTTGGTGAGCCAGGGGAAAATGACTGAAGGGGTCAGGCCTCATTTGCATTTCGTTATAGACTCATAGACTTTAATGTCAGAAGGGACCATTATGATCATCTAGTCTGATCTACTGCACAATGCAGGCCACAGAATCTCACCTACCCACTCCTGTAACAAACTCCTAACCTATGTCTGAGTTATTGAAGTCCTCAAATCGTGGTTTAAAGACCTCAAGGTGCAGAGAATCCTCCAGCAAGTGACCCATGCCCCATGCTGCAGAGGAAGGCGAAAAACCTCCAGGACCTCTGCCAATCTGCCCTGGAGGAAAATTCCTTCCCAACCCCAAATATAGCGATCAGTTAAACCCTGAGCATGTGGGCAAGACTCAGCCAGCACCTAGGAAAGAATTCTCTGTAGTAACTCAGATCCCATCCCATCACAGACCAGTTATGTAACAGGGTGGGACATTTTGGTTAAAATGCAGTTAAATTTTCAGTTTGGGCAGTAATAAAATGCTAGCATCCCTGTGGGGATGTTAAAGGACAAGAGAGTTACAGTGAATGTGTCTGGGATGAGGGTCACCCTGACTACACTCACAGTCTGACTGTGACAGGGCAGGACTTGCTACCTCCTTCTGGGAATTAGCTTTTAATAATGGAGATATACATCTATCCCCTAGAACTGAAAGGGACATTGAGTCCAGCCCCCTGCCTTCACTAGCAGGACCAAATACTGATTCTACCCCAGATCCCTAAGAGGCCCCCTCAAGGACTGAACTCACAACCCTGGGTTCAGCTGGCCAATACTCAAACCATTGAGCTACCACTCCTTTTTGACTGCCCCTGCACCTTTCCTCTAGGGCTGTGTCATTGCCATCACTTCTGCTCCACCTCTAAGACCTGCATCACCACCTTCTGTGCACAGCTCTCTGGTTGTGCCCTACTCTGCTTTCTTCCCCCTTCTAGGGAGAACCAGTTGCCTCTAATTCATCCGCTTGCCTTGTAGCCTACTGCAGCCTTCGGTCTAGTCCCCCATCTCAAGGGGTAAACTGCAGTCTGAATACTATCTACCCCTTCTGTGGCAAGTTGGGGGGCCCAGGCCCACCACACCAGGCCCTGATCCAGGGATCCCATAGCCAGACGCCACATGCTGCCGCTCCTCGAACTCCCGCTGCCTATTTCCCTGGGCCACTTCCCCATAGCCATAGAGCCTTCCTGGCCCTTTATATCAGGGGCCTCAATCTGGAGCTCCCTAATTCTGCCCAGCACTGCTCTAGCTAAGATACTCCTCTGAGGCACCCAGCCCTTCTCCCTTGCATTCCCGAGGAGACTGCCCCTGCTCTGTTGAGCACCCTTTAACTCTCCATCTATCTGTGTGGGGCAGCTGATCCATCACACTGGCAGAGCTAGGTAAAAGAACCTGGGCAGGGAAAAAGTGGCTTGATTTCTTTGTAGGAAATACATTTGTGGTAGTAAGGGCTCTGTTAAAACTCCTACATATCACTGATCTTTGTTGAAGAGTGAGTACAGTGGAACTTCCAAGAGCTGAGTTGAGATGGTTTTGAGGAACATGATTGTCAAGGTTGCTCCCCTACTCTGAACTTTAGGGTACAGATGTGGGGACCTGCATGGAGACTTCTAAGCTTAATTACTAGCTTAGATCTGGTAACACTGCCAACATTCAGAAATTTCAGTATCTGGAATACTTCCTGTCCCCCCAAAATCTTCCCCTCCCTGGGCAGCCTTGAGAGGCTTTTTCACCAAGTTCCTAGTCAACACCAAACCAACCCCTTGGATCTTAATACAAGGAGAATTTAACCATCCCCCCCTCCTTTCCCCCACCAATTCCTGGTGAGTCCAGATCTAATCCCCTTGGATCTTAAAACAAGGAAAAATCAATCAGATTCTTAAAAAGAAAGCTTTTAATTAAAGAAAGAAAGGTAAAAATCATCTCTGTAAAATCAGGATGGAAAATACTTTATAGGGTAATCAGATTCATATAGCCCAGAGGAAACGCCTCTAGCCTTAGGTTCAAAGTTACAGCAAACAGAGGTAAAATCCTCTCAGCAAAAAGGAACATTTACAAGTTGAGAAAACAAAAATGAGACCAACATGCCTTGCCTGGCTGTTACTTACAAGTTTGAAACATGAGAGACTGATTCAGAAAGATTTGGAGAGCCTGGATTGACGTCTGGTCCCTCTTAGTCCCAAGAGCGAACAACCCCCAAAACAAAGAGCACAAACAAAAGACTTCCCCCCTCACCAAGATTTGAAAGTATCTTGTCCCCTTATTGGTCCTCTGCTCAGGTGTCAGCCAGGTTTACTGAGCTTCTTAACCCTTTACAGGTAAAAGAGGCATTAACCCTTAACTATCTGTTTATGACAGTGATACTTCTGAGGTGGTGTCTGGGGCTGAAGTTGCAGAAAGCAGCAGCCTACCTTAGGGACTGTGCCGTGGGCCACCCTACCCAGCAATTCAAGATGAAATTTCTTCAGCTGGGGCAGGTGGTGGAAGTCAGGCCCAGGCAGCACTGACTTGCTCAAATCCTTGCACTGAACCAACCCTGGACAACCAAGTGGGAATGGGAAGAAGGGAAGTTGCTAAAATGTATTAGCCACTTATAGTGGTGACAGGAGGACTGAGGTTGGCGCTATTACATAGACTCCCTTTGTGGGAGATTTACCTAATATTTTTAATGTATTAATTGTTGGCTTTCTCAAGCTTTTTCTGTTGTACCCTCTTTCCCCCTCCAATAAAGTTCCCTTTGTTTTAAACCCAGTTCTTGTGAGCATGACCTGTCAAGGGCTCCCCAGAATGTAGGGTGACCAGATGTCCTATTTTTATAGGGACAGTTCCTTTTTTGGGGATTTTTTCTTATATAGGGGCCTATTATCCCCCACCCCCTGTCCTGTTTTTTCACAGTTGCTATCTGGTCAGCCTACTGGAGAGGCATATATAGTTTCCCTGGTTTCTGGGTTTCGGTGTAGGGAAAGAGCCAGTGTTACTTAAATATCAGAGGGGAGCCAGGCTAGTCTGGATCTGCGGCAAAGAGTCCTGTGGCACCTTATAGACTAACAAACATATTGGAGCATAAGCTTTTGTGGGTGAATACTTACTGCGTCCGACAAAAGCTCATGCTCCAATTTGTTTGCTAGCTGTAAGGTGCCACAGAACTCTTTGCCAATGTTGTTTAAGTTTTCAGAAGGAATCCCTAGATAATTGAGCCAGGCTGACAACTCCTGGCAGAAGAGTTATCGGTCGAACGATGGGGATGTGTAGAGATAGCTAGATAGAAACAGCTACTACATTCCAGCCCAGAGGCAGCTGCATTTCAGTTGCATATGATGTGATAGTGCATAGGTAGCTACTGTACCACTTTGGGATTCGTTAGGGTGAAAGATGCTATAAAAAGATCACTTGGCAATTATTATTATTTCATTATCAATTTATCCCTTAAATACAAGAACAAATGGGTATAAACTGGACACTAGGAAGTTTAGACTTGAAATTAGACGAAGGTTTCTAACCATTAGAGGAGTGAAGTTCTGGAACAGCCTTCCAAGGGGAGTAGTGGAGGCAAAAGACATATCTGGCTTTAAGACTAAGCTTGATAAGTTTATGGAAGGGATGGTATGATGGGATAGCTTAATTTTGGCAATTGATCTTTGATTATCAGCAGATAAGTATGCCCAGTGGTCTCTGATGGGATGTTGGATGGGATGGGATCTGAGTTACTGAAGAGAATTCTTTCCTGAGTGCTGGCTGGTGAGTCTTGCCCACATGTTCAGGGTTTAGCTGATCGCCATATTTGGGGTCGGGAAGGAATTTTCCTCTGGGGCAGATTGGCAGAAGCCCTGGAGGTTTTTCGCCTTCCTCTGCAGTGTGGGGCAGAGGTCACTTGCTGGAGGATTCTCTGCAGCTTGAGTTCTTCAAACCACAATTTGAAGACTTCAATAACTCAGACATAGGTTAGGGGTTTGTTATAGAAGTGGATGGGTAGGGTTCTGTGGCCTGCTTTGTGCAGGAGGTCAGACTAGATGATCATATTGGTCCCTTCTGACCCTAAAGTCTATGAGTCTAAATGATATAGATAAAAAAATGAGACCAGGGGAACCGTTGGTCAGGTTTTGCCTCTGCAGCTAGAGGCAATGGTTTGTTGCCAGTTTACCCTGCAGCCCCATTACATCATGCTGGTAAAGGACCGTCGTGTGGGCTGGAATGACAGCTACACCATGCACAAGTCCCTGATGCCCGGGGGCCTTAGAGCTGCTCTACATACGGATTTTTGTACTTCTACGACTGTGTCAGTTAGAGGGGTGATTTTCTGTAGCTGATACAGCTACATCGGTACAACCCCTCGTGTGGATACAGTTTTACACATGTCAAGGTGAAGGGAGCAGTGTTAGAGCGGTAGCCTAGGACTTAGGAAATCGTCAGTCAGTTCCCTGCCACAGCCACCCTGTGTGACCAGGGGCAAGTCACTTAGGGCCAGATGCTCAAAGGTATTCCAGTGGGAGTTAGGCACCTAAATACCATAGCAGATCTGGCCTGGCCTCTCTGCCTCAGTTCCCCATCTGTACAATGGGGACAATAGCGCTGTCGTACCTTGCAGCGGGGATGTGAGGGTAAATATGGAAGAGACTGTGACGTGCTCAGATACTACAGTCAGTATCACTTATTCCACCTTTTACATGGGGATTGTTATACCGATATAACTGCCCGTGTCCACACTACAGGGATTGTATTGCTTTAAGTATACCGGTATAGTTAAAACAATACAACCTTCTAGTATGGACAAGGCCTTAGTGTAACTGTGAACTGGAGGCCAATCATTTTGCTAAGACCTTCACAGAGTACAGCCTCATTGATGGTGCACTGGACTGGAACTCAGTAGACCTCAGTTCGATTTTCCAGATCTGCCATGGCTGACTTCAGGCAGGTCATTTCCCCTCTCTGTGCCTCAGTTTCCACATGTGTAAATGGGGATCATGCCCTCCTTTGTAAAACACTTTGAGATCTACCAATGGAAAGTGCTGTGTAAGGTATCATTTAAAAATCAGTTAGTTGTTGGATCCTGCTTCCAGATGGGTCCACCGTTCTGGTTGGGATCTTCCTTGAATTTTTTAAAACTAAAATTGCAAAATTCCCCAAAAGTTAAAAGTCTGATAGTTGCTACCCCGAGCCAGTGGGGTTTGAATGATTGTGTAATCACTCACGCCCAAGTAGTGTGAAAACACACCTCAGCGTGAAATACTGGGCAATAAATCCATGCCCTGTTGTGTCTTATTGCTTAATTAGTACATGAAACAACATGATTCAGAATAACCAAAACAGGATTGCATCATGTGACTCATTCAAATGAAAGGGAATTAGTAACTATGAAATTAAGAGCAAGGGGGAGTTTTTCCCCCATTTCTCAGACCAGTAATGGCCAGGAGGTTCCCTGAAAGATGTAGAAAATGCCAGCAGTCAGCAGAGAACGCTCCCCGTGCCACTCAGGGAAAATTGCAGGGTGGACACTGTAATCTGGATTTATTTGGTGGCTTGTCCTGACCTGGTTGGAGACGAAAATAGAAAATGAAGCAAAATGAACCAAAAACGCTGGGAACAGAGCGGGATGCGCTTTGCAGTGTTCAGACCTGGTTTGGAATTTGGGGTGGCTGCGACTCCAGAGATTGGTTGGTCTAGTGGGTTGGGGTCTAGTCTGGCATTTGGGCTCAATTCCTTGCTCAGGCGTTGACCTCTTCTATGACCATGGGAAGATGCCCAAGCCCGAGAGACTAAAGAACCACCGGATCTGTCTGTGTCCAACAGCCTGGCTAAAGAATCCCCTCGAGCCGGGGTGGCCAAACTAGCTGACCCTTCGAGCTGCATAGGACAATCTTCAGAAGTTCAAGAGCTGGGGCCTGCCTGCCGGGGTTTGGGGCTTCTGCCCAACAGGAGGCACCTGCCAGCCTTGGGGCTTCAGCCAAGAAGCTAAATGACTTGCCAAGATCACACACAGAGTTTGAGTCAGAGCAGGGAATAGCACCTCAGTCTCCCAAGTTCTAGGCTAGCACCCCAATCATGGGATCAGCCTTCCCTTCCTATGTGATAGCTACAGAAGCAAGGTTTTCGAGTCGTGGTGTCCCGTGCATATATGTTGCTAGAGCCAGTGCACAATTGGATGCCTTTGCTGGTGTCTTGCTTCCTGACTGCGAGGGATTGTGTCAGCAGCAGATGTGCAGCACTGTGGGTTGGCATCTGTCCGGCGTGCTGCTTTCCAGGCTAGTTTGGAAGCATGTAGTGGGATGCCACTACTTCACCCAGAGATTTGCGGGTGCCTGGGATCAAGTTCCCACAATTCCCTTGGCTCCATCCCATAATGCTCTTTCTTTGCACAGTCAATCAGGCACAAGGGCCAGACGTATAAAGGTATTTAGGTGCCTGAAAAATGCATCTAAATAGCGTTGTACACAGGTGATAATATCACCGCCCTGCCTCACAGAGGGCTGGGGGCTGAGGATAAATATGGTAAAGCTTGTGGGGACCTTAGATACACAGAAATGGGAGGGCCATAGAAGTACCATAGATAAATAGGCTCCGGTGTGGACCAGGACCAAGTGCCAAAGTACAGTTGCCGAACTGGATCAGAATTCCCCTCATGTTTGGGGGCATTTGGATCCATAGCAACCCTTATGATAGAAATGAGCTGTGGCTAGGGTGTATTGCAGCTGCTGGGCAAAGATGGACTGTGTAGGTCTCTCTGGTTTTCTGTGCTGCTTGGGGTCTTCCTGGGTGCTGTCCGAGGGTATCTCTACGCCGCAAGTGGAGAAGTGTTGGTTGCGCGGTGAGGCAGACCCATGCTAGCGTTAATGTAGCTAGTGCAGGTAACTGCAGTAGTTAGGGTTGGCAGAATTAGATTTTGATATTTGTATAATTCCAATAGATGATTAAACTGAAGCTTTTCACTCCTATTTTTATCCATTTAAGTTTTTGCAGTTATGGGAAATGATGGTGGGGAATCAGTGTCAGACAATAATTATTGAATGACAGTAGATGTTGAGATTCAAACTGTTTCAGCTGTATAAACCATTAAAGCACAAATTCTCATCATTGCTTTCAGAATGTACCAAGTAAATAGCCTTAAATCAAACTCTCCTCAGATCTCAAGCCGCGTTTTTACTTTGCTTCTGTCTACATTTCAGTTGTTAGCCATGAAAATATGTTTTCGTTGGTTTGTCTGCATATGGCAAAATTGATGTTGAACGATATTGTTGACCAAGAAAAATCGAATTCTTCCAAGTCTAATGGTAGTGCAGATTTGGTGGCATGAACTTTAGAACAGGCTAGCAACTCAAATCCCAGCTCACCGGGGATCTGGGTACATATTCAGGTTGCTAGACTGTGCCATGACGTCTACACTACTGTCATTACCCATACTAGCTCCCCTTGTCCCCCTGTGCTACAGTTAAACACCTTCCTGTGGCGTGTAGACATATCCAGAGATTAATCAGACACAGAAGGGGCTGCTGATGGTGCCCCAGCATTGTGGCTTTCTGCTTGGTATGTGATGGAGACAGACCTAGAGGCAGGTCTTTAGGGCTCAGTTTCAGCACCCGGCCAGTTCCTGAAGTCGTACATCTCAGCCCAGTTCTGTAACATATGGAGCACCCTCAACTGCCAGTGAAGTCAGGGGTGGTGGGGTGGGGGTTCTTACTGACGTTCAGCAGCTAAGCTCTTGTGAAAATCTGGCCGTGTGTGTCTCAGTGGAAGCCACTGGGAGCTGAGCACTTTTGAAAACCTGGCCGTGACTCTGAGGAGCAGAGACCTTGAAAAACTGGTGCTTAGTGTGTAGCTGGGCAAATGCCCACTGAGGTTATTAATTGTCAATGAACCCTATGGAGAAGCACTGGAGTCAGGGCTGGGTAAATGCCAAGTAAGGTGTCAGTATGGGACCCAACCATTCATGTCTCCTTCCTACCTGTCCCCACTACGCAGCATGAAACCCACCCATGTCACTGGGGCTGGAATGGGACAGCAAGGGGGTTCACCCAGATAGGACTTCCATTGGACCCATAGCTCCCACTTCAAGCATGGCCTAGTGGCTAGAGCACAGGGGCGGGGGATTCAGAAGAGCTGAGTTCTAGTTCTGGCTCAGCCCCTGGCCTGCTGGGTGACTCACTTCTCTGCCCAGTGCCTCAGTTTCCCCATCTGTAAAAGGGGATAATGACAGCAATCTCCTTTGTAAAGAGCATGGAGATCTACTGATGAAAATGCTAGATAAGAGCTGGGTGTTCGTGCTAGTCAAGATGACTACTGTAACATGCGCTAAAAGTGCTTTCCGGCTGAGCTGGGATTGCCTTGGGCTCCAGCAGGTCTCCAAGTAGGCACGGCTCCCTTTGCTTCCTGGACAACTTTATTGATGGCCATTCTGTATTCCACTAGCATTGAATGTGCTGGGCACAATGGAAGGCACAGCCCCTGCTTTGATGGGCCTGCCATCTGGAAAGCCACCTACTGGGTTGAACCTGGACTGGGGTTTGCAGGATCCCAAACCCAGGTGATCCACTCCTATATCTGGACAACAGAGACCTGGCATGATGCCCACACATGCCAGTTGCCATCAAGTTGGCACCTGGGGGCTTTGCTTGGGGTGTGGATGTTGGGCTGGTGAAAGGTGCTCAGACTGGCAGCAGCAATGCAAACATTCTTCATGCCAGCACGATTCTCCCATGGCCTGAGGAGGGGTTAGTCTCTGATGCCCATTCAGTTCTGGGCATTTCTGGTCAGGCTACCAACTGCAGGGGTACACAGTCTCGTTGCTCCCATCTTGTCTCTCTAATGGCAGAGGTGGGTTTATTTTTTACAGTGCAGCCACCTGCTCATGCCAACTCGTTGCATATGGACTGCAATCAGCCAGCAGATTAAACAGCTTTCACTTCCCTAGCCCTATTCGAATTGGCACTGTAGAACAGTGTATAGACCAACAGCTGCAGTTTACACGTGAGTCTATATGGGCTAGAATTTCAACAGAGTTCAGCAACCCACTGAGGATCTAAACTGAGTGGCTAGATTCAAAATAGCTCAGCATGTCAGATGCATATTGCATGCACGTTGTGTGCTGACTGAGCTCTTTTGAAAAGCTGGCCCTTATTTAGCTGCCTAACTTATTATTATTCATACTTATTCGTTAATGATAATAATCCTCTTATAGTGTTTTTCAATCAGTAGATCGCAGAGCACTTTACAATGGGACAACTCACCTGCTTTATATCATTATCCCTGTGACGGGTTGGGACACAGAGACCCCCTTGGGACTGCCACCTGATGTGCTGAGACTACTTCTGAACCCGTTTTCCCTGCCAGCTTGGGACTTCAGTACCCTGTCTTGTTGAGCCAGACACGCTAGCCTGCTGCAAACACACACCCACGTCTGAACCATGTTCCCCAAAGCTGCAGGCTTTAACTGAAAACCAGTTAGCAGGTATTCCTGTCTCCAGCACCCAGGTACCCAGTTCCAAATGGGATCCAAATCCCAAATATATCTGTTTTACTCTGTATAAAGCTTATACATGGTAAACTCATAAATTTTCCACCCTCAATAACACTGATAGAGAGATATGCACAGCTGTTTGCTCCCCCAAGTATTAGTCACTAACTCTGGGTTCAATAATAAGCAAAAGTGATTTTATTAAGTATAAATAGTGGGATTTAAGTGGTTACAAGTAATAACAGACAGAACAAAGTAAATTACCAAGCAAAATAAAACAAATACACGCAAGTCTAAGCCTAATACAGTAGGAAACTGAATGCAGGTAAATCTCACCCTCAGAGATGTTCCAATAAATTTCTTTCACAGACTAGACTCCTTCCTAGTCTGGGTCCACCAAACACTTACACCCTCATAGTTACTGTTCTTTGTTCCAGTTTCTTTCAGGAATCTTTTTGGGGTGGAGAGGCCATCTCTTAAGCCAGCTGAAGACAAAATGGAGAGACTTCCAGGGCCTTTTATATTCTCTCTTTTCTGGGCGGAAACCCCGTTGTTCTTCTGAGCAAAGTCATAGCAACAAGAAGGAGTTTGTAGCCACCTGGACAAGTCACGTGTCTACGAATGATTCAGCTTTTTGCAGGCCGATGCCATTGTTTACATTTTAATTTGAAAGTTCCCAGGAAATCTCAGATGTGGATTGGTGTCTCCCAAAGTCCATTGTCAGTTTCTTGATTGGACACTTACTGACAGGGGCGGCCCTAGACTAGCTGCCAGCAACCTGCACCCTAGGCGAACCATGCGATCAGTGCCCCCACCCGCAAACCCCAAGCGCAGATCTAGGCTGAGGTTTTTGGTAAACTGGGAAACATTTTGCCCTTTTTTTCCTTTTGAAGTGTTTTAAGCATTTTTTAAAACAGAAGCTTAATTATTCAGTTTATCCGTCCGTCCATCTGTCCAACCAAAGATAAAATGGAGACACAAAATTTTCAGAATAGATTTGTATATGACAGCTGGATGATATTTCAGTCTGATTTCAAATAAAAATGCATTAAAAATGTTAATTAGAATTTTTATTATTACAAATCTAAAATAATCCATTACGCTTTCTTGCTTTAACTGCCATTACCACCACATCCAATATAGAAAGAAATAAGAAAATTTTTCAATGAACTTTAACCTGTATTTACAAAACACTCTGAATAAAAAACACTCTGTGCTCTTCAAACATGACTTTTCTTGCTTTAAGTTTGGAAAATTCAGTCACTAGAACTTTTAGAGCCAGTTTTCCAGCTATTTCATGCTCTGCTGACATTGTGGCGACTCCAACGAGTCTCTCTTGCACCACTGTTGAAAGCAGATATGTTTTTATCAATTTTAACTTTGAGAAGCTACATTCCTCACTAGCTACGGAAACTGGCAAAATTAAAAGAATGTGTAGTGCTATAAAAATCTGTGGAAAACTGTCTGTGAGTTTATTTTCACAAACAAACTTTAGGACTTCTTCGGGAGTGGAATGTTTCTTAAGTCATCTTGAAAAAGCCTGAAGCTCACTACACAAATCTGTAGCATCAATGTCTTTTGTATTTTCATGAGTCAATGCCGACTCCAGTTTTATACAAAATTCTCTTATCTGTTTTGCTATTTTCTTTTGCAAGCTGTGGATATCATATAGAAAGCTGTAGCAGGGTGGTCACCCGCTCTGGCCCTGGAAGGGTGAAAGCAGCCCTGGAGAGGGCTGCAGCAGGGTAAGAGAGATTAAGAATGGCTGGGGAAGCTAAGTGGGTAGCTGACCACAGCTGTGGCTGGTTTAACGAGGGTCCGGCTGGCCCTTATAAGAGGGCTGTGCGCCAGAAGCCAAGGGACAGTCTCTCTCCAGATGTTGAGGGGCATGGGCCTGGCTGCTGGGATCTGAGCAGAGTGCCTAGAGTGGAGCAGGACTGGGGGAAGGCCAGAGGAGCTGGGGAGCTCCAGCCTGGAAAACCCTCAGGCTGCAGGCCTTGCTAAAGGCCAGAAAAGGTACTGGGGTTGCAACAGGGCAGCCTAAGGCTAGGCAGAGGCAGCACGTCCAAACCCTCCTTGCCAATGATGAGTGGCAATTATACTGCAGTCCGCCTCAGTGAGTGGGGGCTAGATGGTGACTGGCAGTAGCCCAAGACTGAGGGCGAGGTGGGGAAAGGGGGTTGGGGATTCCCTGGGGAGGGGAGAGCCAGCAAGACTGCAGGGTACTTCAGAGGGCAGAACCCCAAGAGAAGGAGCACCAGGGTCCAGGAGGGACACTGGGGCCAGCGGCAAGGCGAGACACCAGCCTGCAGAGGGCGCTTCAGAGGCTGGTGAGCTAATTCCCTGGACAACCAGCAGGAGGCAGTGCAGGGGTGAGTCGTCGCCTCCCTACAAAAGCCAAATACTGATTCTCGCTGGTGCCTCTGTTGAAATCTTTCGTCAACAGAGTGAATAGCAGTATCAAGGACTGCGAAGTAGAAATTAACTTTGAACCATTGTTTTGGGTTCTAAATGAGTGTGTCTCGTCCTTCATATGAAAACTGCTGTTTCTTTTGCTAAATGCGAACTGGCTCTGGTTCAAATTCGGTTGGAAAGTTTATTTCTTCAGCAAGCTTGAGAGAATCTACTAGTGTTCTTTCGAACCCTTCATCGCCTCTGATTTCCTCCAGAATATTTTTAGTTTGCTGCAGTTTTTGAATAGCAGAATGTATGTTCAAAGTAACAGCGTTAATACTTAATAGACTATGAAAGCGATGACGTCACACTCCAGGCGGGTAACTGTGAGGAAAGGGATTACTTTTCAAACAACCAGTGTCGGGTTATAACGTCAGAAAAGGTCTTTTTGCTTCTGTATAAACGACGTAACTAACTGTTTTAATAGGTAAGTGAGTGTATGCTACTAATCATTGAACCCTTAAGCAGTGAAAAGACTGTTGGGATGACTGCAGTGTGGTTTAAATCGCCGACTATGTGGCATGTCAGCCATCCTTAAGGCTATAATGCTTGCAGTCGGGAGCACAGTTCAATCCTTGAGGGGGCCGTTTAGGGATCTAGGGCAAAAATCTGTCTGGGGATTGGTCCTGCTTTGAGCAGGGGCTTTGGCTAGATGACCTCCTGAGGTCCCTTCCAACCGTGATATTTGAGTTAGGTATCACTTGCATTGCAGCTCTTGCCACTGGCGGATGTGTTTCATTGTGACTGAGTCACTGCTTATCAAAATTGTGGAGTGGGTTATCTTTACCCTCTGTCGCAAATTGAAAAAAAAATCGCTAAAATATTATTTATTTTTGCAGTAAATAAAAGATTTGACATATTAATAAATTCTCAGAAATGTAGAAAAATGAATTATAATTCATATTCCCTCTGTATGTGCATGGGAATTGAAATAATAACATCTTCGTTATTTTATTTGTACTTTTTAAATCTTTTTTTTATTTTTTTCATTTTATTTTTTTTAAATTTGATTTTTTTACTCAAATTTGGTGCCCCATTTAACTTGGCACCCTAGGCGACCTCCTAGTTCGCCTATATGGATGGGCCGCCCCTGCTTACTGAGACTAGCCCTTACTCAAGAAGCTGACCAAATGCTTCACAGAGGCTACTTAGACTCAAATACATTGAGACACAACTACTTACCCAATATTCATAACTTCAAATACAAAAATGATATATACATACAGACAGCATAATCATAACTAGCAAACTACAACCTTTCCATAGGCACCCCGCTTGACCTCCTCTATACAAGACCTGGTAGAACCATTGGATCCTGGTTGCAACAATGATCTAGACATTCACAGTTCATGTCAATAACGTCACAATCCCCATTTTACAAATGGGGAAACTGAGGCAGAAAGAAGGGACATGGCTTGTCGTTAGGTGACCCAGCAGGCTAATGAGCCCCAGTGCGATGCCCTCTCCACTAGACAACACTGCCTGTCTGCACTGTGGCAATGCCTAGAAGCATCAATCATGGGCCCAGACCCCACGGTGCTAGGTACGCTACAAATACATAACACCAAGACGGACCCTGCCTCAAAGAACTTTTGAAAGTCTGGGCCCAGTTGCGAGTGCTCAGTAGAACTAGCTGAATTCTTTTAGCTGAAAAATGATTTCAATGAAAGAACTTTTTGGACCATACTGAAAATAAACTCATTTTCCAGGAAAAAAAATCTGGTCATTTTTTGCAGTTTTGGGTTTTTCCAAAATGCAATAAAGCTGATTTTTTTAAAACCAAAAATGGACTGGAAAAAAACAGAACAAACAGTTTTTGCTGTTCAGTTTCTTGTTTAAAAAGCACGAAAACATTTTCATAGGAAACAAAAACAATTTGGTTTTCGTTTTCTTGCAAAAAATAACTGGCTTTTTTCGACCAGCGCTAGCACTGGGCACTTGAAGAGCTGGCCCCCTACGTGTGTGTGTGTGTGTGTGTGTACCAGGGTGGGAGAAACTGCTGTGAGTTAAAACACTGTGGAGAAAAACAACATTTTTCAATCTCAGCCTGGGCATATTTTCTCATGTCCTTTAATTCCTATATTTATTTGTATTCACTTTGAGGTCAGGGCCCTGGAGACCTCAATACAGTTTCTTTGTAGAAAGTTTATTGCTGAGGAGCAGAACATATTTTCATTACGATATAAAACTGCTGCTTGTTGAGTGAGTCTTGCACAGAGGGACTGAAACATTTACAATGAGGTTTTCACCAGGAACTAGATAACCCTGGGCTCCATTCTTCCCTTTTGTCACTGTGTGACAATGAGGCAGTGTTATGTAGCGGGGCTGGGCACCAGGACTCCTGGGTTCTATTCCTCAGCTCTGCCGTTCCTTGGAGAGTGATCCAGCAAGGCACTAAGCAATCCAGCACCAATCCAGAGAAGCAGGTAAATTGTCTTGTTGGCTTCAGTAGAATTCACATGCTGAAAGTTAAGCATGTGTTTAAGACTAGGAGCCTAATGGAATTAGATAACTAAATCTTGATGGAGTTCAACAGGATTGGGGCATCTAACTCCCTTGGGCTCTCTAGTAAACCAGTGAAAATACTCTGCATTCTCTCTCCTGTGCTGATTGGCTGCTTGCTCCATCTCTTTCCCTTGCTCTTTATCTCAGCATACCTCTACCTGCCCTTGGTCTTCCCCTCTTCTGTCTCCTGAGGCTATTCTCCCTGGGTTCCCAGACTGATAGATTTTAAAGCCAGAACAGATGATTGTGATCATCTAGATCGAGCTCCTGTATAACCTGCCAGAGAACGTCCCCAGATTGTTTAGAAACAACATCCAGTCCTGATTTAAAATGACCAGTTATAGAGAATCCACCACTATCCTTGGTAAACTGTTCTGATGGTTAATTACAGTCACTGGTAAAAATGCTGCATTAATTCCAGCTTCAATTTATAATGATAATGTTAGACCTTTGTCTGCTAGATTGAAGAGCCTGTTATCAAATAGGTTTCAGTGGTAGCCATGTTAAGCTAAATGGATTGAGCTCCTTGAGTCTATCACAATAAGGCAGGTTTTCCAATCCTTTAATCACTCTCATGGCTCTTCTCTGAACCCTCTTCAATTTATCAACTTCCATCTTGAATTATTGGCACCCGAACTGGACACAATTTTCCAGTAGCGGTCACACTACTGCCAAACAGGGGTAAAATAACCTCTCTGCTCCCACTCGGGATTCCCCTGTTTATGTATCCCAGGATCACATTAGCTTTTTTGGCCACAGCGTCACACTGGACACTCATGTTCAACTGAATACCAACCACCACCCCCAAATCTTTTTCAGAGTCGCTGCTTCCCAGGGAAGAGTCCCTCATCCGGTAAGTGGCCTGCACCGGGGCCAGCTTTAGGCCGATTCACCCAAATGAGACCCCGCACCTAAGAGGGCCCTGCACCTTAGGCGCCTTTTAAATTTAAATTTTTGTTTTACATACCTGGCTGTGGTCCAGGTCTTCAGCAGCACTTCGGTGGTGGGGGGTCTTTCACTCGCTCCGGGTCTTCGGTGGCATTTCCATGACGGGTGGTCCTTCAGTGCCGCGGAAGACCTGAAGCTTGTGAAGGACCCTCCTGCCGCCGAAGACCCGGACTGCCACCGGGTATTCGAATCAGGCCCTGTGAGCTTTCTAAATGGGACATGTGGCCTCAGCTCCCTAGAGATCTTGCAGCCATCTCCCTATATTTTACAAGGGGGGGGTGGTTATTGGGGAGACTGGAGTGGGAAAGAGGGTTTGAGGCATCTGGTAGTAGTGGCCTGAAACAAATTCTAGAAAAATCTTGTCCATTCCTTCTTCATTACGTCTCTACGATGCAGACTTTCCTATCCTATCCACACAGCTAAAAACTCTTGCCCAGGCTCTCATCTGCTCAGATCCCAGTCACTGCAACAGCCTCTTCTCTGGCCTTGACAAATACAATCTTGCCCCACTCTTGTCCGTTCAGCCTGCTGCTGCAAAGATCATTTTCCTAGTCCATTTCTTGGACCACACCGACCCCCTCTTTGCATCCTACCACCGGCTTCCCCTTCTCTACTGCATCGAGCACACGCTGCTGGCCTACTCTTTCAAGGACCTTCCCGGCCAATCCCCACCTTCCCTATCATCTCTCGTTCGCTGGCAAGATCTCAACTCCCACCTCCCAGCCCATGATGCCAGCCACACGTCTTCCATTTTCAAACAAACCCTTTTGTGTTTTCTCTTGTCAGAGCTGGAGTCAGAAGCCAGGACCCAAAGCCATAGTCAGAATCAGTGTCAGGAGTCAAGCCGAGGGTCATGCCGGGAGTCAGACAGTCATGCCAAGGGTCAAGCCGGAATTGGGAAGCATGGAGTGAAGTCAGAGCTAGATAGTAGTATCAAGGGTCAAACCAGATTCTGACAACAATGCCAGATGCAAGCCGGAGCCAGGGTCCAGTACAGCAGCAGATCAGAACTTCACTCAAACAACTTCTTGTGCCTCCTTCTAGTTTAAATAGTGCATCTGGGCCAATCTGTGGGTGGGAAGTCTGCTCCAATCAGGATCTTAGTGGGCAGAGCCCCTGATGGGTTAGAGTTCTGCTAGCCTCCTCACATGCTAGTTGTTGGGTGGTGGTTGTGGTCTGGGCACTGCACAAGTGGGTTGAAGACCCCTGATCCCTCACCCAGCTCAGCTTGAAGACTGAACAAATTATGGGTCAGTCCTTTAATCTGAACTCCTTAGCCTATCTCTAACCAGCTGATCCAAGTTATATTCAATGCCATGCATACTTCAAGAGTCAGTGTCTGCCTTCATTTACCCCAGTGTAAATTCCCACTAAATTAGACAAAATCACTCTAGATTTGGATCAGTTGAACTGAGAGCAAGATCTTGACTTCATACTTTCACTTAATAGAAGAAAATAAGTATTTACAAGTAAATTAGCGTTGGGATTTTAAAAGGCGCATTAGAGGTCTAGCTATCCAACTCCCTCTGGCTTGCAATGGCCCTTTGGCCTCCTAACTTCCTTCTGCTGCTTTGCAAAATTTTAAATCTAAAAGATCCGTTCTAGTTCAAATAGGAATCATTTCAGGGAAGCTCTCTGGCCTATGTTATGCAAGGAAGCGCGACTGGATGATCATAATGGTGGCCCTTCCTTCCAATCTATGAATGTATATGGTGGGATCTATGAAAATTGTGTATTGCCAGCCTGAAGAATTCAAAACGCCTGAGCTGGAATCCCTAAAAATCACAAGATCAGCTTAAAAGATTACAAGACATTAAAAAACAGCAACTTTTGGATTCATTCCATTTGCCTTTTGGTCTCGCCGCCTTTAGGCGTCACATTCTCAAGCTTTTTTTTGGCAACCCTGCTGCAGTAGACATTTACTTTTCTGTTAATGGAAGCTGAGATTTCCACCTAATCACAGACTTCAGGAACTGGATCTTTCAGAAGAGTCCCAAATATTGCAAGACAAGCAATGAAGTCCTGAGCATTGGCAATGTTGAAATGCAACACTCAGATTCCTGTGGATGAGATTCATCAGTGGTTTGAGCATTGGCCTGCTAAACCCAGGGTTGTGAGTTCAGTCCCTGTGGTGGCTGATTTGGGGACTGGTCCTGCTTTGAGCAAGGGGTTGGACTAGATGATCTCCTGAGGTCCCTTCCAACCCTAATAATCTATGATGTAGCAAAGTTTGGGGCCCATGTGACACAGTGAAATGTACCTGGACCCAAATTGGGGGTGGGGAATCAAATCAGAAGATTAGGCTTGGAAGAGCCAAGGGCATTGCTGGAGAAAGAATTTCCCCTACTTCCCATCTCCAAAATGCCAGTACTTTTTCTTACAGGAGTTTTTTATGACAAACTTTACTTTACATTTGACATTTAAAAGCCGATTGGATCTTTCCTCCAGGACAGCAGGAAATGGAGATATTTACTGGGGCATTATCGGTGCTCGTAGAGGGAGTGAGATTTACTCTGACAGAGAGGCTGGATTATAGATACCTAATGTCTGGCCAAAGCTCCAGTGACTATGCGGGAACATATGCAGGGATAGCAATGGGAAATAATTTATTGGGGACTTTAACTTTTCCAGTGAGAGGTAGCTGGGAACTGTAGAGGGTCCAAATAAGAAGAGTAATGTCCATTTCTATAGCGCAGTGGTTCTCAAATGGTAAACCTTAAGCTATTTACGACCGCAGGGCTCTTCCAGGAGGGAATCCATGGTGGTGCTTCTGTCCTGGGGCAAAGCAAGGTGCTACTTCTTGCTAGTTGCAGACCGGGGCTTTCTTAGAGATTCCAGTCCAGAGGATTTTCCTGCCAACTGAATTAGAAATATCCAGCCCTGCTCTGTTCCATAATCCAGCCCCTCGCTGCTCCTTCCCATTGTTCTTATATAAGTAGAGCTGCTTATTATTAAGATTGCTCGTCAAGGGAGTGGAGAGATTTAGACAATGAGCCTGAGGAGCGGGGTGAGGGGCTCAGCGTGGGGGGCGGGGAATGGGACTGGGACTTGGTTTGGCGATAGGGGAAGACTGGGATTGAGACAACCAGCCAAGATTAGGATGAATCGTGTGTTGGGGTGCTCAGTCTGACACCCTGCAGCATGATTTGCAGAAGTGTTGGCACTCCCCGCTGCCTCTGCAGCCAACAGGGTGCTGTGCCAGACTCTGTAAATTGCTGTGTGATGCTACCTAGGACAACCAGGTCCTAGGTATCTCAGATCGGTCTCTCAAAATCTGTGGAATCTTTGGACGTTAGGCTGAAGTGATCTGGCTCCCCAGCTGTGAAATGGGCATTCTTACATCCCCTGAGCTCACGGGGTGTGGGGAAGAGAAAGTTGTTAATAGTTGTGAGCCACTTGGAAATTGCAGGGATGAGTGTCGCAGAAAAGCCCCTGAGGCAAATACAAGTTGTGTCTTTTCAAGCAGGGTTTGAATAGAGGCCTCGGGCCACGCATTGACCATGGGAGCACCGTCCATCGTGTGCACTGACTGAGGCAGGGTCCAGTGCAAAGAGCCATATGTGATCATGTGATTCAAGACAGTCTCATGACGCATACGCATGGGGGGAAAGGAGCCGAAATTAAGGTTGCATGGGCCTGTGAGTGGCGCGTCCAATAGGCTGGGGAAGGCTGTGCCTCCCCAAACAGCCCCACTTGACCCTGCCCACGCTCCTCCCTGAAGCCCCCTCCTGCTTGCCCTTTCCCCTTTGGCCCCAGCCCAGGCAGGCTGATTATCTTCAGTGCTGCTGGGGCTGGGGCTAGGGCGGTCAGGATTTGGGGTGGGGTGGCTGGAGGCAGTGGGGCTGCTCACCCTGTGCTTGGGGAGGGCTGGGGGCACTGGGGCTGGGGGGGCACACACAGTACCCGCCCTGCGCTGGGAACGAGGTGAGGGGTGTGTGGCTGGCAGCTGCAGGGAGGGGGTGGGCTTGGGTGGGGGAAAGGGGTAGGTTAATGGGAGGGAGGGACAGCTGGGGCTAGCCTCCCTCAGCAAGGACCCCTTTAATCATGGCATGTCCTAACTTTTGAGGGCGTGACTTTGCAACCTTAATAATGTTTTTTTTTAAATAGTTTTCTTCTGTGTCTAGAGCCTAGGATTTCCAGTGCCCATCAAAATGCTGGTGACCCCAGGTACCCTCTATTGCTAGTTGGCCTTTTCTGAACCCCTCCCTCACCCCAAATGGACCATTTGTTGGATTCCTCATGGAGGGATTCTTCTTTGATCTAGAGCAGCGGCTCTCAACCTTTCCAGGCAGCTGTACCCCTCTCAGGAGCTGGATTTGTCTTGTGTACCCACAAGTTTCATCTCACTTAAAAACTGCATGCTTACGAAATCAGACATAAAAATACAACACTGTCCCAGCCACACTATTTCTGAGAAACTGCTTCCTTTCTCATTTTTATCATCTAATTATCAAATAAATCCATCGGAATATAAATATGGTACTTACATGTCAGTGTACAATATGTACAGCAGGGTGAACAGTCATTGTCTGTATGAAATTTTAGTCTGTACTGACTTTGCTAGTGCTTTTTCTGTAGCCTGCTTAAAACTGGGCAAATATCTAGAGGAGTTGCTGTACCCCCTGGAAGACCTCTGTGTACCCCCAGGCGTACACGTAACCCTGGTTGAGAACCACTGCTCCAGAGCGGTGTGAGCCCCAATGTTTATAACATGGATATTATGGGAGCACCTGAAGGCCCCAGGTGTGATCAGTGCCCCATTGGGCTGGATGCTGTAGACACAGAGTGATGAGTCCCTATCCAGTAGGGTTGCCAACTGTCTAATCACACAAATCTGAACACCCTTGCCCCACCTTCTGCCCCGAGGCCACATCTCTACCCCATCTCTTCCCCGAGATTCCATCCCCTATTCACCAGGGCTTTGGAGTTGTACTCTTCAGTCTCACTCCAGCTCCAGGCAAAAACCTGCAGCTCCACTGCTCCGGAGCTGCTCCACGCTCCAGCTCCGGACTCCGTTCCAAAGCCCTGCCGCTCACTCCATCTCCCTGTCGCTTGCTCTCCCTTGTCCTTACTCACTTTCACCAAGCTGGGGTTTGGGGTGAGGGCTCTGGGAGGGAGTTTGGGTGTGGGAGGGGGCTCAGGGTTGGAGCAGGGGGTTGGGGTGAGTGAGGGAGTTCATGGTGTGAGCTCTGGGAGGGAGTTTGGGTGCGGGGCTCAGGGCTGGGGCAGGGAGAGAGTGCTGGGTCTGGGCGGCGCTTACCTCAGGCAGCTCCAGGATGTGACCAACGTGTCCCTCTGGCTCCTAGGTTCAGGGGCCAGAGGGTTCCCAGCCAATGGGAGCTGCGGAGTCAGCGCTTGGGGCAAGGACAGCACACAGAGATTCCCCCTCTCTACCCCTGAGTCTAGGAGCCAGGGGGATGTGCCGGTCGCTTCCGGGAGCCATGCGAAGCCAGGGCAGCTAGGGAGCCTGCCTTAGCCCCGCTGCACCTCTGACTGGACTTTTAGTAGCCTATCAAAATCTCCCAGATTGGTTTCAGTAGCTACCGGAAGATCGATTTTGATTCCAGGAGACTCCCAGCCAATCTGGGAGGGTTGGCAACCCTACTACCCAGAGAAACAAAGTGATTTGCCCTAGGTCAAACCGTAGTGGTAGAACTGGAATTAGAAATCAAGTCTCCTGATTCCCAAACTTAATAGTGTACTCCCTAGACCACCCTGCTGTGTGAGTACTTGTTTGTCCCAAAGTTTGGGAGCATTACATATGGAACCATCTATAACACCAAGGTGCTCTCTGACTTTCTTCATTTCTTAGTGTTGTGGTATTACTACCTGCCTCATTTAGATTAAATCTCAGGAAAAACTTCCTAACTGTCAGAACAGTAGGACAATGGATTAAACTACCTAGAGAGGTCATAGAAGCTCCTTCACAGAAGGTTTTCAAAAAGAGACTAGAGATAGCCATATGCCTTGGATGGTTTAGTCACAACAAACCCTGCATCCTGGCAGGGAGTTAGACTAAATGACTCTTGTGGTCCCTTCTAACCCTCTGGTTCTATGATTACCTAAGGGGCCCCACTCATGGATCGGGGCCCCACTGTGCCAGGTGCTGTACAGAGGCAGAACAAAACATATATAAGAACATAAGAACGGCCATACTGAGTCAGACCAATGGTCCATCTACCCTAGTATCCTGTCTTCCGACAGTGGCCAGTGCCAAATGCCCCAGAGGGAATGAATAGAACAGGTAATCATCAAGTGATCCATCCCCTGTCGCTCATTCCCAACTTCTGGCAAACAGAGGCTAGGGACACCATCTCTGCCCATCCTGGCTAACAGCCATTGACGGACCTGTCCTCCATGAACTTATCTAGTTCTTTTTTTAACCCTGTTATAGTCTTGGCCTTCACAACATCCTCTGGCAAAGAGTTCCACAGGTTGTGTGAAGAAATTCTTCCTTTTGTTTGTTTTAAACCTGCTGCCTATTAATTTCCTTTGGTGACCCCTAGTTCTTGCTCTGCGAGACACAGTAAATAACACTTTCTTATTTCCTTTCTCCACACAAGTCATGATTTTATAGATCCTGTCCCACTGCTCAGTCCAGGGCTCTCTGCCCCAAACAGGGTAAAATCAAAGGAGTCCTAGCAAATCCCGGATGACCTGGAACCCTCTCGCTACAGGCCTGGCTGGTGAGTCTTGCCTAGATACTTAGGGTCAAACTGATCTTCAGATTTGGGGTTGGAAAACAATATTCCCCAAGGTCAGATTGGCAAGCGCTTTGGGGGTTTTCACCCTCCCCTGCAGCGTGGGGCACGGGGCACACGCTGGGACCGTTTGGGCATGTCTCCCCTAATCAATTCCCTGCCATTGCAGTGGTCTTGCGGTCCCCTCAGTCCATCCTGTTCTCTGCCTGAGGACTGAAATGCTCTAGTCTAACTGCAGTCATTGGGCTCGATCTAGGGGTGTCTGGGTGGAGAAGGTCAGACGAGGACTTTATGGGCCCTTCTCACCTGAAACTTCATGAAACACACACCTCCAGGCAAATGGACCAGGATCCCTGTGTCTTTGCTCTCGGTCGTATATGAGGAACACACCTGGACAGTGCTGGGCCCCAAATCACTGTGTTTACTAATTAGAGATGAGCAAATGAGGCCTAACTACATATATATGGAGCTGCTCTGTAAGTCTCTAGTGGCTTCTGCAATAGAAGACATGGAGGCCTTCTAGAGGGCTCCCCAACTATTTAAAGGGGACACTACCCAATTCTTATACACAGTGGTGGGTGGGGGGTTGAGTCTCTGCACCTCCATCCCCATAAAGCGAAGGGAGACACGTTGCTCACTTGTCCAAGCAGGGGAAATGCTCCCTAGAGCAACAAGTGAAGTGTGAGACATGGGCTCCATGCCAGGCTCCTAATGCCGCTGAGCTTGGCAGCTGTCTCTCCCACCCCGCAGCCCTTCCTTCCCAGAACCTGGTCTGTAATTATGCACCAGCCTCCCCTGAAAGATGCTGGGAGGGGTGAAAGCAACCCTCTCCCTCTGAAAAAATGAAAGGAGCCGGAGAAAGAGCCGAACATTGAGGCACTTGTTGGAACCTGCTGAAACCAGGATGGTAGCCTTGTGAAGGAGCCAGGGGCTGATTAGTAGGGTTGCTAACTTTCTAATTGCTCAAAACCAAACACTCTTGCCCTGCCCCTTCCCTGAGGCCCCGCCCCTGCTCAGTCCATCACCCCTCCCTCTATTGCTCGCTCTCCCCTACCCTCACTCACTTGCTCATTTCCACTGGGTTGGGGCAGGCGATGGGGTGCAGGAGGGGGTGAGGGCTCTGGGGTGGGGTCAGAAATGAGGGGTACCGGTGTGGGAGGGGGCTCTGGGCTGAGGCAGGGGGTAGGGGTGCGGGGGGGGAAGCTGAGGGCTCCAGCTGGGTGTGCAGGCTCTGGGGTGGGGTGGGGGATGAGGGGTTTGGGGTGCAGGAGGGGACTCTGGGCTGGGGCCGAGGGATTCAGAGTGTGAGAGGGGGTTCCAAGCTGGGACAGGGGTTTGGGTTCAAGAGGGGGTGTGGGCTCCAGGCAGCGCTCATGGCACTCATGGCACTGGTGGCTCCCAGAAGCGGCGACGTGTCCCTCCAACTCCTAGGCAGAAGCGAGGCCAGGTGACTCTCCGCATGCTCCCACTGTCTGCAGGCGCCGTCCCTGCAACTCCCGTTGGCTGCGATTCTGAGCCAATGGGAGCTGCAGAGCCGGCACTTGGGGCAGGAGGCAGCAAGTGTGGAGCCCCCCGGCTGTGCCTGCCTAGAGCCGCAGGGACACGTTGCTGCTTCTGGGGAGCCATACTGTGCCAGGTAAGGAGCCTGCCAGCCCCACACCAACCGGACCTTTAAGACTCCAGTCAGCAGTGCTGACTGGAGTCGCCAGGATCCCTTTTCAACCAGGTGTTCCAGTCGAAAACTGGACACCAGCAACCCTACTGATTAAAGCAGGAGCACTGGGATCTGGCCCTGGCAACCTCGGCAATGAGTCAACAAGCAACTAAGGTCCCAATGTGACCTGCTGGTTCACCTCAGGGGGATTCGCCCCTTGGGGAGGGCAGGAGGCGCTTGCCCCCCTGCCCCTTACACCCTGGGATTCTGGTTTTATATTGCAGTCCGCCCTCCATACATCCTGCCCACACAAGCTTCTGAGGGCACTAAGATACGTGGATCTCCTGGCTGCCTTAGCCACACCCCCTCTGCCACCAGGGCCGCCCACATTTAGGACTGCAAGCAGGGACACCCCCGCCAGGGGAGCAATGACTAAAGATGCCTTGTGCCTCCCATTGTCTGCCCTGCCTAGGGTGACCAGGCGTCCAATTTTCAACCGGAACAGCAGGTTGAAAAGGGATCCTGGCAGCTCCGTTCAGCACTCCTGACTGTTGGTTGCACAGCGAAGCAGGGCTTCCCTGCTATCCTCTGCACCGCGCGACTCCTGGGAAGCAGCCGGCATGTTCTCCCTCCAGCTCCTATGCATAGGGGCAGCCATCCAAGCGTCTCCCCCACAGCTTCCATTGACTGGGAGCTGCAGCGAACGGACGCTGTGGTGGCGGCACCTGCAGAGAGGGCAGAGCACAGAGCCACCTGTCTCTGGTCTGTCTCCGGCCACTGGGAGCCTTGAATGCACTGCTGCTCAGAGGCAGCTGCGTGTGGCTAATGGCTGGGAGTGGGGACTGGGAGTCAGGACTTCTGGGCTCTATTCCCAGCATGGGGAGGGGAGTCTAATGGTTAGCGCCGAGAGAGCTGGGAATCAGGCCTGGCTCCAAGAAGGGAGCATAGTCTAGCCACTAGGGAAGGGGACTGGGGGTCGAGACTGCTGGGTGATATTCCCAGCTCCGAGAGAGGAGTGGGGTCCAGTGCTCAGAGCAGGGAGGTGGGCCTGGAAATCAAAACGCCTGAATTATATTTCTGGCTCTCCCAGTGACTCACCGCGTGAGCTTGGGTAAGTCACCTAACCTCTCCGTGGGGCAGTTCCCAGCCCTGTAACTGAGGATAATCCTCATCAGCTGCAGCTCATTATGGCGATACTCGAGGCAAAATGATCACTTTCGAGGCGCAAAGGAAGCCTTGGATGCAACGTACAGGTATTAGTAATTCTCAGCTTTGCTGATCACATGCACTGGGCTGGGACAGCTCCTTCTGGCACACCCCAGCTCCCCAAAAGTCCTGACCCAGCAGGCAGTGGATGTTGCGTAAAGCCAGAGATGGGTCCTTGAATGGCCTCTTGCTCTGGTCCTTTCACACAGCCAGTACCAGCTGCTGGAGGGTGGTGGGACGGTGGGGGGTGGTCAGTGCTCTGAGATGGGATCACTACAGCTGCAGCACTTCAGGGTTAGACACTCGCTCTGCCGACGGGAGGGGTTCTGCGTTGCTCAGGGGTGTGGAGATTTCACACCCCTGAGTGACGTAGCTGAGTCGCCTAAACTTTTTAATGCAGACCTGGCCACAGAATTCTCTCTCGCAGGCGCTTCGGCTCGTTGGTCACGCTCACAGGCGCAGGGCCAAACTGATCACCCTCTGTGGGGGTGAAGGAATTTTCTCCCAGGACAGATTGGCAGAGACCTGGGGGAGAGGGCGGGGTTTGTCTTCCTCTCCATGGGTCTCTTGCTAGGATCAGCTGGGGGGTGTCTCTATCGTTTCCCTTGAGCAATGGGCAAGTGGGTCCCTCCTGTTCTTTGTCTGTGGCACACAATAGTTTTGTCTCCCGAGGGCTGCAATACTTTGGTCTAGTTCTCGGCTTGCTGTGGAGGTGGCTGAGTGGCCTGTGTTATGCAGGAGGTCAGGCGAGATGATCCAGTCGTCCCGTCTGGCCTTAAACTCTATGACATAGTGAAGGTCGTGGCAAACACGCTTGGCGCTGGGTTGGTACAACGCTGGCCTACATCCTTGCTTCCAGGTTCATGTAAGGCCTGGAACACGCTCCAGTTATCCTCGGAAAACACCAGCTCCTGCGTATAGAGGTGCCAATAATATTTCATTTGTGCCTTTTGATGATACACTGGCCAGCGTGGCATCTTATCATCTAATACAGTGATAGAGCATAACAGCTTTCAAGAAGCATCTACACCAGCTCCTCTGAAGGGATCTGGCAGCTGGCACCTGGCAGTGTGGGAGGTTGAAGGGAAAGGAAAAGCCAAGAGTCGGGAAGAGGGAGTTTGCAGACATCTTTGCTTTTATTTGACCAAGTCATACGTGGCGTTTATAGCCTGCTAATAGGTGGGTATTGCCAGCGAATTCTGACAGATGGTAACTAGACTATATAAACGCACGCGCGTGCGCGCACACACACACACACACACACACAGAGACACACACTATTGAGTGAGGGGGATGATTTCCCTGCCAGTGTACACATACACTCATCCAGCTAGTGCGCGTTTAAATAACAAGGTACCTGGGGTAGTGGCAGCAAAGGCTTCCAGCAGATGTGGACTCCACTGCCAATACCCCCGGCACCGCCGTTGCACTTGCTGTTTATACGCCTGCTAGCTTGATGAGAGCTCGCGCGAGTGTGTGTACAGGAGCCGGGGGCTCACACCCCCGCTCATAATGTAGACATAGCCATATTTGCTTAGAGACACCCCCAGAGGAGCCTAGCAAAGACCCACACCCCATGCTGCAGAGGAAGACAAACCCCGCCCTCTCCCCCAGGTCTCTGCCAATCTGTCCTGGGAGAAAATTTCTTCGCCCCCTGCAGAGAGTGATCAGTTCGGCCCTGCGCCTGTGAGCATGACCCACCAGCCGAAGCACCAGCGAGAGAGAATTCTGTGGCCAGGTCTGCATTAAAAAGTTCGGGCGACCCAGCTACGTCACTCAGGGGTGTGAAATCTCCGCACCCCCGCGTGACGCTGAACCCCTCCCATCTACGGAGCGAGTGTCTAACCCTGAAGTGCTGCAGCTGTAATGGTTTCAGCATAGACACAGCCCCAGTCCCACCTCAGAGCACTGACCCACCCCCCACCCCCTGGCAGCTGGTACTGGCTGTGTGAAAGGACCAGAGCAAGAGGCCATTCAAAGATCCATCTCTGGCTTTACACAACATCCACTGCCTGCTGGGTCAGGACTTTTGAAGAGCTGGGGTGCGCCAGAAGGAGCTGTCCCAGCCCAGTGCATGTGATCAGCAAAGCTGAGAATTAATAATACCTGCAGGTTGCATCCAAGGCTTCCTTTGCACCTCGAAAGTGATCATTTTGCCTTGTGTATCGCTGTAATGAATTGCAGCTGATGAGGATTATCCTCAGTTACAGGGCTGGGAACTGCTTCACGGAGAGGTTAGGAGACTTACCCAAGCTCACGTGGTTAGTCACTGGGAGAGCTGGAAATATAATTCAGGCATCTTGACTTCCAGGCCCACCTCCCTGCTCTGAGGATTGGACCCCATTCCTCTCTCACAGCTGGGAATATCACCCAGCGGTCTCAACCCCCAGCCTCCTTCCCTAGTGGCTAGACTATGCTCCCTTCTTGAAGCCAGGCCTGATTCCCAGCCCTTTCAGCGCTAACCATTAGACTCCCCTCCACACGCTGGGAATAGAGCCCAGGAGTCCTGACTCCCCGTCCCCACTCGCAGCCATTAGCATAAGCAGCTGCTTCTGAGCGGTAGCACATTCAAGGCTCCCAGCGGCTGGAGATAGACCTGCCATTTTATATCCATGCAGCAGCGCAGATTCCAAGTAAGGCCCAGCTTCAGGGGGTGAGACATAGGAGATCTTTTCCTGTCTGAGCTGCCGGAAGCATGCTAACCTCATTGCAGCAAAGCGTTACCATTCCTTGGCTGAATTGCCAGGAACTGCGCTGAGCCTCTCTTGGCTGGTTGCCTGCCCAACTAGTGGGAGACATCCCGAGCTCGTCTTGGCAGGGAGGTGCCTCCTTCTGGCCAAGGTAGGAGGAGACATGCTGAGCTCAAACAGTGCCTCCCATTGACTGAGCCAGTAGAAGCCGGGCTGAGCTTGTCTTGGCTGGACTTGACCTTCCACTGGCCAAGGTGCTGACCTGGTCCTGCCTGCCGGTGGCCTTCCCTTTGGCTTGAGCCAGTAGAAGCCACAGCTGGCTAGGCTGGGAGAGGGCTCACACTGATCTGGCCTCAGCTGGAAGGTGACTTTCCCAGCCTCCCCTGCACTGGGCCCAGCCAGCTCCATCTGGCTGGGCAGACAGGAGACGCGGCTGCTGACGTGTCCACTGAATTGCTGCCTGACCTTGGGCAAGTCATTTCCCCGGTCCGCCTTACACCCCCGGGGTGGGCTGCAAACCAGGTGGGACCTCTGCTTCTAAAAGCATCCGTCTCTGCTGCTCGAGCTATAAGACCCGAGCTGTGCCCGTGGCAGGCTCGTCAACCTCATAAAACACCACTAGAGGGGGACAGAGTGCCACATTGCGTGGATGTGGTTTGCATTTAGTGTGTAAGTGGCAGGGACTGTCCCTCGCTGTCTATACAAAGCCTAGCCATGCTCTTGGTTGGGGCTGCTAGGTGCTTATGTAACATACATCAGAATAATCCCTGAGCTTGCTGCCATGCTCAGAGACCCCAAGGCCACCCTAGCGGGCAGCCAGAGAGCAGCAAATCTGCTGCGTGCTGCTGCCCTGCTCGGATTTACAGTTTGCATCTGGGACGGCTCTGATTGCAGGGCCTGGATCTCACAGAAACAATGCCCCCCCCCCCCCATTTCTGCCAGGGGACCCTCCCCCGGGCTTAGCCCCTAGGAGCTTTGCTGTTTGCCTCTTTGCTCCCCTTCTAGGACCTCTTCTCAGAACACTAAGAAGCCTTCTGGGGAGATGCTGCGCTCTCTTATTCCTGTGCAAGGGGCCTGATTCTGCTCTTGTCTACGCTGAGCTAAATCCGGAGTAAATGAGCTGGAGCTGGCGTTCGCCCCAGTGCGGAACTGGCGTAGTCCAAAAGCGGTTTTATTTTTAGCTGATTTCTTTAAGAACAATCCAACCAATGAAACATACAAATATTCATATTTTTGGATGCTTCTCCAGCTGGTTTGCCCGGGCGCCAGCTGAGTCGGTTAAATCATCCGCTTCTTGCTGATGCTTCAATTTCCCTCTTCTGCAGAGACGAAGCTGTTATTCTCCCCGACTGTTAAGTGCTAAATAAACTGAAGCTTCAAATGAGGCCTTTGGGTGGGACAGAAAATGTGGTGGGTTTAAGGATGCCGACGTCTTCACTATTATTATTATTTATAGAGAGCCACGGGTGCTGCAGGAAACATTTAGCACAGGATCCTGCTGTCCCTTACATCAGAGAGTAACTGCACTCAAGTTAAATGAGCATTAGCCTACCTGATCCATTAGCAGCAGAAGACCTGTGGTTGGGGCTGGTTGAAAATGGTCCATCAAAACTGTTATCTGGGTCTCCGCCAAACACTTTTGTTCACTGAAAGCATCTGTTTTTGGCAGGACATGTTGCTATCTTCTTGAAGTACCGAATGCCTGAAACTTTTTGTTTTTCTGCTGAAAACCGGGCATATTTATATTCAAAATAGTGCCGCAGTGCCTCATAGGAATTGTAGTTTGGAGGCCTTATGCACCGGTTCTCCTCTCTAGGCTGGGCTCTCAGCTTTGACTATATCTCCAGTGATGCACCACAGCTAGGGACTCCTATGATGCACCCGTCTCCCCTTGAGGGGAGAAAGTGGTGCATCATGGGAGATGTAGTCTGGCACCAGAAAAGCCCCAGGATTCATGTATCTTGCAGCCCCATCTTCTAAGCTTTCAGCAATGGATCAGCTACCAATATTCCCACTGATTTAGGAATGTCCTTGAGCACAGTCCCCTGTTTGCACCCCCCCCCCACAGTACTGCTTTTCAAACAAAGAACTTACTTGCTCCCGGGATCATCTCTGGAGTCCTCTTCTTTTCCCACGACGTTGCCTGTTACATTTCTTTATTAAAAGGTTCAATTTCTCTTTCCCCTCTGTCCCTGACTTTCCCTGGGTGTCTCTATGGCCATGAGACTGTGCACCCAGCCCCTCCACCCTTGTCCTTTTTCAGTAACCGGGACATGGGTGGTCGCGGAGCCTAGTGATTGGAGCAGGCATCGGTAGCCAGGGATCGGAGCCTAGGAAGAGTCAGAGGCCAGATGCCAGAGCCAAGGGTCAGAGCTGACATCTGATGTCAGGATAGGGTGACCAGATGTCCCAATTTTATAGGGACAGTCCCGTTTTTGGGGTCTTTTTCTTATATAGGCTCCTATTACCCCCCACCCCCGGTCCTGATTTTTCACACTTGCTGTCTGATCACCCTGTGTCAGGAATGGGATCCAAGGGTCAGGACTGAGTTTCCTGAGAGAGACAAGACTGAGGCCAGGGCAAGAGCAAGCCTTCTCACAGCCATGGGCACAAATGTGGAGCAGTAGCTGAGCTGCTGCTGCTGGCTGCCGACCCAACCAGCCAGGGTAGGCAATTCAGCAGCCTCCCACAAGCCAGCTGCGACTGGCTCTGCCCCAGACCCTGACACCCTCCAACCCCCAGCCAGGTGCTTTGCTGACCTCTGCGCTGAGATCCCAGTGGGAAGGTTATCACATGCAGAGCTGAGGTGCTCCCCTGGCTGTCTCTTTCTTTCCTCCCAGAGCCAGGCAGTATTTGCCTCTCACACTTTTTGCTGGAAGGTCTTTTACCAATGGATTGAGCCAGGCAGTCATGTACGCAGACCCTGCTGGCTTGAGCAGGAGAGCAGAAAATGTCGCTGCGTTTCCCATCTCTCCCCTCTCACCTCCAGGTTTCCGCTCAGTTTTGCATCTCCTGTTTTCTTCTTCTGGGCTGTGGTCCCTGATTCTCTTTATTCCATGGCTTTGCTTAATTCTGCAGAGCTCACTGTGGGGAGAATCTGCTAGTGGGGAGGTTCTGGTTAGCAACTTGTCCGCGATGTTCTCACCCTCAGGCAGTGCCCTTTGAGAGCTGAGATTTTAGAAGGCTTTGAATAGAGTTCTGAGTTCAGTTCTGAGAGAGCTGCTGAATCTGTCTTATCCCTGGGTCTGCCCTACCCTGTCCCTGTATCAGCCCCCTCACCAGAGCCCTGGCACTCAGCAATGGGCCATATCTCCGTAGCCAGGGCCGGCTCCAGGCAGCAGCATCCCAAGCATGTGCATGGGGTGGCAATCTTCAAGGGGCGGCAGTCCCTGTGTTTTTGCCCAAAAGCAGCACCCCGAATTGCCACCGCGGATGGCAGGGGCAGCCTGTGTGCCGTTAGGGTGGCTCGCATTTCCGTGGCGGCACAATTCGGCGGCAGCTTCTATGTTCACCTGTCCTGTTCAGCCGGCTGAAGACAGAAGCTGCCGCCGAATTGCTGCCACCGCGGAAACGCGCGAGTCACTCTAAGGGCACATGGATTGCCCCCACCGTCCGCAGCGGCAATTCGGCAAGCTGCTTGGGGCGGCGAAAACAGTAGAGCCGGCCCTGTCCGTAGCCTCGCCAATCTAGGCATTGTCTTATCAAGTTCTCCTATTCTTGTGTGTACGACCAACTTCTCTGAGAATCCTATGTCAATAACACACTCTAAGAGACTCTTCTGTACGCTTCTCCTTTTCTTCCCATGTTGCTCTTGAATTTCTTTCTATTTCTTTGTGTCTGTTTTTTCTCTCTCTCGCCTTCACTCTCCCCTGTGTTCCCCCTTGGCTCTGAAACTGCACCCAGCTGCCCTGTTCGTAATGTGAATGCTTGAACTGTCCCTTTTGAACAGGTGTTTGGCTATATCTACTCAGGCCCAGTTCTGGGCTTTGTGCTGACTGAGTGACATCCCAGTGTACAGCGGAGATGTTCTGGGCAGATGGACTCTTTGGAGACTCAAGCTGCCAAACTTTTAACAAGCCTCTCTTGAGCATGTGCGAACTGAGATTTTTCAAACCCGTATAACTCAGCCACACATGGGTGATTTTTCACAGGGACGGAAAAAGGCACATCCCTGACCCCAGGGTGATATCCCCTACCCTCTGACACGGCCAGAACAACGTATTTCCCCTTAATCTCCTTCTTGGAAACAGCTGAACCATTTTTGCTGAAACTTTCCAAACCTGTTCAGCTCAAGGCAGACAGCTGGCATGGAAAATGTTAGCCTGAATGCTTAAAGTATGGTGAAGTTACAACAGGAAACTGGAAACAGGGTCTTATAATGGGATGTGTCAGGCAACCTTAACTAAAGGCATTCTTAACTCCTAGAATATATATGCCATCTATCTATTCGTCTATCTATTGAGCTGTCTGTTCATACTAGGCTTTATAAAACCACCCCAAATCATACATATGGGCCCTAAACTCTTTGACTTCTTTCTTTCTTTCTTTCTTTCCACTTTATCCAGTGTGGCAGAGAAGGGAAGAAGCTGGGGAAAGACAGACAGACCTTGCACTGACCTTAGACAGACATCCAAGGATAAACAGCCCATACAGCCCGAGCTCCACCCACCTCTCCCCCATCTTGACCCCACTAAGAATGTGCAGAGGCACATTTGAACTGTGGGGCTGGCTCCATGTCTTACCCGCACGGCTAGCCAGCGTGGCTGTTGGAGAACGAGATGTGCCAGTTCTTTAATTGCAGGCTGTGTGGTGACTGATGTGGGAAGAGAGGCATAAATTTCCCCAGCACCTTCTCTGCTGTGAATTATTCATTGAACCTGCTTTCTAGCAGATTGTTGGTTTTATGCTTGAAATTTTCTCACTCTCTCTTTTTAATTAAAAGCTTTGAGAGATGTTAATTAATGAAGCTTCACGGTTAGAGACAGGCAGGGCCTAGAAGAGCAAATCAGACCCCTCCTGCCCTGGGAGCTCTACCAGCAGGGTCTGTGTCTATTCACCCCACCCTCTCCCCGGGGGGAGGGAGGTCAATAGCGTTCCCCATCTTTTGCATAGACGGCGGGGTGGAGGAGGGGAGTTTCTGTGCTGTGCCTTCTCATAGATGCTGCACAGAAGGTAGAAGCCAGGAAGAGGGCAGCAGAGGGTGGCTGTAACATACCTTTGTGCTGCCTGGATCCCACCCCCAGCCGGAGCTGGAGTAGTCATTGTGAGTCCACAGCCCCAAAAGGACTGGGCATGGCTGAGCAATATGACCTCAGTTGTCCCACCCCCAGCCCCACCCCTGGCACGCCCTGCTAAGAGAAGGGAAGCGGAGGGCTGTGTGCACCATATTCTCCCCAGGTCTGTTGTGGCAGCTACATGGCGTCTAGGGGCGGCCAGAATCAGGCCTCCAGAAGCAATGATTTGACCCAAGGGTTGCAGAGCGTGTGAGAGCCTGCACAGAACCCAGGAGTCCTGACAGTCAGGCCTTGCTCTAACCATTGGGCCATGCTCCCTCTCCTCCCATTTGCACAACCATGTAATGTCAGAGGTCCCCATGGCATCCTCCCTCCCATGGGCCCAATGCACCAGATGGAAGGCTCCTCTGCCAAGACACAGAGCAAGGCTCAAGCCCTCTGGAATTGCAGGGAAACAGGTATTGCACGGCTTTGATCCTCCAGGACTTGGAAGACGTTCAAGAGGCATGGCTTGCGGGGCCAAGGCAAAGCTCCCTCCCTCCAGCCGGGAAAGGAGAGAGACAGACAGCCCCTGTCTGGCAAGGAGCTGCCTTGCTGTATGAACAAAGATGGGAGGCACATTTCCCAGGGGCTGGGAGCCCTGGAAGGCCCAGACTTTGTTTCAAGATGCCAGAGCGACAAGAGAAAAGGAAGAGAGCATGAAAGGCAATTTCATGCCTGGGCTAGCGCTGGCTGTTCCTTTCCTCCCAATGCGCCAGAGGCCCATTGAGCATTCACCATCGCCGGGTAAAACAGTCAGCAGGCCCTCCCGTGAGCAGGGGGCTTTTCAGGAGACCCCCTTGTGGTGACAGCAGGCAGCACAGGCAGGGACACTAGAGTGCCACAGAGAGCCATCGGATCTGTCTGTGTCCAGCAGCCTCGATAAAGAATCCCCTTTATAGACATCCCAGCCAGTCCTTTCTCTCCTCTACCTCAAGGGACAGTATGAAACCCACTGGGAAGTCTCAGCCGTCCCTGCAGCTGCAGGCTTGCAGAATCAATTGATCAATGTATGTGTGAAACATACACACACGTTTAAATTCTGAGCAATTCTTTGATTTAACTCTTCTTTCTTTCTTTCTTTGAATTTTCCATTCCCCTCTTCACCACAGTGCCCAAGCACTTACGTTCATGCCCCTTTTAATTTGTTATTTTGGGGCAGAAGTGCTTCAAAAGGGGATTTTTTTCCCCAAGACATTTTTCATGGGGGAAAATAGCGGTTTTCCCAACCCCCTCTAGCAGCTACCCACATTGGCAGTGGACCAGAGCATCAGGGGATCTTTAAAGAGTAAATGCCAGAGTCTTGTTTGCACAACTCTGGCTGTGTAAAGGAGGTCTTTACAGCCACGTTAAGGGTCCTTTACCTTGCCAGTGTGATGTAAAGAGATCTTAGTATACAGGAGAATCTGGCCTGACAATTTCAAGCCTGAGCCAGAGTGTATGATTTCTGGCAGCACAGTGCCCTCTAGGCTAAGTGCCTGCTTTGAACGAGGAGTGCCGCCTACTGACCGCCAACCAATACACAACCTCTGGATTATTACTGACCTGACCTGCTGTTGTTTAGCTTGTGATTGTAGTAAGGGAAGGCCCTGATAAAGGCCCAGTACGAGGCCTAAGGCCTGAACTAAAGTAATGGCCAAGACTTTGCTAACATAAAGCAAAGTGAAGCTGTGAGCCAGAGGCAGGCCCTGCTCACAGAAGCTGGCAAGGAAAGGGCTGATGCTGCGACAAGAGACATACCTAAAAGGTACTGGACACCAGATATCAGAACATTTGCATACTTGTATACTCCTCACAGATAACAAGGAACAAGTTGACCCATCCCAATGACAGGGCCAAAAGGGTAATATGATGGAGAGTTGTTTTGTTCGAACCAACATGTACAAGGTGAGAGGCGGCACCTTACTACGTAGAGGGGTTGTACCTTGCTACGTAGAAGGGTTGTACCTCAATACGTCAGGAGTGATGTGTAACTTGTTTGTACCTGTGTATAAGAATGCATCCTTGGGGCGATGTCTTTGTCCGGCCGAGGGGGCAGTGGAAAGTCCCGCCACTGACTGAGCCGAGTCCATTGACCGTGGGCACATATTAGTAGTATGCCCTGTAGAGTAACAATCTAGGGGGAACTATCGTTGTGTCCAATACGGCAATAAACCTGGCTGACGTGCCTTCATACCTTACTAGACTCTGGGGTCATTGGGGGTTCTCTTCGGGTCTGCTGTGTCAGCTATCTGCGCAGAGCTGGGGCAGCACACAGAGGGAACACACGCACGCAGCCAAGTGATACCAACAAGGAGAGAGCAGAGCACCACACCAGTAGCATCTGACAACACCTCTGACAACAGTGATAATTACTAAGATCACAGTTAGAGGGACTTTGGCAGCAGGGCAACTGTCTTATTATTATTTCTGTTTTAGAAGCAACAGTCTAGATTTATTTTATCTAGCACTTCTTAATTGTGTTCCAAGCAATCCTGTTCTCTTGGCTAATTCTTGTAGGCTCATGTACTCGTGGTGTCTCTCCTTGGATCAGGACCTGACGGTTCCTGCTTTGTTACTGGAAAACTGTAAGTCATCCAGCAAAGGTTAAATGGTGCCACGAGTGAATGCGACATTACTGGAGAGTCAGCCCTGGGAGACAGAGTTTGTTCAGAGCTAGGAACCTCTCGCGGCAATTCGTACGGTGTTCCTGCTGGTTAGGGTTATTGGGAAATGGCCACGCTTGCTAATAAAATCCTGCACTGTTGAGGAATCCCTGGTGCAGAGGGAAAAAAAAGAGATGGAGCCGTGGGGAGAAAGGAAGGAAGGGGTGTCCGTGAAGAGATGGATGACAAAGATGAGGGCAAGTGGGGTCAGCAAGGTAGATGGTAGAATGCCCTGGGCCACCTAGCATAGGCAATGGAGAATGCGAACTCCTGGGTTCTAGCTCCAGTTCTTAGAAAGGAATGTAGTTTAGTAGCTGGAGCAGGAGTAGCTGGGAATGGGACTCCTGGGGCTAGGAGAGTGTGTTGGCTAAATAATAGTGCTACTTGGAAGTAGAGCAGGAGGTCGAGTTAGGACTTGTGGGTTCTAGGCCTGGCCATGAGAGGGAGCATAACTCAGGGCAGATAGGTGGGAGTTGGGGCGGGTGGGGTGTAGTCCCGGCACTGCTGTGTGTGAACTTGGGGGATTGATTCTGCCTCTGTAAAATGGAGGTAACACACCTGCCCCTGCCAGACATTGGGGTGTTGTGCTGCTTCATTGTGCTCTCTCCCGCGCGCTCTCAGGAGCCCTACGAGGACAACAAGAAGGAACTTGCTGAGCTGAGCAGACGTTTTGGGCTTGGCATTCACCGCAAGGCAGAGACAGGGTGTTGGGAGCAGAGGCAGGGGAGGGCAGGGTTGTGTTTTGCCGGAGTCCTAGTCTCCTCTGTGCAGCAGAAAGGAAAATGAAACTCTGTTGCCAAAAACCAAAAAAAAAGATCCGGTACTACAAGTGTCTGTTAGGATTGGAGCAAACAGGAGCCATTTCTGAACTTCACGGGCATCACATGGAGCTTCCTGCAAATAGAACTCAGAACCTCAGGCTGCTAAAGCACAGCTCTTTGGTACTTGAGCCAAAGAGGGATGCAAACAGAAGAGTTGCCAGAGTGGACCATCTCCAAGATCCATCTAGTTCAATATCCCATTTATGACAGTGGCGAGCACTAGATGCTTCAGAGGAAGGCATAATAACCCTGCAGAAGGCAGATGTGGGTTAATCCTGTTAGCAGTATAGGAGCTATGACCCACAGTCAAGCAGTTCTGATTCCATCCTGAAGAGGGCAGCGTTATGTTAGCCCATTCTCCAGTTGCTCCCTGCCACGTTCCGAGAGGGTCAATATGAGTTTTGGCCACAGCAGAGTTGTTTGCTAGGATTATGCCAAAGCCCCATAGTGTGCACCGACCTCTGGCAGGCTAGGGTTGTCTGGATCCTGGTTGTTGTAGTGTTTTGTTTTTATCATGCACCCTGCTCTGATACTCATGGTAAAAAAATAATCATAATTCCAGCTGGAAAACCTCCTGCTGTAGTCTGTGCATGCAGAGATATGTCAGCCTTGGAACCTGGCGGAGTCTTCCCTCTGTAGCCTGAAAACATTTTCAGGCAGTGTGAACGTCTGTAATTTAGTCAAAGCTTTTCCCCTTAAAGCTGCTGATGCAGGGTTACAGGCAAGCAAATAGGTAACCTCAGATGGCTTTTACCCCACGCCCTTCCCAGCAAATCACACATGGTGGGTGAGGAATGTGGTTTGTCTTTTCAATAATGGCTGAGTTTTAAGAAAATGATGAATTTTAATCTCCATATTCTGCTGAAGATGAAAGAAATTGCTGCTGTAATTAGGAAACCACAAGTTTAATGAGGCCCCTCCCATAGGGATTGAACCTGGGGCGGTTGGCACTACAAGTGCAAACTTCTAGTGCTTAAAAACAACAGAACTGCTCCATTAAGGAGGAGGCGGTATTAGACTCAGAGGGTGTCATACCTGGTATGCCACAAGAGGGAGACAGAGAGCTATACTTTGTGAGCAAAATCCAGCCCTTCTCAGCAAAAAAAATTAATCTGATGCCATAAAAATGTTCCTGTTTCATTAGTGTGTCATTTATTAAGTGTTACAGTAGCTCCTAGGAGCCCTAGACATAGACCACTGTGCTTGGTGCTGTACATTATTTATTATGTGTATTACGGTAGCTCCTAGGTGCTTCAGTGATGTTATGAAGGCCAAGACTATAAAAGGGCTGAAGAAAGAACTATATAAATTCATGGAGAATAGGTTCATCAATGGGCAGGGATGGTGTCCCCAGCCTCTGTTTTCTGGACGTTGGGAATGGGCGACAGGGGATGGATCACTTGATGATTCCCTGTTCTGTTCATTCCCTCTGGGGCACCTGACATTGGCCATTGTTGGAAGATGGGATACTAGGCTAGATGGACCTTTGGTCTGACCCAGTCTGGCTGGTCCTATGCTGATGGACCAGGACCTCGTCACGCTAGGTGTTACTGTAATATACCTAATAAATAATGTACTGCACCTAGCACGATGGGGTCCTGGTTCATGGCTGGGGCTCCCAGCTGCTACCGTAATACACCTAATAAATAAAGTACAATGCCTAGAGCAGTGGGGTCCAGGTACATGGTGAGGGCTCCTAGGTGCTACCATAACATACCGAATAAATAATGTACACCACCTAGAACATTGGAGTCCTATTCCATGACTGGGCCTCCTAGGAGCAATAGTAATAATAGTACTAATTATTATTAATAAAAGCCTCATATGCTGATGGGGGGATCAGGGGCAACCTATTAGGCGACCTAGGCGGTCACCTAGGGCACTGGGATTTGGGGGGCGGCATTTTCTTCGGCAGCGACCGTGGCCGCCGGATCTTTGGCCGCCCCAGTTGCCGCTGGCATTTAGGTGGAGGGAGCTGGGGCAGGGGGGCGCAGGGAGGGCCGCCTGCAGCAAGTAAGGGGGGAGGAGGCGCAGTGCGCAGGCGAACTCCCCACCCCAGCTCACCCCTGCTCCGCCTCCACCCCGAGCACGCCATGGTCGCTTCACTTCTCCCACCTCCCAGGCTTGCGGTGTCTAAGCTGATTGGTACCGCAAGCCTGGGAGGCAGGAGAAGTGAAACAGCTCACCCCTGCTCTGCCTCCTCTGCGAGCATGCCGTCGCCGTGGAGGAGCTGCCACAGGGGGGCGACAGGGAGCTGCTGTGGGTGGGGGCGACTCAGGGCGGGGGCTTGGGGATGGGGGAGGGCAGAAGGTGGAAGTTTTGCCTAGGGTGCGAAACATCCTTGCACCGGCCCTGAGGGGTGATGGCTCATGGTTCAGGCATGGCAGCAAACTGCCTTCTGAGGTCCCTCTCACAGGTCCCAGGCTAGGAATGTGCCAGGAGAAAAGGATACAGAACTCAGCAGAGCGGGGATTCCAGACAGCTCTGTGGCCCTTAGGGCATCCCAAGGGGACAGGAATGGAAGGCCAAGATCCAAGCAACCGCGGATTTTGTGCTGCACGAATGTGGACAATTCCCGTTCAGAGCTTAAGAAATCAAATTCGGACCAGGAGACCCATTGTCGTCGGTGAACCTTTGGTGCTGCCTTCCCAAGGCAGATTTCTTCAGCTTTGATCTGCATCCCTGACCAACTCCTGCTGCTATCCCCGGGTCCCTGACCCTCACCATCCTTACTGGTATGCAGACCTTCCTGGACAACACAACTGCAACTTTGGTGCTGCTGTCCCATTTGACCTGCTCCCATTCATTATGTTAACTGTTGCCCTTTGAGCTTTTTGATATACAAGACCCTAACTTTTGCTACACCTCCTGTTGGCTTCTCCTTAAAGTCCGATGAGCCCCATTCCTGTCTCCCAAGGCAGAGAAGAGCATCAATATTGTTATGGGAAGAGTCACCACGTGGCACTGCTGTACAATGTCTTTTTGTAAGTGCTCTTTCTTAGCGTTTGTGAGAGTGAGTTTTGCGTGTTGGGATGACGTGCGGTGTTGTTGCTCAGTTTTGGGTTGTGCCACCATCTGTGTAAAGGCAGCTTTGGCAGCGATGAGGCAGAAATATTTGCTCACTGATTACAGCTAATTCTCAAGTTAGAGTTGCTGGTAGGAACCAAGCATTGGTGCAGGGCTGAGATTCCTGGGAGAAAGAATTGCCTGCTATTGGAGCATCTCATAACAGGACTGGAGCACGCGTGTAAATGGAGCAATTTCTGCTTAGAATATGGCAAGGCTCCACGGGGAAAGATTTAAAGGCTTGGAAAACTTGCCTTATAGCACTAGACTCAAGGAGATCAATCTATGTAGCTTAACACATTCTATTCTATCTGTTCTATACAGGTCCTTATACAAAGAGAAGGTTAAGGGGTCACTTGATCACCATCTATAAGTACTAACACAGGGAACAAATATTTAATAATGGGCTCTTCACTCCAGCAGACAAAGGTTTAATGAGATCCAATGGCTGGAAGTCGAAGCTGGAAAAAATTCAGGTTGGAAATAAACCGCAAAGTTTTTAGCTGTGAGGCCACAGGCGGCGGCTCCTGATTTTTCCTAGGGGTGCTCAGTTCCCATTCTGCTCTAGGCCCTGCCCCCACCTGCCTCCTTCTCCCAAGTTCCACCCCACCTTTTCCTGCCCCTACTCCACCCCTTCCACCAAGGCCCCACCCCACCCCGCGTCTTCCCACCCCTGCTGTGCCCTGCCTCTCCATGCCTCTTTCCACCCGTTCCCTCGAACGCACCACATCCTTGCTCCTCTCCATCCCTTCTAATGCCTCCTGCACACCGCTGAACAGCTGAACAACCCTGGAGCACCCATGGAGTCCCTGCCTATGCATGAGGGCAATTAACCATTGGAACAACTTACTTAGGGCTGGGTGGATTCTCCATCACAGGCAATTCTAAATCAAGATTGGCTGTGTATTTTGTTTGTTTGTTTGTTTGTTTGTTTTAAAAAAGCTCCTATTCAAACCTGAATTAATTCAGGGAAATCCTGTGGTCTGTGTCATGCAGGATGTCGGACTAGGTGGTCTTGTTGGTCCCTTCTGGCCTTGGAATCTTGGAATGTATGAAAGGTTCCAGAATTCTGCTAATGTCAGAAGAAGGGGCCCCAGTATGAAGAGCTGTCCAGGTTCTGTTTAGTGGAAGGAAAAAGAAGATCCTAACGTGATCCTTGAAGACTTTGGCTGTAATGGGCGCTCCCCATCCATACCGCTAACTGGAACTCAAGGCTTAGTTCTTGGCAGAGCCAGATGTCACCAACCTCCAGGTTGGAGACCTGGTCTTAGGAGGGACTCTGGGAAGGGGAATGGGAAACCAAACCTCTTTCTTGCCCCATGGAGAGAACAACTCCTACTTCTCAGCAGTGAGCTCAGAGATGTGCCCAGGAAGGAGTTCACATTACACAGATCCTCACCCCCGCACTGTCAGTAAGAGAATAAAGGGCTTGAGTCACCCACACCCACCCCAGGCGCTGCCAGGAAAAGACCTTGACTCATGCTTTTTCTTCCTTCACATCTCTGTCTGCCAGGCTACATTGTAACTTCAGGCGTGTCCCCTGTCTGTCTCCACTGGGTGGTGGTTTTATATTAGGGATGAATCAAGAGGTGCTTAAAGCACATATCGATTGCCACTGGCCAATCAATGTTCATTTTTGTACTGATAAACATAGAACGGGGAAGAATCATTATGACATCGACAAAAATGTTAGCGAAATAGTTACCAGAAAATTCATTCCCACTGAAAGCTACAATTAATGCTCCTTCTTTCCAGGATACAGACCCACTGTAGGCTCCGGGCTAGAAATGCGCGAGCGGGTTCAGCAGAATAGGGGAAAAGGGGAACATTTTCAAAAGCGCCTAAGTGACTTAGGAGCTCACTGTGTCTTTGGAGTCGTAGCCCTAGATTTTAAAGGCTAGAAGGGACCAGTCTGATCATCTAGTCCAGCCAGTTTCAGGTGAGAACTGTGGTGGCTGTGTGCTGGTGTAAATGAGGTTGACATAATTTTGTAGTGTAGACCCGGTCCGAGTGAGTTTCCCAGCCCTGAAGACGAGCTCTGGGTAAGTTTTAAAGCTGGTCTCTCTCACCAATGGAAGCTGGTCCAATAAAAGATATTACCTCACCCACCTTGTCTCTCTTTTTAAAGAAATTGTCAACCAGCTCTGCTTCCAGCAGTGGTAACTATGGACAACATAGACACCTGCCACTAAGAACTAAGGATCTGGGCCGAACTCATTACATGGTGGCTACTGAACACACTTCAGATGGTGACACCTTCCAGGCACTGTTGCTGCCTCAGATGGACTCAGATCATTGACACAAAGTACCTGCCTGTAAAGACTTGAGCTCTTCTAGTCAATTTCCCCACGTAGATATGACCTTATACCTGACTGTAAGCTCCTTGTGGCAGGGACTAGCTGTTTGTCCTATGCGTGTCCAGCACCTAGCACACAGGGGTGCTGGTCCATGACTGGAGTTCATAGGCACTACCGTAATACACCTAATAAATATTGCACTGCGCCTCGCACAATGGGATCCCGGTCCATGACTGAAGCCCCTAGGTACAACCACAATACATAGTGACGGCTCCACGTCCTATCCAAGCTGTTGCTTGGTAGAGTTTAACCTTGCCAATATTTTCTGGGTTCACTGTTTATTGCTACTGCTCGGTTGGAAATCAGGATCAACACAGCAAATCAGCTCAACGGTTCATCTAGTCCATTCTAACAGTGGCCCATGCCTGGTGCATCAGAGAGAAAGGTCACAAAGCTTTTAGTGGACACTTACGGCGTGACATGCCCATAAGGAAGTTCCTCCCCAGCTGTTGGAGGCTGCTGCTGCTGCCGCAAACCGGGGACATTAGGAGTGGCCAAGCCAGCTCTGTTACAGAACAAGGAAAAGGTCAGAATAATTAAGAATAACTTTTATTTATAAAGTACAACCTGCCCCCATCTCCCTTGGCCAAGTCACAGGGGGCTCCACGCAGGCTGTTAAAAGTGGCCATTAACATAAATAAATAAAAGGCATTATTGTACTGTCACCTTTCCCGGAATATATTATACCTTAATTAACACACCCGTCGGGAGACCTATTAGGGCAGGAGTGTTGCCTGCTGATGGATGCAGGGAAGGGTAGCACGGCGGATGAGATCGTGAATGAAGGGAAGATCTGGACCGGCAGCCCACAGTCATTCCTGGCCAGGCTCACGGATCTGTGTGTGTGCCACTCGCGTTCTCTGCGGGTTGCTCAGGATGGGTGAAACCCATCGAGCTCGGTTCCCAAAGCCCGGCTCATCTTCCTCATTGTTCTGTAGGGTATAGCGGTGTCCAGAGGCTGCACCAACTGAGATCGGGGGCCCATGGCACTAGGTGTGGTGCAAACACCTAGCGAGAGGCAGCCCCTGCCTCGAAGAGCTTAATGTCTCAATAGGTGAGATAGAGTTAAATGCCGGGTCAGTCTGCAGCTCTTCTGCTGAGCTGGCCAGATGAGGTGCTAATTTTGATGCCATGGACGCTCATTTGAGTTCAGGACTCTTTCCTCCGCCGCCTGCCCTGTAATTTAGATGCTTTTCAATTTCCAAGGGTGATTCAGTTTGAAAAACAAGCCACGGCTTTCTGGCTAAGAGACGCTTGCACGAGGTAGTGGGAAGGCCTGTCCTGGGACATCTCAGCAGAGCTAAGTGCATACGCTGCATGCAGTATGTTGACTATTGAGTCTGATTTTTCTCTCTGCCCTGTCTCTGCTCCTTTACTCGCAGTCGGTCAGCAGCAGAATGCGAACAATGTGCAGAAGAGAAGCTTAAGAAGTAATTTAATCATGGCCTAGAAGTCATAGGCACTGACTTTTCATTTTGCCAGTGGGTGCCCCACACTGGCTCCGCCCCCTCCCCCGAGACCCTGCCCGACTCCGTCCCTGGGGCCGGCCGCCACTTCATCTCTTTCCACCCTAGCTCCGCCTCCTCCCCGAAGCCCTCCCCTGAGCGCCCCTGGCCCCCACTCCCTCCTTTCTGCCCCCTCCAGCCTTAAGGGCAGTGGGGAGTGAGGGGGCAGAAGAGACTGAGTGTCGGGGCAGCCCCGCCCAACAGCTGAATTGGTGCAGCCCCGCTAAAGAGCTGCTGAGGGAAGCTGCTGAAAAGCTGCTGGGAGCTTAAGGTCAGCCCCAGGGCCACCAAAGCAGCAAACCCGGCCAGCCCAGTGGGTGCTGAGTATAACCCGCAGACCTTCCGGGTGTGGTGTTCTGTCCCATCTAGTGGCAATGAGCCCACTTACAGCTAACAGCAAGCTGACTTTTAGCTGATGTGGGGGAGGTTTATGCACTAAACTCTAGAGGCCCCAAGTTCAATCCCGCCTGCTGACGACCGGGGTCTGTCGGTATTACATGAGCACCCTGTATTTTTTCTCTGTGGGTGCTTGAGCCCCCTGAGAACACACAGAGTCTGTGCCTATGCTAGAAGTTCCTGCACGGGGCAATACTTGATGCTAGAAGCCTCTCTCATCTAGCAGACAAAGGCAGGACAAGCCGTGTATCTGCGCTGGAGCTGGAGATGTCATTTCCTGTTTGGCTAGATATACCAGCTCTAGCTCTGATCAAGCTGGGGTGCTAAAAATAGCACTGTAGCCCTGGCAGCACGAGGGACCAGGGGCTGAGTATGTGCCTAGGGGTTTGGATGGGAGAATACTTGTGGTAGCAAACCCCTCCTGAAGCTGAGGCTACACTCCTATTTTTAACGTACATGGGTATATCTACCTGAGTTGGGAGTTACATCCCCAGCTCCAGTGTAGACAAACCTCCAAGAGATAGGGGATGTAAACTGAAGCTAGAAAAATTCATCGTGGCTGAAAGATCATATAAGGTTCAAATGCTTAACAGGGAGGGTTATTAACTATTAGGACAACTCCCCTGCACTTGCAGTCTTTCAATCAAGTCTGGCTGTCATTCTAGTTGAAGCCCTAGGCCCAGATCCTCAAAGATATTTAAGTATCCCATTTCCACTGATTACCGCTAATGACCTGGGCCCTAGTTTATTCATAGTCTGGGGGTAGTGGACTGTTTTGCCAGGTGGAAAACCAGCTTCCAGTCCGCAGGCTGCCAGGATGAAACTGGCATAGAGAAAGACACGCTTCCAGCGTAGAGACCTACCTCGCGTAGGAGTGACATGCTGGTTACCCAGACTGCTATGATTTTATTCCATGTCAAAAAATTGATTAAAACAACAAAAACATGGTTTTTATAGACATTTTTTCTTCACCTTTTTGGGGGGGTTTCATTGCAAACACCAAAACTGATTTTTTTCTTCGAATTTTCAACAGCCGAAGACCAACAAATGTCAGCTTGGGGGCTTCTGATAAGAACCTGAAAAGTCTGGATGAAAAATGGACATTTCTCAAAAATGTCTATTTCATTGAAATAGCCAATTTCGAGACTAAGAACTTTTCAATAGAATATTTTTGACCAGCTCTGCTTGTGAGCTACCGTGATTGGTTTTCATGCCAGTCCCAAGTATGAAAGTCCTGTTTCCTGAAAATTAGATTGGCAAGACATTAATAATAACAATAGCACCGTGACTTGGCTAAAAGTCAAAAATTTCATTCCTGAAGAAAGCTCCCAAATCTGAGAAATCTCCCAAAAGCCAGGGTCTCCATTTGAAAGCCTGCGGTAAAGCAAATATGACCATGACATTGCTTTGCCAACCAATGCTATCTGTGCCTCGAAGCTGGCTAAAAATGGAACCTATGTTGAATCTGGACCCCTTCGCGTTCCATGCGTCAGATTGGAATCCTCGAATCCAAACCCACCTCTGTGTTTTCGGTTCTGGATGTAATCCAAAAAGAGCCATGTTCCTGTGCTAGTTTGTATGTAGGTGATGGAGATCTCTTAAGCTGTTGGAAGTTTTGCTAGTAGAGTCACTCCCAAGAGATCTCTATCATGATGGGGAGGTCATAAGTTTCAAGATGGTGGAAATCTCATGCAATCTGCTGACAGGCTGGGGGATGAGGGCCAAGGAATGAGCAACCTACAGAACTCAGAGCATGAATGGCTTGCAACCCATCCTGATGGAGTCTGGCTCTTTGTCCCCACCCAGTAGTAGGACCATGAAATAGCTCTTTGAGTCAGCTACTTCTTCTTGGCTAATGGGCCGCCCCGTTCCCAGGTTCATTCCCTGCCAATAACCTGGCTGGCGCCATCTGCAAAAACACCCGTTCACCCTGCGACATTGAGCACTGTGTCAGGTCATATTGCCAGCACTGAATTTTGTGAGCCCTTGTAACGGGAACGAGGCGGAACGGGATGTAACTCAAGTTTACACATCCATAAAGGCATCAACTTGTGAATTTCATGCGCCTCGATAATATCGCTGGGCTGGAAATTTCAGCACTGAATCACTTTATATATCTTGGGCAGTTAACCAGGCTGTCATTTGGGGAGTTGGTGTGTGGGGAGGGGCAGTGGGAAGAAGAGAGAGGCGATAGAGAAGCAGAGAATTTGGTATGGATGCTTCTGGGAATGGACTCCATAGCTATGGTTGCCGAGGCAACCGTGCCCCCCTCATCTTCTGCACGGGAGTAAGCAGAGCTGGCAGTGAATGACAATTTGGAAAAGCAGCAGCAGAGAAGAATCTAGGAGGCCTTAAAGAAGATTGATAGAGAAATCAATGTGTCATAAAAACCAGGTGACTCATCCACCTTGAAAGAGGGTGTTTATTTGCCCAGCAAAGCCCAGACGTATTAACAAAGCGGCACCGTGCTAATTGCCCCGCGATCTGCTTCCATGCCAAGTTGAATCTTTCTTCGGATCCTGATGTATTCCACTGTCTGAATTGACAGCTCCCCACTGCCCTCTCAGCCTGAAATGACTGTCATGGCATTAGGGGTGTGTGTGCATGGTTGGGGGGAGGGGGAGCTGTAAAAATTTACTACCATTGGTTCTCCATTCAGGAAATAACTAGATGGTGGAATGAGTTCATAAACTGCACAGACCCTGCTGGGGAGCAGACTTCAATTCTTGCCAACCCCCCTTTTTTTTTTGCCATGGCCAAAAAGCCATTTCCGAGAAGCAGCCCGGCTTATGCTCCAGTGGAGCTTCTAAACCACCCGTCATTCTCCACCCTCTACCCCTACAATTTCTTCCTCTCTCCCTGGTATTGGTCCTGTTTTGAGCAGGGGATTGGACTAGATGACCTCCTGAGGTCCCTTCCAACCCTGAGATTCTATGATATTTACGAGGTGAGATGTTTCTCGTAATTGGTTGGTTTGGAAGTGGTGGCGCTGAATACAGAAGCGGTTTGCCCAGCAGACTTTGGCAACCACCGTTGTTGTTGCTACCCTGCTTCTCAGCAGCTGGACCAGGGTTTGGAAATTCAGCTGTGGCGGAGGCTGGGATGGGGAGAGGAAGGTTCTTTCTTCCTCGTCTGCCTTCACCCTGCACCACGGCGCTGCCTGGAATAATATAAAGGCAGCGCAGAAGGTGAGACCATAAAAAAGAAAAATAAGAGACTAGGGAAAGGTTGCACACTCCCGTGCTGGGTAATCCCACTCCAGGGCAATCTGTCCCCCAGGAGGAGCTCTGGTGGCTGGGGCTATGACACCCCCACTCTCATCAAATGTCTCTGCCTGCTCAAAATGTGTTCACCTGCAGACGTGCCGGAAGCTAATAGGCAGCAGCTGGAGGGCTGTAGCACCCGCCAGCCCCTGGGCACTCGCTTCTTTCTTGTACTTACAAGCACCTGCAGGCTGAGCACGTGCTAGCTGTGGGCATAGCACTGCAGACCTTTGCTGTTTTCATTCTGCGTGGAGAACTCCCACCAGTTTTCTACCTCTCTGCTTATTGCCATTCACAGCCCCTCCATCTACCTACCTGTCTAATCATGGGGATCACGACCCCATCGCCTTTGTAAAGCACTTGGAGATCTACTGCCTCACGATGCTTTGCTGTTGCTGATCCCCTCCTGGGCCTCTCACAACCAACCCACCAGCATGCTGGTCCCATCCTAAGTGTCTCAGGATAGCTGCAGCCTGGTCCCGCAGCTCTGACTCCCAGCAGCTTGCCAGCAACACACCAGCCACACTCTGACTTCCACCGACCTGGGTTACTTGCAGAGTGACTCTAACACACTTCCAGTCTTCCCCGAGATGTGTGTTCTGCACTGTCCAGCCCCTTTCTGAACAGTTCACTTAGTGAGGTTCAGCGCCCCCATAAAGAGTTAATATTCAACAGTTTGTTACTTTAACTTCAGTTTAAATACAGCCCTGGATGGGTTTAGATACAAACTAAAATAAGTTTAATAACAAGAGAAGATAGGATTTCAACTGAATTCAAGTATAAGAGAGAAAGTTAGAAGTGGTTATGAGCAAATAAAAAGTCTGAAATAAATAAACAAATAAATAAAACAAAACAAATGAAAAACCATCTGAAACGTCTGAGACTTAATCCATCAAGTTTTGGTTCAAGGCTTTGTTTACAATGGCCTTTTTCACCCACGGGCTTCCAGCAAGATGGTGGCTGCCCCTTTCCTTGGTCAGGAGCTCTTTGAGAGGCCCAAAGGGGCTGGTGCCTTTGGCTTCTGAGGTGAAAGAGTGAAAGATAATGTGGGGTTCTCTGCCCCGTTCTTTGATAGCCCACTGAAACTTTGAAGTGGATTCTTCTGTGGGTTACCCCAAAAAGCAAAGTTTATCCTAACAGTGAGGAAAGCAACATGGAGCCTGGAAGTGAAGGAAGCTCCCTGCTCTTTCTTCTCCCATTTGTTTTTGCTTTCCTCCCTCATTTGTGGGGCCCTTTAAATCGCGGGCCTGGGGAAACTGCTCGCTGCCGGTACAGTTGGCTGTGTACCGGACTGGCTTATTTTCACCTGGTATGAGGCCACGGACTCAGGTCAGTGAATGGCTGGACTTTCCATTCCCCCCTCAAAGACACACACCCCAAGACCCTTCTTTTATACACGGATACAAACAAGTTACGGGTTGCGCCGCTGAGATGGTTAGTTACCACACTTTACCTTTACCTTTAAAACACAAATCGTTCTGTTTCTTGCCATCTCCTCCGCCTGCTGTCTCGAGGACCCTGGTTATTACTTATGTGTAAACTGAGATAAACACACATGCTTTTGTTTAGGATAGGCCTGTTTAGCAGCTTTTGCCTAGGCAGGGCTGTCTGCTTTTGAATATAACATCACACAGGGGGAATTCATAACTTTGCATAGACTATTGCTACATACATTCCACCATCAGGTTATTGTCCAGGGAGTTATTAGTTTACAAGTAATATCTCACCAGGCACATTTTGTATTTTGCACAAAGATTATTACAATCGTGTGTAGGGTGTGAATGCAGGGGTGCTTTTGGTCACAGCTGTTGTTGGTTGTTGGCTGTGTGTGTGCATGTTCTTTCTGTGTGCTGTCTTAGCTCTGTGCAGAGAGCCGACACAGCAGACCTTGGTCAAACTGTCCAAAGACCACAGACCCGTTTCAGTAACGAAGGCACCCAGCCAGGTTTATTGTCGATGACGCACAGGTCCTAATGCCCTGGCTCAATGGTTACAGCCATAGGTGCCAACTCCATGGGTGCTCCAGGGCTGGAACACCCATGCGAAAAAATAGTGGGTGCTCAGCACCCACCAGCCACTGCAGATCGGCGGTGCGACTGATCAGCTGTTTGGAGGCTGGGGGAGGAGCTTGGGGGAGGGTGGAGAGCAGCAAGTGGTGTGGGCCTCGGAAGAGGGGTTGGAGCAGGGGCAGGAAGAGGTGGAGAGAGGGTAGGACCTCAGGGGACATAGCAGAGTGAGGGCAGAGCCTTGGGGAAGAGCAGGGGTGGAGCACCCCCGGGCAAAAATAAAAATCAGTGCCTATGGTTACAGATACACTAACACGTGTATGCCCATTGCCACGGACTCAGGTCAGTGAATGGCAGGACATCTCCCCTCAAAGACAAACACCCCGTGACCCTTCTTTTATACACGGATACAAACAAGTTATGGGTTGCCCAGCTGAGGTGGTTAGTTGCCATCCTTTACCTTGTACATGTTGGTTGGATCAAAACATCTCTATCCATCACCCTGTCATTCTGACCTTATCTTTAGGAGGAGGTCAATGTATCTCTGTTCTCTTCAGGAAGAGTGTTTATACCACATATGGTATCAGGGTGTTCTGGTACCATCCTTCTGGGATGTGCTTGCGTGAGTGTCCTGTGCAGGGTTGAAAGTAACTTACCAGTATGCTGGAGTCCTGAGCGGGGGGCGGGGCCTCAACCAGAAGGGGCGGGGCATCAACTAGAAGGAGGCAGGGCCTTCAAATCCCTGGGCCCTTTAAATCAAATTAAAGGACCAGAGGCTCCCCAAAGTGGCCAGAGCCCCAGGCCCTTTAAATTGCCACCAGAGCCCCAGTGCTACCTGCTGCCTCCACTACCCTGGGGCTCCAGCAGCAGGGCTCTGGCCATGATTTAAAGGACCCAGCGCTCCGGCCACAGCTGGGAGCCTGGGGCCCTTTAAATCGCTGGCCTGGGGAAACTGCCCACTGCCGGTACAGTTGGCTGTGTACCAGACTGGCTTATTTTCACCTCTGGTCCTGTGCCTAATACGTCTTATGAATGTGAGTGTCTCTGCAATACCAGCCCTGCTCCATCCAGGTTCTGTGAACTTTCAAGCAGGCATGTTTTGTAACAGGGCCTGACTTCTGCTCTCAGCCCGACTTTGCTTTTTATCAGCAGGGCCTGACTACTACTTTAGTTCAGGCCTCATACCAGGCCTCATGTTTCAAGCTTTCTCTTTCTACTACAACTAGGGTTGCCAAACCTCCTGGATTGGCTCTCTACCTGCTCTGACTCCATGCGGCTCCCAGAAGTGACTGGCATATCCAGCTCCTAGGCACAGGGCATCCAGGAGGTCTCTCCTGCTACCCCCGCCCCAAACGCCAACTCCAAAGCTCCCATGGCCAATGGGAGATGCGGGAGAAGAGCCTCCAGGCAGGGCAGTGCGTGGAGCTGCCTGGCTGCCTCTCAGCCTAGGAGACGTACATGCTGGCTGCTTCCCGGGAGCCGCTCAAGTTAAGCGCCGCCCGGAAGGAATCTGCATCCTCTCTTGTACACACCCCAACCCCCTGCCTCAGCCCTGAGCCCCCTCCTGCACCCTAACTCCCTCCCAGAGCCCACACACCGAACTCCCTCCTGCACCCCAACCCCTGCTCCAGCCCAGTGAAAGTGAGTGAAGGTGGGGGAGAGCGAGTGACGGAGGGGGGTGGAGTGAGTGGGGGCAGGCCCTCGGAGAAGGGGCAGGGCAGGGCCTCGGGGAAGGGGCTGGGCAAGGGTGTTTGGGTTTTGTGTGATTAGACGGTTGCCAATCCTAACTACAACAGCCACCATCACCATGGTGTGCAGGGCCTTGCTCTGCTCTGTGGCTGTGTAGTCGTATTGGAAACCCGGGAGGTGGGCGGGCACAAGCCCGCCCACGGCTTAAGGCCCCACCCCCAGCTTCTAGTGGGAGGGACCACTGGATGTGGCTGTGTAGTGGGATGGTCACCCCGCTCCTGCCCAGAGGGGTTAAAAAGCAGCCTTGGGGAGGGCTGTGGTTGGGGAAAGGCTGATTGGGGAATCAGGCTCAGCTGTGGCTACGCCCCAATCAGGGCCCAGGTGGCCCTTATAAGAGGGCAGTGAGCCAGGAGCTATTGAGTCTCTCTCTGGATGTTGAGAGAGCTGGGCCTGACTGCTGGGAGCTGAGCAGGGTACTTTGGCTGGAGCAGGGCTGGGGAAAGGCCAGAGGAGCTGGGGAGCTCCGGCCTGGAAAATCCCAGGCTGCAGGCCTTGCTAGAGGTCGGGAAAGGTACTGGGGTTGCAGAGGGCAGCCCAAGGGTAGGCAGAGGTGGCAGAGCCAGCTTTAGGAACTGCGGGGCCCAAACTGGTGGTGGTCTGGGTCTTCGGTGGCACTTTGGCAGCGGGTTCTTCACTTGCTCCTGGTCTTCTGTGGCACTGACGGATCTGCCGCCGAAATGCTGTTGAAGACCCAGAGCGAGTGAAGGACCCACTGCCAAAGACCCGGGACTGAGTAAAAAATAAAAAGTTAGGCACTCTTCCTTAGGGTGCGGGGCCCTCTTAGGTGCAGGGCCCAATTCGGGGGAATCAGCCTAAAGCCGGCCCTGAGAGGCAGAAGGTCCAAACCTTCCTTGCCAATGATGAGTGGCAATTCTATTGCAATCTGCCCCAGTGAGCAGGGGCTAGATAGTGACTGGCAGTAGCCAAAGACTGAGGCAAGGTGGGGATAGGGGGTTGGGGGTTCTCCAGGGAGGGGAGACCCAGAGAGACTGCGGGGTACTGCAGGGGTAGAACTGCAAGAGAAGGGACACCGCAGGGCAGGTGGGGGACACCGGAGCCAGTGGCAAGTGGGACACTGGCCTGCAGAGAGCACTCCTGAGCTGAAAGAGCTAATTCCCTGAGACAACCAGCAGGAGGCGCTGCCGTGGTGAGTTGTGCACTGTCACAGGCTGGTACAATTCCAGTCCTGGCTGGTAGTGAGTAAAAGCTTTAATCTGTTGGCTCCCGTGTGTTACAAATTGGTGGGTCTCAGTCCAGGCCACAGAGGGCCGAGTATCCATCCCACAACACCAGTTGCCCTCTCTCCCCTCCTGAGGTTGGCGTTTTCAGCAGAGAAGCCAAAGACCTGATGGGTCGTGGAGACTCAGTATGTGATGGGTTGGTGTCCTGCAAATGTCCCTGCCCAACCTGCCACTGTAGGAGAGCAGATCAGCTGTAGTACAGAGGCACATTTTGCCCTGAGGTAGTTTGGTAAAGGGGTAGCTGTTGCAAGGGCCATGAAGGATTTAGAGTTGCCAAGGGCCAATCAAGGTCTGGAGGAAGGTTTGCAAAGGAAGATGTGGGTTTCATTTCTCCTGCTAGGCTTTCTCCCCTCAGCTCCATGCAGACGTCACTCCAAGCTTCTCTGTCTCAATCAGTCCATTCCCCAGCACAGGGCCATTGAGCAGTGGCAGCGATTGCAGATTGCAGAGCTGCCCTCATCAGGTCTGAAGCTCCCCAGCCTGGCCGTGAAGCCAGAGAGGGAGAGGAATGGAATAGTGGAGATAGAGGGCCAAAGCAAAGCAGGGAAGATTCCCAATGCAGGGCAGGAATGTCGGCAGGGCTTGAGGGTCTCAGATGCCATCCTAGTGTGAGCCCATCTCACCAGTGCAGTGGGGGTGAGCAGCTCCACAGCAGGAGCTAGGTTTGAGGACTGACCACAGTTGGTGGAGTGAGACTTCGTTTTGGCAGAGGATCCTAGCAAGTGCTGTGACCTGTCGCTCTCCAGGTGCATTTGCTGTTCGAGGGAGGAACATTTGTTGCAGTGTTTTCCAGAATAACAGTGATGGGTAAGCCTTGTGGGTCTTGGGCCTCAGTTCAGATAAGCTGCCCAGCACCCTCTAACTTTGCATGTTTGTGACAACTTCTCCAAACCTCATCCCAACCAAATGCTTCCTGTCGCCATAGCCCCATTGCACCTTTCTCTGACACCCATCTCTTTCACTCTTGAGTATCCAACCACCCCAGCTCCCTGACCTGCAGACCTACAACAACCCCCCAATCTCCTCAGAACCCCCATACCCAAACCTCTAATGCCTCCTGGCCAACTTCATCTCTGCCCACGGAACTCACTGTCTCGACTTCTTGGTCATTAAATATCCCGCAGCACTTCCTGGAAGATCTGGCACCTGCCCTGCCATGCTTGGCCAGAATTCCCTTTTCCTTCCACTGTTGTGTTGAGTGATAGCTCGCCCCATCTACTCCAGAGGCGACTGCATTTCAGCAGCAGTCAGCTGGTGATTTGCAACATGCTGTGGAACGAAGGGGGCCGCAAGTGTGTGAAATACGATCATGATGCCTCGTTTCATTTGGGATCCATTTTAAGGCAGTTTTTATGCTCTCGGGCTGCTGAGATGGGAGGATTTTGTGGCCTGTTTCAGTGAGGAATTTAAAACCTTGCTCATAATTTTTCAAGATCTTTCTCATTTAAATTGTCACAGCCATGACAGCCCTGGCTCTCTTGCTCTGCTGGGACAGACATTTGCTTCAAATCTTATGAGTCCTGGGGCTTTCTCTGGCTCAGATGGTCCCCTGCTGATCCTGGGAAAGCACCAGGTCTTGTGGTTTCAGCTACTCAGACATATTTCAGCTCAACACTTTTTGCCATGAAACGGGTATTTGCTAAAACCAGGATTTCTGTTTCCGTCAACATTTTTGGGAGGTTGTTGAAAAATTCATAAACACCCAGAATATTCATTTGATTTCTGACAATTGAAAAAAAAAAGATTTTTTTTTTAATGAAAACTTCTGAAAAAATCCACAAGAAAACCCTGGATGAAAACGTTTTTTGTTTTCTTCACAATATCTTTTGTGGGTAATAAAGTACATGTTTATATTATTCCTTATTTCTGTTGTGGTCACACCTAGGAACCCCAGTCATAGAGCTGGTGCAAGGCGCAAGACCCGTGGTGCAAGGTGCCGAACAAAAAGATGGTCCCTGGCCCCCAAAATTTACAATCTGTTTGTCTTTTAAAATTTTCAACCAGCTCTCACCTCGGTACCCAGGATTCCCCATTTTTGCTGATACCCCCAGAGCAGTAACCATGGAGAGAGAGCATTTAAGAGATCGGTGACTGGACATTTAGTCTATTTAGAGTGTCAATTCTTTGAAGCAGGGACCATCTTTTTGTTCTATATTTGTACAGCACCTACCACAATGGAGTCCTGGACCATGGCGGGGGCTCTGAGACGCTACCATAGTACACCTAATAAATGTACAGCGCCTAACACACTGAGGTCCTCAGCCATGACTGGGCTACGAGGTGTACTGAACTACTGCTAATAATAATAATGGTGCCCTGTAACTTAATGTCGTTGTCTGATGTTTTACCGTGGCTCTCCCATGGTTTTATCTGATTAACTCCTCTCCATGTGTCCATGTGGCTCTCCCATGGTTTTATCTCATTAGCTCCTCTCTGAATGGCTCGCCCATGGTTTTATCTGATTAATTCCTCTCTGTCATCAAATGCCTGCAGCCTCATGATGAGGCAAGTCAGTGGGGTCCTGGTGACCGTGTCCCACTCTCACTTTACCCGAATGGAATGGCCTAGTTTCTCCCTCCCTCGCTGCCATTCACATCACTTGGTGTTGCTCAAGCAGTGTAAAATGGTTGACTCTCGTCTGAACCTTCCAGCTGAGAATTCCCCAAGCACAGGGGAAAAGTGGCACAACCTGCCCTTATGCGTCACCCCCTGGGGTCAGACCATGTGAGGGAAGGGGTGGAATATCATCTACCAATTTTCAACTGATGCACGATCCCATAAAGATCGTAGCCAGCTGGCATCAGTCAGAGCAGCTGCTCTAATTTACATCAGGGCCAGAATAGTTTTTGGTCTTTTTGCTCACTGGGGACAAGCTGGGGGCTTCACACTAGGACATTAGGGGACAGAGTCTTGGCTACAGCTGAGGCTCACCCAGTATGTTCGAAAGTGGCATGAAGCTTGCCTTTGCACTCTCCTGACCTCGAGGTCACTGCATGTAAGTCCGGCCCATAAATCAGAGCGGTGGGAATGTGGATTAGCAGAATTAATTAACTGGACTGGAATTTAGCAAGGGATCGGCAGCTATAATGCCTTCTTTGTGAAATATGGGATATGGGGAAAGGAATTGTGGGAGCTTGCAAGCTTCGTGCCAAATCCCAGAATTCCAGTGGGTATTCCTCAATGCACTGCCAGAGAAATCCCACAGTGCCTAGTTCCTGGCAGCAGTACATTGCACCCTGGGGTGCTGATCCAGAATGCTGTGAGCTTATTTCTAAAATTATGTAGATTCTGATTCACAAGGGATGCGGCAGGAGCTAGTTTAGGCATAGCGATGCTATGCACTATTCCTGTAGAATTATAGGAAATCAACCAACACACCAAATATCCCACTATATGGAAAAATGTTCCCATGTCGACAAGTCGCTAGAGACCATGAATGCTATGAGACGATTCTTCTTCGAGGTTTCTGCTTGAAGGGGGAGGTGGGATTGATGTACTTGGACTGGGGTTTTATTTCCTCCCCCCTACTGCAAATAGAGATCATAGAATCATAGACTTTAAGGTCAGAAGGGACCATTATGATCATCTAGTCTGACCTCCTGCACAACGCAGGCTACAGAATCTCACCCACCCACTCCTGTATCAAACCTGTGTCTGAGCCACTGAAGTCCTCAAATCATGGTTTAAAGACTTCAAGGTGCAGAGAATCTTCCAGCAAGTGACCCGTGCCCCACGCTGCAGAGGAAGGCGAACCCCCCCCCAGGGCCTCTACCAATCTGCCCTGGAGGAAAATTCCTTCCCAGCCCCAAATATGGCGATCAGCTAAACCCTGAGCATGTGGGTAAGACTCACTAGCCAGACACCCAGGAAAGAATTCTCTGTAGTAACCCAGATCCCACCCCATCTAACATCCCATCACAAGCCATTGGGCATATTTGCCGCTAATAGTCAAAGACCAATTAATTGCCAAAATTAGGCTATCCCATCATACCATCCCCTCCATAAACTTATCTCCCCCACTGCTCCCTTTGGAAGGCTATTTCAGAACTTCACTCCTCTGATGGTTAGAAACCTTCATCTATTTTCAAGTCTAAACTTCCTGATGGCCAGTTTATATCCATTTGTTCTTGTGCCCATATTGGTACGGAACTTAAATAATTCCTCTCCCTCCCTGGTATTTATCCCTCTGATATATTTATGGAAAGCAATCATATCTCCCCTCAGCCTTCTTTTGGTTAGGCTAAATAAGCCATAATGAGCGATACTGACTCCTGGACATAGGACCAGGATTGCTGGACTGTTGATGGCATCAATGTTTCATGGGTTGCTGAAATAATAGTGCCACTACTAGCTGACCTGACTTTGAGACTGTTGCATTGTGGGTATCTCCGAGGAGAATCTGGCTCATGACATCACTGAATTCCTAAATGGTGCATTGGTCTTTTGGTTGTAAATTTCACCCCCTACCTATATATAAAATATGTATTTTAACAACAGTAGAGCTGATCAGAAAATGGTAATTATTTTCTGTGAAATATTAAAAACAAAACCTTTCTCCCCAAAAAATATTCATGGAAATTGTTTTCCCCATCAACACCCCCCAAAATGTGAGTATTTGAAATGGAATTTTGTTTGTTTTTGAATCCTTCCTTCCCCCCCTAAAAACTCACAAAATTCCACATGAAAGAATGTTTTTTTTCCTTTTTTTAAAAAAGGCCGTTTGTGGGGACAGGGTGTCAGTTTTTCCCCCAGTTCTTATTTGCCAGTCCTCCCCTGAAAGTGGAAAAGAGAGACACTTCTCTCTGGACATGCCAAATCTTGCTCGATGGCAGTGAGACTTGCCCATTTGGGATTGATTTTAGAGCAGCCTTGGAAATATCTCGCTCCCGTGATGAGAGGTGATGGGTGATGTGTTTCTTTATGAGTCATTTTGAACCTCGCCTGTGCTTTTTAAAAACCATTCTCCCATAGATAGCCCCAGCTTTGAAGCCCTTGCTGACTGCACGTGGGGCAGAAAAGAAGAGCACAGCTCTGAGCCACTGTTTCATCCTACAGCCAAATCTCTTAGTGCACCTGCTGCACAATCAGGGTTGGGACCCCTTTGTTTGTCTCTAGAGTTTGTGCTAGAGCATCGTGAGGTGTGGATTAGAATTTTAAGAATGGATGTAGGGCTCAAGGCTGCTCCATTCTAACCTCAGTTCTTACAGAAAGCAGGGTCAATCTATCGTTTCCGCTCCAGCACCTGGTCCTCTGTTATCGGGGGATCCTCTTGTGGTGCAGTAGAACGCCAAATAATTCATGCTATTTAGCAAAGAACAAATGGGGTGTCTGCAACGCTTAATCTGTAAGGAAAGAGGTGCTTAGGCTCAAGCAATTAGGTGCCAGGGCTCAAGCAATTTTTTAACATTCATAACTGTTGTGGCAAGCTTAGAGGTGCCGGGGCTATGAACTGCGAACCCCAGAGGTGCCAGGGCTCAGCCCTGGCACAAATAAGGCCCTGGGTGTCTATTATTTTGCAGTGCACCTTTCTTCATGACTTTCTGCGGCAGTGAGCTATAGAGCTCTGCCCTTCCTCAGTGAGATTTCAGGTATCGTGAAAGGCCGAGTCTACACTACAAAATTATATTAACACGTGTCGGCATAGAGCTACTGCAGTTATTAAATGGCATATATGTGCACACTTGGCTCCTTGTGTTGGGATAGGCTGCCTTGAAGTGTCTTCAGCTAGATCAACACAAGGCAGCATATGTCGACCTAAGGTGTAGTGTAGACCAGTGTAACTTACAGTATAAGTTCACGGAGCCAAATTCTCCTGGAGCACCCACGGGAAAAAATTAGTGGGTGCTCTGCACCCACTGGCAGCCAAGCTCTCCTCCCTACCCCCCACCTCACCTCCGCGTCTTCCCTGAGCGCGCCATGTCCCCACTTCCTTCCAGCACTTGCCACCACCACACAGATGTTTGGCAGCATAACAAGATCCGGGGCGGGATGGGGGAGGAGTAGGAATGTGGCACGTTGAGGGGAGGAGGCAGGGAAGAGGCAGGGCTGGGGCAGAGATTTGGGGAAGGAGTCGGAATAGGAGCAGGGAGGGGGCGGAGTTGCGGCAGGGACTTTGGGGAAGGGGTTGGAAAGGGGCCGGGGCAGGGGTGGAGTCAGGGCAGGCCGGGGGCAGTGGGGGGGGGTCGAGCGCTCACCGGCGTGAGCAGAAAGCGGTGCCTATGTGTGTCGCCGGAGTGTGGCCTCACTCGCAGTGCGGCCTCACTCGCAGTGCTTTTATTGATTGCATTGTCAGAGCAGGCATTGTGGGACGGCTCCTGAGAGCTAGTAACAATCTATGCTAGCAACGCAGACACTGTGTTGACCTAATTACATTGACTGTGACTCTACGCCGCTCAGGGAGGTGGTATTAAGCCAGTATAGAGAGGCACTTACGTCGATGGGAACCAAATTTAAGTCTATACTTCCCCGTAAGTGAACTTATACTGTAAGTTACACTGGTCTGCACTACACCATTAGGTTGACATACGCTGCCTTGTGATGACCTAGCTGAAGACACTTCAAGGCAGCGTATGTTGACCTAATGGTGTAATGTAGATCAGGCCTTAGAGTGGTATAAACTACTCCTCTTTCGATCCTTTAGAAGATTTGTAGCTTGGGGTAGTTATTTGCATATTTGCTGGCTTGAAAATGACTTACTGCATGACACAACAAGGGAGGTGTTTCAGGCTTGAACTTAACACTGAAATCAGAGATGATGTGAAATCTTAATAACTAAGGCTGGTCAAAAATTTTCCATCACAATTTTTTTTCAATGGAAAATTCAAATTTCAATGAAATTAAAGTTTTTTTTGTGTGTGAGAAAAGCGTCTGATATCATTGACAATTTTTGAATTTCTGGTGGTATAAAGCAAATTGATTTCCGCCCCCCCGGAGTTTGTCAGTTTGGGACCAAAAAATTTGGGGGTGTGGAGTAGGTTTCAGCTGAAAAGTTTTGCTTTTAGGGCTTTGGATTTTTCAACAAAAACGTCAAAATTTTCCATGAGAAGAAAAATTCTGACCAGTCCCATTCTAATAAGAATGTTTTTCAACGTGCCAAGTGCACTAGAAACTTAGTTTTCTTGAGTGGTGGTTCTAGGAATGACATTGAAGCACTAGCTAATTGGTCTATCCAGCTCCCTAAGGGTATGTCTATACAATTCAAATTCTATTTGGAAATACCCATAATGCAGTGCCGTGAGCATCCGTCTGCTAGCAGCATATGCTAATATAACCTACTGGTGGTGTGTTGCAGAGGACATGAGTTGGTGCAGCTGCTGCTTGGGCATGTTCGTTCAGTCTGTTACAGCTTGTCCTGTTAGCTGTGGCGGGTCCCTGCTTCAAACACTGGGACGTCGACTGACAGTGGATCTGGGTCACCCTACAAACTCTCTGATGTCATTTTGGCAGCCCACGAACTGCTGAAGCTATCAACAAACCTGCTAGAGTCCCTGCGGCATTGCTTAGTCACAGGGGCTGCTTTGGGGCACTTCACCGCTGGGTGGCCTTGTTGACTTCTAGAGGCTGCGATCTGTGCCAGGAGAGTTTTCCCACTGCTGTCAGCTCAAAGTTTGTTAAGAAATGAGAACGGCCTTGCCAAGCCAAAACCATGAAGAAGTGAAAAGGTGTGCCAAGTTCGCTTCAAAATGGATATTTAAAAGAGGTGGGAACTCATTCCAATAGTTCAATTTTTATTTCCATTATGGGCCATTAAATCAGCAGCAGGTTATCCAAGGGTCTAAGCGTGCTCCAGAATGAACGTTCCTGATAAAAACATAACACCACAAAGTGCACACTAGCCGATCTTTGCAGCAAATGAGCAGTGATTGAGAAAGCAGGGCTGGTGTGCAGAGGAAAATGCCGAGTCCTGCTGCATCAGTGCTGTCTTGCTTTCTTGGCCTTTTGTTGGGGAGCTAGTGCCCCTTAGAATTATGCATTTTGAAAACGTGACCCAGCTAGAGGCTGCGGGAGCCAACGCTGCACAGAAATTCAGGAATGCTGGGAAACTCTTGGCTCTGCCACCGATTTGCTGTGGGAGCTTTGGCATGTCCTTGGTGTTCTGATAAAATAGTTTCCCAAACAGGGTGCACTCTAGCATGATTATGTATAGGAGCTTCCAGAATTTTACTGTCAGGCAGCACTTGATGGATGAGAACAGTATATATGGAGGAAGGAACAAAGGCCGTGTGTTGCTTTCTCTTTCTGGGTTCACACGCAGATCACTTTGCCTCTCTCTTCCCCAATTTAATCCTGTACACAGTGATGATGATTGTGAAGCTTAGTTCAGGTGATGAAGTCAGAGGGTGGAAGAGGGGGGGATAATTTCCCAGGGAATGTCTTACTGCTAAATGATGAACTAGCTCTTGGCTGAGCCCTCAAGGGTTAACCCATTCTTGTTAATGTAGCCTCACAGTCTACAAGGCAACATGAATGGAGGGAGGGGAGACAGCATGGCAGACAGAGACAGAGACACACACCCTGTGTGAGTGAGAGAGACATGCCTTGCCTCTTTAAGTATACTGATCCAACTCTAAGTAAACTGCCTTGTTAGGTAGATCAGCAAGTTGAGACAGCCGCTGCTCCCAGGAAGCTCCCTCCGTCCTGAGCACTGTCTCTCCCCCTCCACCCCATGGAGATGGGGTAAGTGGGGTGCAGGAGCAAGGGGAAGGGGGACACCCTGACTTTAGCCCCCCACAGCAAGCAGGTGGTTCCCAGGAGCAGTTCCAAGGCAGAGGGCAGGAGCAGCACATGGCAGTGGGGAGGGACAATTGGACTGCCGGCAATTGATAGCCTGCTGGGCAGCTGCTGCACAGGGAACTTAGGGGAGTGGGGAGCTGATGGGGGGCTGCCGGTCCACCCTGGTTCCAAGTCCCCACCAGCTAACTGCAACGGGCTGCTCTTTCTGCAAGCAGTGGACAAAGTGGGCAGCTGCCAAACGACGTTATAAGGACGAGCAGGTTCCCGAATTGATCAGCAATGTAACAATGAAACAACATTAACCGGGATGACTGTAAGTGAGGAGATACTGTACTGGCAAAGCCTTCCTGGTGTAGACTTGGCCTGATACTTCAATCTAGGTTCTGATATAGCTCCCAATGTGGCAGTATCTAAGGCCCTCCCAAGCCCAAATAGGTTTTATGCTCATCAAATGCCTGTGATATAAGGGAACATTATCTTATAGATGCGGAACTGAAGCAAAAGGGGGATTAAATGACTTGCCCAGAGTCATATAGGAAATCTGTGGCAGAGCTGGGTATTTAACCCCTTGAGTTCTAAACCAGGGTCATAGCCACTAGACCAACCTTCACATTTGCCCATATCTGGCCCCTTTGATGGAGGTGCTCAAAGTTCTCTAACCGTTAGAGACCAGGATGAGACTTAAGATGGGGGCAAATTCTCCCACATCTGCCCTTGCAAGATTCATACACGGTGCAATGAAGAAGCTGGTTCTAGCCGCTGTCAGAGAAAGGAGACTGGAGTAGCCAGAGCGTGGGTCTGATCCAGTCTGGCAGCTCCCGTGTTCCTTCACAGACAATGAATTCAGCCTCCTCAATTTACGTGGTGCTTTAAACCAGCACCACGAGCGGTGGGTTATGATTAACAATATTTTCATTTCACAGATGGGAAAACTGAGGCCTGGAGAGGGGAAGCGACTTGCTCAAGATTGCCCAGCAAGTCCTCGGAAGTGCTGAGACTAGAATTCAGGAGTCCTGACTTGCAGGGTGTGTCTTCACTGCAACCAGAGGTGTGACTGCAGCCCATGAAGCCATACCCATCCTTGCTTTGATCTAGCTAACTCGAATAACAACAGTAGAGAAGCTGTGGCAGCACAGGTCCGGGTAGGGTGACCAGATGTTCCGATTTTATAGGGACAGGCCCGATATTTGAGGCTTTTCCTTATATAGAAGCCTATTACCACCACCACCACCACCACCCCCTCTCCTGATTTTTCACACTTGCTGTCCGGTCACTCTAGCCTGGGTATGTCTGCACCAGGGCAGTCCCACCATTGACTGCAGCATAGACATAGCTTCTGTCCTGCATCTTAATTACCCGAGACTTCCTACTCTCTTTGGAAGCTACTGCAAAGCCTAGCCCCTCTGAGTTCTCAAAAGAAATCACATTTTACAGATCAATAATGGATCCAGAGTGTTCTCTCCCCACTGGGCGGGTTATTACGCTGAAAGTTGGAAAGCAGCAAATGCAGGTTCCTATGGCAACAGCAGAAATCTGCATTTCCTTAGTGTCAATGTAAAAGGCTGCAATTTGTATGCACGGGGCGGGAGCGCAGCAGCTTTGAAATTCAAGCAGAAAATAAAAATCCCAAGTCAGAAGCACAGCCTCGGGCTTGATGATGCGGGAAGTGGGAGAACAATCCAATGTTGCTTTTTTAGTGTACTCCTTATGAAGTGTCACAAGAGGCTTTGCTGGAAGAGGTAGGATGGAGATAACAGGAGAAAACATGAAGGGAAAACAGGTGGGGCTCAAGAAATGAAACCTGTGGGTTATGTCAGATGAATAGCTGGCTACCTAGCGTCCCCAGTGGAGACACCCCAATTCACACCAGTTGGAGATCTGATGCCCATGGTGCTACAGTTGATTTATACCAGTTAAAGATCTGGACCCACTGACGTCAATGGAGCTACACTGATTTACATCAGCATTGGCCCCGTGTCTGTTTATTACTTAAAGGCGTTGATTTAATATTTCTGTACTGCCCTACATTTACGTGGCACTTTAAACCAGCTGTAAAGAAACAAGCCGGAGCAAAGCACCATGCCAAGTGAGGTTGGTAGCAAATCAATATATTTAAATAATAATAATAATTCCTAATAAATGTAACCTAAGATCACTAGTGGGTTTTGGAGTCGTCAATTTCCACTCTCGCACACCTTGTTTCCCCTTTTCTGGCATTATAAAGTCGGGTGACACCTACCCCGGGAAAACAACATGCTGGAACAGAGCTGGAGGAAGGGAAGGAAAAATTTCAAACGCCACAAAGGAAGAAGCACATCAGAGCTGCGGTTACAATAAACAGCTTGCGAGAAGGTGGCAGCCTTGGATAGCTTTCTGGTTTCTCCGCTCAATCCAGCTCTGCCTGACAGCAGCCAGACACTAGGTCCTTGTGCTAGAGGGATAAATTTAAATTAGGTCATCTGTAATGAGCCAGGCGCATTCCAAGACAGTCTCTCCACTTGGGCTACACCTGCCACTGCCAGTCCTGTGCAGCTACTCCAGGGAGAGGAGATGCAGTGCTGTGATTTGCTAACTGCTGCTCGGCTCTAGAGACATCTGTCTCTTGTCGTGTCTTTGTTGTAAATCGTGTGCTGCAGCTTCTTTGTCCTTCTCGCTCTTCCCCTGTATTTCATTCAAGATTTTTTCTCTCTCTCTCTTTTCTTTTTTTGGAGTGGCCCTTATCTACGGATTTTTTTTCAGGGTTTGCTCATGTGACAGCATGTCTCATTCAGTACTAGGCCATCAGTTATCACAGTCATGAGCTATCAAGGATAGACATCCAGCTAGTGTGGGGACGACGAACAACAGAATATAGACTGAGTCAGTTTTTAAGTAGCCATCTGAATGATCTTCATTGTGCGTTAGGGTGAGCAGATGTCCCGATTTTATAGGGACAGTCCCCATTTTGGGGTCTTTTTCTTATACAGGCTCCTATTACCTCCCACCCCCATCCCGATTTTTCACACTTGCTGTCTGGTCACCCTATCGTGTATCCATATGATGCCCGGCTTTTTCCAGGATGCAGTGACAGATATGTTTCTTTCACAGCTATGTGCTTTACAGATGCATCTTTGACTACACTATTTTCCAGGTGTCTTGGTTTCCCTGAGACTCCCTGAGGTGAAGATCTAGCCATCTCCTCTCTTCTCCCAGAGGTTCTCAAACTTCATCACACCGTGACCCTCTTCTGACAATAAAAATGACTACATGACCCCAAGAAGGGGGACTGAAGCCTGAGCCTGTCTGAGCCCTACTGCCTCGGGTGGGGCAAAGCTGAAACCCAAGGGCTTCAGTCCCAGGCAGGGGGCTTGTAACCTGAGCCCCACCATTCAGGGCTGCAGTCCTTGGACTTTGACCCCGGGGTGGCAGGGCTCGGTTTCGGCTTCAGCCCCGGGCAGTGGGGCTCGGGCTTTGGTCCTGGGCCCGAGCAAGTTTAAGCCAGCCCTGGCGACCCTATTAACCCATTATGGAGTCTGGATCCACAGTTTGAGAACCGCACTAACCCAATCACTGAAGCAGATTAAGTTTGACCTAGAAGCAATTAATTTTTAGTATTTTTAGTACAGTCTACAGGCATCTGGCTAGCCAGAGCCAGGGCTATGATGGTGGCAACATTATTATACAGCTCTGTACCCCAAACCTTCTCTCTGTTGAGCTAAATGGATTGAGCTCTTTGAGTCTATCACTATAAGGCATGTTTTTTAATCCTTTAATCATTCCCGTGGTTTTTCTCTGAACCCGCTCTGATTTATCAATATCCTTCTTGGACTGTGAACACCAGAACTGGACACAGAGCACCCAGCAGGGGTCAAACCACTGTCAAATTCAGAGGTAAGACGACTTCAGGAGGCCACATGCAGAAGAGATGGTCAAGGTTTAGGGCTAGACTAAAGGTTGATTCCTGATTACATCAGAATCTCAGCCTTCACTGGGGAGAAAAAATAAATTTCTAACCCTTGTGACTGCAAAGAGAAGCTTGAGAACATGAACCAAGTGTAACCACTGCCTGCCTGAGTCTGCAGACAACCTCAAACAATAGCTCCAAGAGGTGTGAACTCAATGGAGTGTTGTCTCCATTATCCACTTATGTGATGAGGCTTATTAACCCCAGCCTGGCGTTACTGTATGAAGTTTGCTTGTCTGTCCCAAAGAGTCCTTAAAACTGAGCTGCAGCAGTGAGGTGCATAGATACTGCTGAGCTTTATTGCTCATGGGTGAAATTTTCAGAAGTGCCTAGGTGACTCAGATTTATAGAAATTAAGACCAGAAGGGACCATTATGATTATCTTTGTCTGACCACCTGCATAACCCAGGGCATAGAACCTCACTCAGTAATTTCTGCAGGAAGCCATAACATCTGTTGGAGCTAGAACATATGTTTTATGCACCACACTCTAAGTCTCTTTGGAAAATGGGATCTAGATTCCTAAATCACTTAAGCACTTTTGAAAACATTGCCTCATGTCTGTGTAACCTACTGGTGCGTGTGTGTTACAGGTCCTCTTCTGGGCCTGATCAATGGTGGATAAGAATCAGTTACAGCACCAGTTAAAAAGGCAAGGCTCTTTAGATCAGGTGGTAGCAGCTTATGATGTTAGCTCTACAGCAGCTGTTTTCTCAACCCATGGCCCAGTTAGCACACAGCTGCGGCTGCCCAGCTGTGTGCTAAAGGCCTCTGGGCCATCCAGTGGGGCCGTGAACCTCTGGCCGGCTGTGCAGCAGCAGTCCAGGGCCGCCCTCCAGCCCCACACGGTGAGGGTCCAGGGCTGCCCAGCCCCCTCCCCCCGGACTCTGCTCCTGGCTGCAATCTGTGGATGGGTCTCTGAGAGGGAAGCGCTGGGCATAGGGAATAGAGAGGGGCTGTTTCCAAGTTATGACCTGTGGGAGATTTGGCATAATGTGCCTTACATGGTGTCTAGGTCAAATCTTACATGCCTGTTGTGAAAGACCTAACAAATCCAGCCATTAACAACAGTGGCTCTTTCTGAATATTTTAGCCTTAACTAGAAGATGCACCTTTCTCCAGTGGGAGTAAATCCACCTGTGCTCTCTAATTGGGATGATTTATTTTGGTTGACAGTAGGCAGCAAGAAATGACATCTAACTTCTACAAACAAGAGATCCCTATCTGACAAAATATGGAGAACTTCCCCAGGGCTCTGCCATGCCGCTTCAGGGATCTAGACGACAAGAAGATGAAAAACATCCTATAATCCCTTGCTTTAGTTACTCTGCTTGACCCACTGTTGTTGTAAGATGGTTCCCTGTTGTCATTTCTTTTGCAGTTTCTATGTGTGAACACTTGATGGTATTTTTACCTTCAAAGACATGTGGTCAGATACAGCTCTAGTTAATTAAAACAATAATTATAATAGTCCAGAGATCAAAGGAGGGTGGGTCAACATTTTCCCATTGAAATCTGTTTCAGAAGAAAATTGGGTTTTTGAGAAAAGGAGAATTTTCACTGAAAATCTCTGCTTTCCTATAAAAAAGTCTAGTTTTCATTGAAACTCCCCAAATCTGAAAACGGATCATTTTTGGCCAAAGCCCAAAAAGTGCCCAGCAAAAAAGATTTCTGAGGATTTTCATTGCCAAAAACAATGTCTTCACCTCTCAATTTTCCCTTTATCATTTTTTGACTAAAAGTCAAAATTTTCTGCTGAAAGTTTTGATGTACATGAAAAAGATATTGTGGTCAATATGTTGTTTATGAATATGTGTGGGGGAAATAAATTCTGACCAGCGCATCACACTGTGGTTTCATAACCATGGCTTTCTACTTTAAAATATTTTGTCTCTCTTGTTGCTGTGTGAAAGAACCACACAAATATACTAAGGCTATGGCTTCAATGCAGAGTTAGCCTGGGTCACGTGATCTGCACAGAGGTCTCAACACCCAGGTTACCCTAGTTCAGGCATGAGGATCCATATTGCAAACTTGAGTTACTGGGTCCTCACTAGTGTGCACCCTTCTTCTACCCCAGGTGTGTTGTTAGGATGTTTGCAGGCATATCTCATGCTTCTTTGTGCTGCTCTAAGCTGAGCCATTCTATCATTCTTTCCCAGTGAAGTGTGGGGGAACTTGCCTGGCCTTCTGGGTACATGGATTTGATGGGGTACCCGGGGTGTAACCTAGACTGTGGGACTGCTGAGTCCCCCTTCTCCACCAACCTGGGCTGCCTCTCACACTGTGATGCTGTTGGCAAGCTGCAAACCTCTGGCAGGTCCTGCTCTTACACAGACATCCACAGGCAGGGACACACCTAACTGAGTTATATGAATGCTTCTCCCAACCACTCATGAACCAACAATAGAGAGGCTCCATCCAATTTCTCCCAGGTTCCGCCCCAGTCTTACACCCCAGAACTGTACCGTCTTGCCCTGGTCAGAAGCCTGACCAGTGTAAGTTCATTGCTCAGTCCGCCGCTCCCTCGATGTGGAGAGGACACACGCTAGCCTTTGTAAACTGAGCTGAGATTTCCCGAGCACTTCAGCCAAAGCACGCTGTTTTAGGTAAAATATAAAACAGGTTTATTAACTACAGAAAGACAGATTTTAAGGGATTATAAGTAGCAAACGTAGAGCTAAAATTTGGTTGCCTAAGAAACAAAAATAAATTTGCAATCGGAGTTCTCTGAACTGAACAGGATTTGAATCAAGCAGTGTGTCTTACCCTGACAGATGGTATAGTTCCTCAATACATAGTCTAGGACCATCCTCCCCAGTTCAAAGTCTTTGTCCTCTAGACGTTTCTTCCAGGTGTTGAGTTGTGGGAGGGAGCGAGGCCAAGATATGATGTCATTTCCCCTCTTTTATAGCTTTTCCCAGCTTGCTGGAAAGATCTTTTTGCTGTGACGTTGGGATCCACATCCATTGGTCAAGCAGTCTCCATGGTCTACATGCCCTTTCTGAGAAGTCTTCTGGCATGGCTGTTGGGAAAGTGGATTCCCTTTTATGGGCCATCAGAACATCTGGCTACTCCACTTTTGGACCTGAAAGGCTGGTTGTGGTTGTTCCCAACCTAACAACATATTTCAATAATGCACACATAGCAAAAATTCATAACTTCCCATACAATGCTAGCACATACAGTCCAACAGACTATTAATATTCAACAGATCAAGACTTTTAAAATGATAACTAACAGGGTTGGCACCCACCTCTGACGAGCATCTCCTCTGGTTGGTGTGTTCGCAGTCTTTAAACCAGCCCCAGACTTGCCATCGGGCTGTACTCCCAGGGCCTCCTCTTTTGAGGCAATGGTTTTGCACTCTTAGTCTGTTTTGACTCCAGTCTTCAACTGGGTCTCCTCACAGTTCAGTCCCCTTCTGGGGGTTTACTGGTGTCCAGTTGTAGGCCCTTCTGCAGTAGGGTGACCAGACAGCAACTGTGAAAAATCAGGACGGGGTGGAGCGTAATAGGCTTCTATATAAGAAAAAGCCTCAAATATCAGGAATCAGAGGGGTAGCCGTGTTAGTCTGGATCTGTAAAAGTAGCAAAGTGTCCTGTGGCACTTTATAGACTAACAGACGTTTTGGAGCATGAGCTTTCGTGGGTGAATACCTACTTCGTCAGATTCATGCATCTGAAGAAGTGGGTATTCACTCACGAAAGCTCATGCTCCAAAACGTCTGTTAGTCTATAAGGTGCCACAGGACTCTTTGCTACTCAAATATCAGGACTGTCCCTATAAAATTGGGACATCTGGTCACCCTTTTCCCCAATGACCTATGGGGGGAACCCGGGTCCACCAACTACTCTGGGTCCCAGCCCAGGAACCCTAAGAATAGCAGCCACAAGCTGCCATGTACCTTTAGTAAACCTATCTTCAATTCCCTGAGCCACTTCCCCAGTCTTCACCAATGCCTCACCCTTAGCTCAGTGCTCTTCTAAGCTCAAGCCCAGTAGCTAGCCAGGAGCTCTTCCTTGCTCCTCTGGTCCCTACTAGCACTGGGCTGTGCATTGTGTTGCAGTTCCCTCAGTCAGCCACACCATCTGCGCTCCTCCAGCTCTAGAGGGAACTGAACTCTCTCCGACTCTGTAGCTCCTTTTTATTGGCTGCTATTCTAGCCTACTTGGAGGACTTCTCTGCTACTCCTTACCTGGGATGAGTGTGGCAGGATCCTGAGTCCTCCAGCAGGGGACTTCTGGGCCTAGTCCACCCCTCACAATACCTCACAAGGCAGATTTTGTACAAAACATATAATTATCTGACCTTGGTGAATATGGGGGTTCCAGGATGCTGCTTTGAGGTACAGAGTGTCACAATGGGAAAATTGCGAGAAGGCGCTGGAGGACTAGCAGCCTTTGACTGATTTAGGCTACACAGTGGATGGGTTACCAGCTTGGGTGAAAATGGTAACTGGGGTTGAACCCACATCCCTCACCATGCTGCCTAGTACTGAACCCAGGAGAGATATTTTTGTGTATGGATGGGTGTGGGGTTGGGGTAATACTCCAGGCTGAGAGCCCAGGCTAATTGCAGTGAGGCAGACCCCAGCTGAGGTGGAAACACCCACCTTGTCTCTCTATAGAAGAGGGACCAGTGAAACTGACTATACACAGCGCGAGATTCTCAAAAGTGTGGGAATGTTTTAGGAGCACAAAGCCCTTTGAAAGTCGGTGGGACTTGCATCCCTCACTTTTAAACATCCTTGTCAAAATGCAGTCAAATTCACAACGTAAACAAACTGAAAGAAAAAAGAAAAAAGAATGCTTTCCCCAATCTCTTTCTCTAATAGTCATCTTAGCCGTTTTCTGTAACACTAGTAGGTGAAACATTTCCAGACAGGAGTGGAGGGGGGTTAAATTGGTAGTGTCCCTTTAATATCTCATTTTTATTTCATGCTGTAAACGATAAAATTGTTCTGTATTTTATATTATATCCCTCCAGGCAAAATGATTGTGGGATGTGATTCTTGGTGTTACCTGGGAAAGAATAATAAAATAAAATAATAAAAAAGTTTAAATTCTCCAAAAGAACAGATATCACTGAAATGAGCACCATAGAGGTGCCTATAAAAACTTAGACAGGCTGAAAGAGAATAGAACAGAATAGTTTAGGAAGTTAGGAATCCCAGATTGGGATCTGGGCAGCTTAACGCTCAACTTTTCAGCACAGTGTCATAGAATTTTTAGCGATGTGGAGTTCTGACGAGGATCTCGGTTCTAGCAAGGATGGGACCAATTAATGCGTCACACTGTCTTCTATACAGCTGAGCTGGAAATGGGTTTCCTGTCTTGTGAAAATGTTCAAGATTTAAAAAAAATGTTGCATTCTGCTTTGGGAGAAAAGAGACCTTTTGCATGAAAAAAAAACTCCTTAGAGAGCCTCCGGAATAGCATGATGATTAAGGCATTCAAGCAAGATGCAAGAAGTCCCCATTCTAAACCAGGAAGAGCAGAGTCCTGAACTGTGTTTTTCATCCCCTGAACCAACCTATGGTGGGGAGGGTCTCCATTGCTCAGGTTTTGATCAGAAATGCAATCCTGGACCAACAAAAGTTCAGTCAAAACCAACTTTCACATAAAAATTTTGGTTTAGACACCTCGGCATTATCCCATGAAACACTATTTTATTGGAAATTCCCAAGCAAGCTGTAGTCATCAGTTCTGAAGCAAAACTGCCCATTGCAGTCAATTTAAGCTGGATTTAAAATCATCCAGTTGCCAGGACATTGCTGATGGAGCCCTGAAACTTGCGACAGCCATGGGACCCATTCACGCTATAACTGAGTCCACGGAACTGTTTACATCCCAGTTGTCCCCTGACTTGGTTCCAAGACCGTTAAAAGTTGTAGTAGAGAGGAGGCCTAACTGTATTCCATTTACTGGTTATAAAACTGGACTCATGCATAATGCAAGGGGTCATCTATGTCAGGGTGATTTTTGGACACTGGTGTGGTTACACTAGTGCTAAAGGAACACTCAAGGAAAACAAGGCCCTTGTGGAGAAGCTAAATGAGTTCTTGGCATCGATCTTCACTGCGGAGGATGTAGGGGAAATCCTCACACTGGAGATTTTTTGTTTCAGGTGACAGGTCTGAGGAGCTGTCCCAGACTGAGGTGTCAGTAGAGGAAGTTTTGGAATAAACTGACTAATTAAACAGTAATAAGCAGTGGTGCAAGTAGAAATTATTTCTTCCAGTACGCTGCACTTATGGGAGGGACACAAAGAGGGGGGCACATGACTTCTCCCCACCCTGCCCCGTGCTCCCCCCCATCTCCATCCCATGATCCATATCCATCCCACATTACCTGGGGCAGGAGGCTCTGTCCTCCTCCTCCTGCCCAAGAACTGCAACTGTGAAAGGAGCAGAACATGGGGCCGCTCCCAACCCTGCCCTCAGCCCTGTTCTCCACTGGGGCTTCTGCACAGACCCCAGGCAGGAGGACTCAGGAGACACAGCTGCCTGGAAGGGCTGGGGGCGGGCTCCTCCTGTGACTTTCCGGTACACGGTACCAGCTATGAGTATCTTACTGGTATGGTGTACTAGACTGTACCACTGTACTTGCACCACTGGTAAAAAGTCACCAGGACCAGATGGGATTCACTCAAGAGTTCTGAAGGAACTCAAATATGAAATTGCAGAACTATTGTGTTATGTAACCTATTGCTTAAATCAGCCTCTGCACCAGATGGACTGGCAGGCAACTAACTTAACACCGATTGTTTTTAAAAGGCTCCAGAGGTGATCCTGGCAATTACAGGTCAGTAAGCCTAACTTCAGTACCAGGCAAATTGGTTGAAACTTTAGCAAAGAACAGATTTATGAGACACAAACACAATATGTTGAGGGAGAATCAACATGGCTTTTTGAAAGGGAAATCATGCCTCACCAATCTATTGGCATTCTTAGAAGGTGTCAACAAGCATGTGGAGAAGGGGGATCCAGTGGTCATAGTGTTCTTGGATTTTCAGAAAGCTTTTGACAGAACCCCAGTCCAAAGGCTCTTAAGCAAAGTAAGCCATCATGGGATAAGAGGGAAGGTCCTTTCATGGATCAGAAATGGTTAAAAGACAGGAAACAATGGGTAGGAATAAACGCTCCATTTTCACAATTGAGAGGGGATAAATAGGAGACTCCCCCAAGGATCTACACTGGGACCACTGCTGTTCAACATAGATTCATAGACTCTAGAACTGGAAGGGACCTCGAGAGGTCATCGAGTCCAGTCCCCTGTGCTCATGGCAGGACCAAATACTGTCTAGACTATCCCCTATAGACATTTATCTAACCTACTCTTAAATATCTCCAGCGATGGAGATTCCACAACTTCCCTAGGCAATCTATTCCAGTGTTTAACTACCCTGACAGTTAGGAACTTTTTCCTAATGTCCAACCTAAATCTCCCTTGCTGCAGTTTAAGCCCATTGCTTCTTGTTCTATCATTGGAGGCTAAGATGAACAAGTTTTCTCCCTCCTCCTGAGGACACCCTTTTAGATACTTGAAAACTGCTATCATGTCCCTTCTCAGTCTTCTCTTTTCCAAACTAAATAATCCCAGTTCTTTCAGCCTTCCTTCATAGGTCATGTTCTCAAGACCTTTAATCATTCTTGTTGCTCTTCTCTGGACCCTCTCCAATTTCTCCACATCTTTCTTGAAATGCGGTGCCCGGAACTGGACACAATACTCCAGTTGAGGCCTAATCAGTGCAGAGTAGAGCGGAAGCATGACTTCTTGTGTCTTGTTTACAACACACCTGTTAACGCATCCCAGAATCACGTTTGCTTTTTTTGCAACAGTATCACACTGTTGACTCATATTTAGCTTGTGGTCCACTATGACCCCTAGATCTCTTTCTGCCATACTCCTTCCTAAACAGTCTCTTCCCATTCTGTATGTGTGAAACTGATTGTTCCTTCCTAAGTGGAGCACTTTGCATTTGTCTTTCTTGAACTTCATCAGGTTTACCTCAGACCATTTCTCCAATTTGTCCAGATCATTTTGAATTTTGACCCTGTCCTCCAAAGCAGTTGCAATCCCTCCCAGTTTGGTATCATCTGCAAACTTAATAAGCGTACTTTCTATGCCAACATCTAAGTCGTTGATGAAGATATTGAACAGAGCTGGTCCCAAAACAGACCCCTGCGGAACCCCAGTTGTTATACCTTTCCAGCAGGATTTGGAGCCATTAATAACTACTCTCTGAGTATGGTTATCCAGCCAGTTATGCACCCACCTTATAGTAGCCCCATCTAAATTGTATTTGCCTAGTTTATCGATAAGGATATCATGCAAGACCGTATCAAATGCCTTACTAAAGTCTAGGTATACCACATCCACCGCTTCTCCCTTATCCACAAGACTCGTTATCCTATCAAAGAAAGCTATCAGATTGGTTTGACATGATTTGTTCTTTACAAATCCATGCTGGCTATTCCCTATCACCTTACCGCCTTCCAAGTGTTTGCAGATGATTTCTTTAATTACTTGCTCCATTATCTTCCCTGGCACAGAAGTTAAACTAACTGGTCTGTAGTTTCCTGGATTGTTTTTATTTCCCTTTTTATAGATGGGCACCATATTTGCCCTTTTCCAGTCTTCTGGAATCTCTCCCGTCTCCCATGACTTTCCATAATAGCTAGAGGCTCAGATGCCTCCTCTATTAACTCCTTGAGTATTCTAGGGCGCATTTAATCAGGCCCTGGTGACTTGCAGGCATCTAACATGTTCATAAATGATCTGGAAAAGGGGCGAACAGCGAGATGGCAACATTTGCAGGCAATACGAAGTTACTCAAGCGAGATACTCAAGTCCAAACCTGACTGCGAAGAGTAACGAAGGAATCTCCCAGAACTGGGTGACTGGGCCACAAAATGTCAGATGAAATTCTATGTTGGTAAGTGCAAAGTAATGCACACTGGCAAAAATAATCCCCAACTATACATACAAAAAGATGGGGTCTAAATTAGCTGTTAGCACTCAAGGAAGATCTTGGAGTCATTGTGGAGAGTTCTCTGAAAACATCTGCTCACTGTGCAGTGGCAATCACAAAAGCTAACAGGATGTTAGGAAGCATTAAGGAAGGGATAGATAAACAGCAAATATCATAATGCCCTATATAAATCCATGGTACACCCACACATTTGAATATTGCAGTTCTGGGCACCCCATCTCAAAAAGATATTAGAATTGGAAAAGGGGCAGAAAAGGACAACAAAAACGATTAGGGCTATGGAACCAGGAGAGATTAAAAAGACTGGGACAGTTCAGCTTGGAAAAGAGACAAGTACATAAGAACGGCCGTACCGGGTCCAGCCAAGGGTCTATCTAGCCCAGTATCCTGTCTGCTGATAGTGGCCAATGCCAGGTGCCCCAGGGGGAGTGAACCTAACAGTCAATGATCAAGTGATCTCTCTCCTGCCATCCATCTCCATCCTCTGACAAACGAATGGTGTCCCTAGCCTCTCTTACCCATCCTGGCTAATAGCCATTTATGGACTTCACCACCATGAATTGATCCAGTCCTCTTTTAACACTGTTATAGTTCTAGCCTTCACAACCTCCTCAGGTAAGAGGTTCCACAAGTTGACTGGGTGCAGCACAAGTAAGGGAGGGATGTGATGGGGCTCCATAAAATCATGATTGGTGTGGAGAAAGTAAATAAGGAAGTTTTATTTACCCCTTCCCATAATGCAAGAACCAGGGGTCACTTGATGAACTTCATAGGCAGCAGGTTTAAAACAAGCACAAGTACTTCACACAATGCAGTGTCAACCTGTGGAACTCACTGCCAGGGAATGTTATGAAGGTGAAAAGTATAACTGTGTTTACAAAAGAACTAGATAAGTTCCTGGAGAAAAGGTCCATCATTGGCTATTAGCCAAGATGATCAGGGATGCAACCCCATGCTCTGGGTGTTCCTAAACCTCTCACTGCTGGAATTTGGGAGTGGATGACAGGATAGACTCACTTGATATTGCCCTGTTCTGTTCCTTCCCTCTGAAGCAACTGGTATTGGCTACTGTCAGAGACAGCATACTGGGCTAGATGGACCAATGGTTTGCTCCAGTATAGCATTCTTATGGTAACTCCTAGTGCGAATTCATTGCATTGAGGTAGGCACTTTTTAGTAGAGCTGAGCAAATAATTGATTTTTTTGGTTCTGTGGCTGAATAAAAAAAAATAAAAAAAATAAATTGGTTAATTTCAAACCCAAACTGATTTTCCTTTGTTTTTACAAAAAGGGGGGAAAAAACAGCCCTTCCTTCCCCCACCGAAACACAAACAATGTCCTTGTTTTGGGTTGAACAAAATATTTTATTTGACCTGAAATGAATTTTCAGTTTTTTATTTTGTTCTGAGTTTTTTACTGCATTTTATTTAAAAGAAAACCTGCAAAAACCCCAGATATAACTACATTTCAAAAGAAAAACATTTCAAAACAAAGAGTTGAAATATTTCATTTAGAAAATGTTACACCAAAACTCATATACTTTTGATTTTTTTCTTCATTTTTTCATTCAGCTGAAACTATTTGCTGAATTAGACCCAAATTTGCAAGTGGCTTTGGCTGTCCCAAGCTGAATTTTTCAGGGAGTTTACTATTTAACTGAAAACTGCCAGCCAGTTCTAGTTCTTACACTAATCCCCTGTGAGTCACACTAGGTTGCAACAGAAAAATGAACTGCAAAGTATAAACAAGCCCTACAATTTATAGTTTCCTTTCCCCAGGTGCCTTCTGAAATGAGTAAACAGGTCTTTACTATATTTTTTCGGTTAACTCTGATCCATAATCTAAGGCGTCCCACTGGTGTACAAATAAAAAAACATCACTGAGCTGTTGGTGCCTCTGGCAGCTCATTTGTGTAATGAAGGGCACAGTTCTTAGATGTAATGTATAAGAACCATGTCACCCCATGTCTCTGGGGGAGCAAGGAGGGCTGCATAGTGCAGGGGTTCCAAACCTGCTGCACCTCTCTGCAGGCTCAAATTTCAGCACATATCCTGCCCTTAACACAGCAAAATTCAGCTCCGCCAAGAATGAGCTCATGACTCCTATTTTGATGGTCTCCTTCCAAACTTTGCTAAGTGGTTTGAGCAACTCTTTTGGCTTCTGCCGTCGAGGTGTTTTGAATCCAGCTCGCCTTAATAATAGGAACAGCTTATGTGCTTTTTTAATTAAAAGCGTTTATAATGGTACCATGCACACAGGCGGAAAGGAACGGGGAATTCTTGTATGGGACAAAGCTCAGGAAGGAGCTGGATTTGACACAACTTCAAAGGAGACTGCAGAGCATGTCTCAAAAATGATTCCCTTGATATTTGCGCAAATAAATGACGGGATTTGCTTGGTATTTTGTGCCCCTAGGTCTTAAGCCGCATATTTTCATCAGTACATTTGAAAGAGCTTCATAATCTTCAATCTATTGAGCCTCAGAACTTCCCCTGCCGCCAAAGGTGGGGAAACTGAGGCACGGGGAGATTAAATGACTTGTCCAATGTCACATGTAAACTCTGTGGTAGAGCAGGCCGTTTAATGTGGGTCTTTCAGTTCATAGATCAGTGCCCTAATCACTGGACCATGCTTCCTTTTGCTCTGTTTTAGGAGGTGAAAGTCAGCACTTTGCCCAGGGCCAATTCAGTATCTCTGCATCACTCAGGCCCTACTTCTGCCTTAGTTTATGGCAGACAGGTACTTGGGACAGAGATCCAGCTCAGGGACCATTGTGTAAGTTCCTGAATACACAGCTAAGGCAAAGACGGGCCATGCCTCAAAGAGGTTACAATCGTATGGCAAGAGACAATAGGTGACTACACCAGCTGAGACAGCATGAAATGATTATAAGTGTAATAAGCAGTGCTCACAGGCAAAGTCTTACCAACCCCAAGCATGCAAAAATCATGCAATTGGCTAACAAGTTGTGTTAAGAATCCAAAATGCTTTTATTTTGTTTTGTTTTTTTGTTTTCTGGGCCTGGTGGTCATGATTTCATGCTTTTCTTGCCAAGCATGAGGTATATTAATCTTTGCATTTTTAAGAAAAAAATGAAAGCTGAACATTTTCAGCTAAGCACGTGACTCCGGAAGCCATGACTTTAAGAAAAATACAAGGGATCATGAGAATTGGCAGTACTTGGCTGGAATTTGTGCTGCTTCTCTACAAAGACATGAACTTTGCCCTCAGGGAGTATGTTAGCAAATGCAGTTACAGACAGGACTGTTTGCAGAGATAGTATAGTATGTTTTAATTAGGTCTGACTAAAAATTTCTAGTGAACTCTACACATGGAGAACTTGGTCTCTGAGCAAATGGATTTTTTTTTTTTTTGCAGGAAGTGGCTGCTTAGCTCAATTTTTCAATTTTTGTTAGAATTCTGAAAACAGATAAATTTTATCCAGAAACAAACTGAACACAGTTTTTGTTTGCCAAACAAGCAAGCAAACTCTGGATTAAAAAAAAATTATAGTTCTGCAAGGGGAAAAAACAAAAACAACCCCTCCCACACACTTTTCAACCAGCTCTAATTTCAGGCAAGACTATTTCTATAAGGAACATGCTGAAGTGTCCAAAAAGAGAAGATAAGTTCAGACGATAGGTCCATCAATGGCTATTAGCCAGGATGGTCAGGGATGCAGCCCCATGCTCTGATTGCCCCTAAACCTCTGACAGAAACTGGGACAGAGCGACTGGGGATGGATCATTTGATAATTTCCCCATTCTGTTCTTTCCCTCTGAAGCATCTGGCATTGGCTGTGCTTGGAAGACGGGATACTGGCCTGTTGGGTGACTGGTGCTTCACCTGTGCCATCAGTCTCCTCATCTGGGCTAATGACACTGACTTACTTTATAAAGTGCTTTGTGATCTGCTGATGGAAAGCACTACATAAGAGTCATTATTCTTTACCCAGACCTCTTTCCTGAGTTTTGGCTTTATTGATAATTCAAAAAAAAAAAAAAAAAAAAAGACTCACAAATCACAGCCTGAGTTTGGCTATCCTTAGGGCTACTGTCCAGGCCCTCCTGTCCCTAGAGAGCCATGCTCACCTTTCCTACACCAGGGTGCAGTCAACGAGCCAGACCTACTCCAATGAGTCAGCAAAACTGCCTCAGCTGTGTTAGGCCTGAATAAAGATATAGCAGACAAAACCAGGTATGCCAACCTGACCAAAGTCAGGCTAACAGAGGTTTGTGGGTAATCCCTGAGTGGAAAACACTGAGAAGCAGCAGCATGTCTCACAAGCGCTGGGAAAAAGTAAGATAAGAGAAAAGCTGCATTCCTGGCATAGTACCAGATGTGCTGTGTTAGGGTAGCTACTTCGAAGAACTGATAAAAGCCCTAGTTTTCCAGCCTCCTTGTTTTCACTCCCTGATTTTGTTTTTTGTTTGTTTTTAACTTCCCTACATTTTTAACTTTAGGCATGCATGTATACTAAAGATGTCTAGTTTCTAGTTGTTAAAAAAAGGGAGTGGGTTGCTCTAGTGAATAATTTATAACGCAACGGAACTGTCTATATAGGCTTATACTAAGATGTAAAGGGCGGGCTGGTTCTCTTTGGAGATGAGCTGCTCTCTATTGATGCGTGCACTTGTCAATAAAGAGCTTTTGATTGGACCTTGCTGGTGTTGCCTGTTTCTCTCGCAGTCAGACAACGAACTTTGCCGTCAGGGTTAGAGTCCCTGACAGCTGTTTGCAGGATTCCAACACCTGCCGACTGGGTGGGTCCTCAGAAAAGCCCTACCACTGCATTATGTAAGTGCTTGATGTGGCTCTTGAGAATTTCATCCTCTAAAAATATTCCATGATTATTTATTTGTACGGCAGGGGTAACTAAAGGCTCCTGGGATGGATCACTGCCCCATTGTGACAGGTGCTGTGCAAACACACAAAAAGTGACAATAATGAAGGCCTAGATTTTCAAAGGAGAGTAAGTGACTTTCTCATTGTATAATCTTGGGTCTATGGTAGAGGGAGCACTTTAACCCAGGCCTCCCAAAACCCAGAAACTAAATCAGTCTTCCACTCTGGTTGCTGAGTCCATAGGTGCCGACTACATGGGTGTTCTGGGGCTGGAGCACCCATGGAAAAGAAATAGTGGATGCTCAGCTGTTTGGCAGCTTGGGGAGAGGCTTGAGGGAGGGCAGAGAACAATGTGTGGGTGGAGACCTCGGGGAGGGGCTGGAAAAGGCTCAGCAAGGGTGGGGCCTCCCTGGGGAAAACTCAAAGTCAGCGCATAGGATTGAGTCTCACGGAGAAGAATAAATTAGGCAAACACCATGAAGAGGGCTAAAATTCAGTCTGCTTCATTTCAAAGCCAGAAGGGTCCATCTCATCTAGTTTGACCTCCTGTTTATCACAGGCCGTTATATTTCAATACCCCACTATTGAGGTAGACCACAGCATTTTATCCTCAGGATGCTAAACTGAGGTGAGCCATAAGGAGAAGAGAGGAGAGACCAAGGACAGGGTAGGCCCCTTAATCAACAAGGGGGGAACCAATAACCTAAAACTATAGCAATGGCTGAAGTGTTAAATGTCTTTTCTGTTTTCACCAAAAAAGTTAAGTGATCGGCCGTCTTGCATAGTGAAAATCCATGTAAATGGGGTGGCATCTGAGGCTAAAATAGGAAGATAAGAATTACTTAGATAAATTAGATGTCTTCAAGTTGGCAAGGCCCGGTGAAATACATCCTAGGAAACGTAAGGAACTGGGTGAAGGGATCTGAGTTATTAGCAATTACCTTTGAGAACTCATGGAGGCTGGAAGGACTGAAAAGGGCAAACATACACTAGAACCTTAGAGTTACAAGCAGGGGGAAGGCAGGTCATTCGTAACTCTGAAATGTTCAAAATGCTGACCACCGCATTATGTTGGTTTTTTCAAAAGTTTACAGCTGAACATTGACTTAATGGAACTTTGAAACTTTACTATGCAGAAGAAAAATGCTGCTCTCTTTTAGGTAGTTTACATTTAACACAGTACTGCATTTGCTTTTGGGGGGATCTCTGCTGCTGCCATAAGCTGGGCCTATGCTTCCTATTCCAAATGAGGTGTGTGGTTGATTGGTCAGTTCATAACTGAGGTTCTACTGTAGTATCTCTATAGAAAGGGGAATAAGGACAACCCAGGGAATTACAGAGGAAATCAGACAGTCAATTTGTAAGCACCTAGAACAAAATGAGTTGATAAGTTAACAGTCAACACGGATTTGTCAAGAAGAAATCCTGTCAAATCAACCTAATGTCTTTGACAGGACAGGAAGACTTGTGGATGGAGGGAAGTAGCAGTTGGGATATATCTTGCATTTTCATGCTAAAGAGATTGCACTACAGTACTTGTACAAGGTAAACTGAAAATTTTTTTTTTTTTTTTACAGTGCAAACATTTGTAATCAATATGAAGTGAGCACTGTATACTTTTTTGTATTCTGTGTTGTAATCAAAATATTTGAAAATGTAGAAAAACATCCAAACTATTTCTGATGAATTGAAATTGGTATATATTATTGCTTAATGGTGTGATTAAAACTGAGTAATTGCGACTTTTTTTAACGTTGTGATTAATTGCGATTTTTTAATCGTTTGACAGTGCTAATTTCATAGTGTCTCATCACCCTCTTGTCATGGGCACCCACTCACCGCAAGGGCATCTCTTCCTGGGAACTCTGGGATTAGTGCCTTCCAGGTGCTGCACCCTCCTCTACTTGCTTTTTCCCACATCCTGTCTTGCTCTACAGCCCCTCTTGTGCCAGGAGCTGCAGCTTCCTCTTAGTGAGCTGTCTGGAGGCTCTAGTCACAATGTCTGTCCTAGGCAGTCTGCTGTCTGCCATCTGGTCTGCTCCACTTCCCTAGTGGCTGGGAGGGGAACTGGGACCTGCCCCCTACTCCAGAGTCCAGTTCGGGGTCATACTGATCAGCAGCCAAGATCTGCCCTACCCTCACCTTGCTTTTCTCCTGAGCCTTCCCTACCTTTGTGTATCTGCTCCTCTGGGTTTGCCATCCCAAGCTCTCTCCTCCCAGGTAGGGAGCAATTGAAGACTCTTCTCCCAGGGAGTGACTACAGACTACTTCCCTTGCAGCCAGGGCTGGCTTCAGGCACCAGCCCAGCAAGCAGCTGCTTGAGGCAGCCAATGGTGAGGGGCGGCACCTCCAGGTCCTCAGCAGCAGGTCCCTCACTCCATCTCAGAGCAAGGGACCAGCTGCTGAAGACTGAAGCAGCGATGGTAGAGCTGCAGATTGTGATCAGGGCTCCCCCTACCCCTTTTTGGTGCTTAGGGCAGCAAAAACCCTGGAGCCTGCCCTGCATGCAAGCCCCTTTCTGCTCTCCTCTCCTGGCTTTACACAGGATCCTTTTGTTCCTATCCAAATGAGCCTCATCTAATTACTCACTGCTCCCTGGATCCTCCACCAGATGCAGCATGGGGAGTTAATTATCCTACCTGGCCACCTTAACTCCTTCAAGCCTTGTGTCAGGTGGAAACCCAATCACACTTCTCATAAACCAACTAGAGAAATATAGCCCAGATCAACTACTATAAGGTGGGTGCACAACTGGTTGAGAAAGTGTACTCAGAGAGTAGTTGTCAATGGTTCACAATCAAGTTGGAAGGACATTTTGCATGGGGTCCTGTAGAGATCCATTCCGAGTCCTGTTCTATTCAATATTTTCACAAATGATTAGGCTAATGGCAGAAAGAGTACATTTATAATGTTGGTGGATGATACCAAGCTGGGAGGGGTTGCAGGCACTCTGTAGGATAGGATTAGAATTCAAAATGATCTTCACAAGCTGGAGCAATGGTCTGTAATAAATAGGATGAAATTCAATAAGGACAAATACAAATGACTACACTAAGGAAGCAATAATTAATTGCACAAATGCAAAATGAGAAATGACTGCTTAGGAAGGAGTACTGCAGAAAAGGATCTGGGGGTGATAGTGGATCACAAACTAAATATGAATCAATGTAACACTTGCAAGAAAAGCAAATGTCGTTCTGCTATGTATTAGGAGGAGTATTGTAAGCAAGACACAAGGAGTCATTCTTTCACTCTACACAGCACTGATAAGGCCTCAATGGAGTACTGTGTTCAGTGCTGGCCACCACGCTTTGGGAAAGGTGTGGACAAATTGGACAAAGTCTAGAGGAGAGCAACAAAAATGATTAAAGATCTAGAGAGCACAACCCATGGGGAAGACTGAAAAAACAGGGCTGATTGAATGTGGAGAAGAGAATCCTGAGGGACAGTGATGAGTCTTCAGGTACATAAGAGGTTGTTAATCAGAGGAGGGTTGTTGTAAGCAAGTGGACTCACTCTGCAGCACCTCCTGCTAGTTATGCACTGGAATTAGCTCACCAGCCCTCTGGAGTACTCTCTGACAGCCAGTGATCCACTACCACTGGCCCCCCATGTCCCTCCCAGGACCCCAGTGCCCCTTTAACTGGGTGCTGCCCCCTGGCAGTAGACCCCAGTCTGGGTCTCCTCCTCCCAGGGGAACCCCCACCCACTATCTCCACTTCACCTCAGTCTTGGTTACTGCCCAGTCTCCATCTAGCCCCTGTTCACTTGGGCAGACTATAGTATAAGCCACTTGTCACAGGCAAAGGGGTTTGGACCTGCTGCCTTTGCCTACCCATAGGCTATCCCCTACAACCTAGTACCTAATAGGCTTTACCAGGCCTGCAGCCTGGGGCTTTCCTAGACCAGAGCTCCCTAAGCCTTTCCCCAGCCCTGCTCTACTCCAAATACCTACTTAAGCTTCCCACAGCGCGCACGCACGCACGCACGCACGCACGCACGCACACACACACACTGTTGAGTTTCTTGCTCCCAGCCTCTTATATAGGACCAGATGAGGCCTGATTGGGGCATGGCCCAGCTGTAGCTGCTTCCCCAATCAGCCTAGTAGCTGCTTTCCCTGCCACACCCCTCTCCCAGGCCTGTTTTAAGCCCTTCAGGGCAGGAGCAGGGTAAGCATTTTGCTACAGTTATAAATTGTTCTCCTTAACTGTTAAGGCTAGGGCAACAAGCAATGGGCTTAAAGTGCAATAAGGGTGATTTAGGTTAGATGTTAGGAAAAACTTTTTAACTGTCAGGCTGGTTAAACACTGGAATAAATTGCCTAGGGAGGTTGTGGAATGTCCATCATTGGGGATTTTTAAGAGCAGGTTGGACAAATACCTGTTAGGGATGGTCTAGATAATACTTAGTACTGCCTTAGTGCAGGGGACTGAACTGGATGACTTGTTGAGGTCCCTACCAGGCCAATATTTCTATAATTCTATAACGGACCACCCGTGACACCCTGTGCCTCTAAAGAGATCTGGCTGGACACTATACAGTAATAGTATTGAGAAGGATCATGGACTGTGTCACAGTTCCCAAAGTAAACTGAATCTCTGACCCCTCTGAAGCCTTCTTGAGGGCCCCTTATTTAGGTATCAGGTCTCACCTTTCTCAGGGCAGAGTCAGTCAATGCTCCCTCTAGCCTGGAGACTTAGGCTGCAATTCACTGATCATCTCAATGGATCTGACTTTATTCAGTACTGGCTGGTCTGTTCTCTTAAGGGTGCTGACAGAGTTAACCAGTGACAGCCTTCCTAAAGCAAAATACTATTTATTCAGAACAAAAGCATTACAGGGAAAGCAGATCCTGAACCGAGAAAGAGCTCAGATGTATACGTAGTTTCCCATGGTGACTCTGGCAATCGTCTCACAGGGCCTGACTCTCTGATCACAGTCCCATAGATTCCAAGGTCAGAAGGGACCATCTAGTCTTTGGTATAACACAGGCCATAGAACTTCCCCAAATTAGTTCCTGTTTGAACTAAAGCAGATCTTCTGGACCGAACAAATCCACCTTGATTTAAAACTTGCCTGTAATGGAGAATCACAATCTACTCCATTGTCTTACTGCAGTGATTCTCAACCAGGGTTCTGAGGGTACGCAGAGGTCTTCCATCAACTCATCTAGATAGTTGCCTAGTTTTACAACAGGCTACATAAAAAGCACTAGCAAAATCACTACAAACTAAAATTTAATACAGACAATGACTTGTTTATACTGCTCTATATATTATGCACTGAAATGGAAGTATAATATTTATATTCCAATTGATTTATTTTATAATTATATGGTAAAAATGAGAAAGGAAGCAATTTTTCAGTACTAGTGTGGCTGGGACACTTTTTTTTGTATTTTTATGTCTGATTTTGTAAGCAAGTGGTTTTTAAGTGAGGTGAAACTTGGAGTATGCAAGACAAATCAGACTTTTGAAAGGGGTACAGGCGTCTGGAAAGACTGAGAACTCCTGTCCTACTGTTCTTACAGTTTTTCCTGAGATTTAATCTACATCTGCTTTGCTGTAGTTTGAACCCACTGCCTCTTGTATTGCCCTCTATGGCAAAAGAGAACCGCTTTTCTCCATCTTTTTTATGGCAGCCTTTCAAGTATCTGAAAACCACTATCATGTCTCTCCTTAATCTCCTCTTTTGCAAACTAAATATACCCAGTTCCTTCAGCCTCTGCTGGTATGGCTTGCTTTCCATCCTTTTGATCACCTTTGTTGCTCGCCTCTGGATCCTTTACAGTTCCTCTAAATCCTGTCTATACATTGGTGACCAAAATTGGACACAGTACTCCAGTTAAGGCCCAACCAGCGCCGAATAGAGCGGTATTATCACCTCCTGTGACATGCGTGCTATGCCTCTGTTAATGCAACCTAAAATTGCATTTGCTTTTTTTGCAACAGCATCGCATTGCTGTCTCATGCTGAGGTTGTGATCCACCACAACTCCCAGCTTCTTCTGAGCAGTTTTCTCCCTTTCTGTATTTCTGCATTAATTCAAGGTGTGGCCATACCATGCATTGATATAGTGGCATTATGATATGTTCTGTCGTATTATCTATCCCTTTCCTAGTGATTCCTAAAATTCTGTTAGCTTTTTTAACTGCTGCTGCACATTAAGTTCCCCAGGCTTGTCTCCTGCATGACTGATTCTAGCTCCTGCAGGAATCTTGTAACTGCCCCATGGAGCCAGAATACAGCCCTTACCTCATAAGGGTACATACAACACTGATGAAGTTGAAATCACTGTCTTTGGATCTTCCATGTGCCCATCATACCTGTCATAGGCTATTGCAGAGAAATCTGTGTGGGCCAGAACAACAAAGGGGGATGGTGGGGGAGGGGGAAATGACTCCCCAAATAGCTTCACAATATAACCTGTTCCCTGTTAGCCCCTCCAGTTTGTGGGAATGTCCAGAATGAGCCCTGCTCATGAGATTTCATGGAGGGCAGATGGGGAGATCATAAAGAAAAGGTGAAGTTTACCCACAGCCTCTCTCACTTGTGGCTCCTGAAGGCCAAATGGGCCAGATGCCTCAGTTGGTGAAAATGGATGTAGCTTATTAGACTTGGGCGGAGCTACACTCATTTACACCTGCTGAGCATTTGGCCCAGTGCATGGGCAAACTGCCCCATCACCAGAGCAAGCAGCTGAGATGTGAGAGGTACCTATTACGCTATGCAAAGAGTTGAATAAGGCTGCCAAAAGGAGCTGGGCCTATGCTTCCCTGGGCCAGTAAACAGCGCTTACAGAGGAAGGATGGGCCAGTGGCTAGAGTACTGGCATGGGACGTGGGAGACCTAGGTTGCCTTCCCTGCTTTGCCACAGATTCACTGTGGGACCTTGGGTAGATCACTTGGGGTGAGAGCCACAAAAGAATTTAGGTGCCTAAGTCCAAAATATAGATCCTCAAAATCCCTGCTAAACTGCTCCCTGTGCTCGTAGGCACCTAAAGTGCCCAGGGCTCCTAAACTCCTGCCACCGGGCATGTGGGCAGCCACCTAGATCATGCTGCTGCTGAGTGGGATTCTCAGACCAGGTGTTCTCTTGCTGTCTGGGAGGAGTTCTCAGAGCATGCCTAACCTGCACAAAACACAGCTGAGGAGGGCACACACTTTATAACAGGCTAGGCAGTCATCTGGAAGAGCCACATACCGATCCCTACTTTTCCTAACAGAGAGCAGGAACTGAAACACGGTTCTCCCATCTCCTAACTCGGGGGCCACTGGGTATTCTGGGCTAGTGTACGTTCAGTATCCCCTGTTGAAGATGTTCCATTTTGTATGAAATAAATATTCATCGGCGCAAGGACTGAAGCCTGCGTCACCTAGGTAAGTGCGCTAACCACTAGGCGATATGGTCTTTCTCCGGCCCAATGATTATGTAAGTATTGTACTGGGAGCCTAACCCTGGGCTGTGGATTCCAGTATGCACCTAAAATTCAGTGTTACAACACTGAGCCTACGTCCATAGATACTGACTCTGTGGGTGCTCCGGGGCTGGAGCACCCACAGGGAAAAATTAGTGGGTGCTCTGCACCTACCGGCAGCAAAGCTCCCCTCTCTCCCCACCCCACCTCCTCCTTCTCCCCATCCCCTGAGTGGGCTGTGTCCCTGCTCCTCCACCTACCTCCCAAGCATCTCCCACCTGGCTGCCGCCAAACAACTGTTTGTCAGCATTAGCATGCTCGGGTGGGGGGGAGCAGGAACATGGTATGCTCAGGGGAGGAAGCAGGAAAGAGGCGGGGCCAGGGCAGGGATTTGTTGAAGGAGTTGGAATAGGGGCAAGGAGGGGGCAGAGTTAGGGTGGGGATTTTCGGGAAGGGGTTGGAATGGAGGCAGGGCAGGGCAGGGATGGGAAGAGGGAGGGCAGAGGCAGGGCCTCAAGGAAGGGGTGGAGTGGGGGCGGGGCAGGGCTGAGGTGGGGTGTCAAGCACCCATGGGAAAGAGGGGAAGTCCTACGCCCCCTTTGTGAATATAGCCCCTAGTCTCTCTGTGCCTAAGTTCCCCATCGGTAAAATGGGAATAACAGCACTTCCCTACTGCATGGGGGTGGGGAGGGTGAGGCCTACATGTGAGGTGCTCAAATACTACAGTTCTGGGGGACAGAGAAATATTTTGGATGGAATCACACCTGTGAGACTTGGATAAAAAGTCATGCCCAGTAAGAATCAGCTTAACTCTCACTCCGCTTCCATTTGAATGGTCTGTGGGGAGATTTTTAAAGAGGTTCTTCAGTACTGTTCACCCTTTAATCTAACCCTCATTGTTAATAACCCTTGTAGCTACCCTTCCCTTTTCATTTGTGCAATTAATCCGCACTCCTTTACAGAGCCATGTTTTAAATACATATGAAGTTTGCGGTGCCTCACAGATGTTAGCCAGGAATGGAACGAACATACTGCTGTTTGGGCCCCAGGGCTGAGATGAGTGTCACAGCCCTATACATTAAAGCACTTCTTTCCGCCTAATCTAATTGCAAAGACAAATATCTGTGTTTATGAGAGTTTGTCAGTCTATAGTTTGCTTTTGTGGCTTGTAAGTACCTACATGGTAAGGAGCAATCTGATAGCAGAGAGCTCTTTAATCAGGAAGACAGAGGCAGAATCAGATGCAATGGCTGGGAGCCAAAGCTAGGCACATTCAGACTAGAAACAAGTCGAGCATTTTTACCTAGGTAATTAACTATTGAAACACTCTCCCAAGGGATGTGGTGGATTCTCCTTCTCTTGCAGTCTTTAAATCAAGACAGAGAAGGTCTTTCTTGCAAGATATGCTCTAGCACAGCCAGAGGTTAGCGGGCTTGCTTCAGGAATCGCTGGGGTGAAAGGGAGGTTTTATGGGCTGTGTTATGCAGGTCAGACTAGGTGATATTAACTGTCCCTTCTGGCCTTAAACATCTCTGACTCTGGTTTTTGTTTCTTCTTGGAAATTTTTTATTTTAGGAAAAGAAACTATGAGTGGCGGGAGGGACAACTCTCATTTAAAAACAGCACCAAAATTTTACTGGGAACCACCCCGTAAGGACAAAGGTCCAGATTCTCCAAGGTAGTTAGGCACCTAATTCACACTGGCTCCAAGGGGAGTTAGGCACCTAAATGCCTTTGAGGATCTGGGCCAAAAAAACCTGCAGTTTCCCTGCCCCACCCTGCACACACACATATATACATACATGCACATGCATGTCAGGAAAGGCTTTGATTGAGACCTAGTCTAACATGTCCATACAGGGGAGAAGAAGGGAGGTTGAGTCTCCCTGCATATACCACCACCCCATGCATTAGTGTTGCCTGGATCGTGGATTTGGGTGCAGTGGGTAGAATGCAGGCTGTGCTCAGATGCTCCGTGGGTGGGGAGGGATGGACTCAGATCTCTGTTTCCCTGACATACCAGCTGGCTGGATGCATGTAGGTAAGCACGCTACACCTCTATAGGGGCTGTAGCAACCAACTTCCCCAGCACAACAAAGAGAGCACCGGGAAATGTGTGCCACAGATGGATGTCTACAGTGCAGGCCTTATGGTGCTCCCACAAGCACGGTGCACCCACATGTCACCTCTTTCCTTAGAGCTATGCCAAGAGATGTAATCTGTCCCATATTAAACAAGGGAGCTGTGTACCACCTGAGCTTGATGGGTGAGATTGGTTGCCAAGCTTGGGTGATGCAAAGCAGCTGCAAAGCTGGTTTAACTGGCTTCGGCAGGTTTGCAGGAGCCTTGCATTACAGGAGGAGAGTACCGTTGAATCTGTCCGTATGGCTGGGAGTGGGTGGATTGTGTCAAGTTAAACAGGAGAGTGAGGCACCAAGGAGTTAGGAATCTAAATATCTTGGAGGATCTGGCCTGAGAGACTAAGGGCCAGATATCAAAGGTATTGGGACGCCTAAAGATGCAGATAAATGCCTAGTGGGATTTTCAAAAGCACCAGAGTTAGGTGCCTAACTCCCATAGAAATCCATGAGATTTAGGTGCCTAACATCCTTGAAAATCTGGCCTTAAGACCCTTGTCCAACATCACACTAGGAGTCTGCTGCAGAGGAGGGAATTGAACACATGGCTCCTGAGTCTGAAATTACTGCTCTAATCACTAGGCAGCAGTTCCTTTCTTATTGGTGTCAATGGGAGTTGAGCATGCACAGGGCCAAGCAGGGCGCTCTCCTCAAGGGGGCAAAAGTTTGCCAGGTGTTTGCAGCCAGACTGAAAATGGTGCAGAGGGGCCATAAACCCATGTTTCTGGTTCCTATTTCCCTCCCTCCTTCCCATTCTCAGTCTCTCCTGCCCATTCTGTGTAGTTTAGGGCCAGATTCTGCCCCCCTTACTCACCCTGAGAAGAACTTGACTGAGTAAGGTGCAAGTGAGCGTAAGTGCAGCAGTGTCCATCTCAGCGTAGTGCAAAGCTCTAAGCCAGCTCTCTGCCACATAAGGGGCATGCTAGGATGGGGCCCAGAGTGCCCAGTGTTGTGCCTGATCTTTGGCTGGCACAGTTGGCCCACGGCAGCCGACATCATTTACAGCAGCCTTGAGGCTGCTCTAAGTTACACCATTGGACAAAATGGCCTCTGGCTCACCCAGATTTGGGGAGTGAAAAGGTGGTTTAGAATCATTTTTCTTCACCCCCCTGTCCCCTGCTCTCCTCGGCTATACAAAGGGTAAAGTGGGCAGAGCTGAGAATCTAGGTCTGTGACTCACATATGGTTGATGCCTTGACCAAACCATGAACAAACCTTCATGTGTTCAGTACAATGTCAAGCTGACTAGGATTATCCATCCCCTCAGAGCTCCTGCCTGCATTTTGCTCCTTCCTTTTTCTTTCTCCTCATGTTGTATTTGAATAGATTTGGTTCACTGGCACAGGCTGAGTGGGGGAGCAGGGGGAGAGGGAGACCTGGAATCTGGAAGACTTAGAGCTGTCTGTAGATGAGGGAAAGCAAGATCAGAAGCTCTTTGGGACACAGACGGTCCCATTGTCACAATCCCTGATTGGTGCTTGCTAAGCACCACAATTCTGTACAGGGTTGCCAAGCTCTTGTAATTTCAGCATGTGTTTTGTGATATTTGGTGGTTGTTTTTTAAAGCCCCAGCTCCTGGAATCAGCTGATTCCATGAGAATCTCTTCTTTGATTTGAAGAAAAGAAAAGAAAAGAGAAAAGAAAAGAAAAAGTTTCTAGCCTTACTGGTTGCAGGAAACAAAACAACAATCCCCCCGCCCCCCAGGAAAACGCGCCCGCTAAAGGTACAAAAGCCAGAAGGTGAATCAAGAGAACCAAACGTTTCTCTTTCTCCATCCCAGCCACAGTCCAATTGCAAAGACAAATAGCTGTTTTTATGAGAGTTTCTCAGTCTATATCGAGCTTTTGTGGCCAGTAAGTACCTGCCTGGGGAGGAGAGATCTGATAGCAGGAAGCTCTTTAATTAGGCAAGCAAAGGTAGAATCAGATTCAATGACTAGAAACTGAAGCTAGGCAAATTCAGACTGAAAATAAGATGCACATTTTTCATTTAGGTAATTAAGTGATGCTTCCTTTAAAAAGAAATTGCGTATAATGAACTGCATGCTGGCAACAGCTCCCAGATTGCCTGGGTACCGCAGGTCTCTGTTAACCCCAGAAAAAGTATAGCAAAGGTAGCAGCGAAGCAACTGTCCCCAATGCACACTGCCCCCCTCAGCTAATGTATTTCTTGCTCTGACGTACAGGAATCCTTTTAGGCACAAGAGGGTAAGCCAGTCTCTGTTCCCCATTCATTCCAAAACCAGGGCTTAGGATGTGTTGGCCTAAGCACCTCCTATCTATGGAGATATCCCCAGCTGGTGTGTTATCACACGAAGGGACCCCAAACATTTAGGGCATGTAGGTTAGAAACCAGCACCTTAAATTACTCCTAGAAGCCTGTGAAGATCAAGGCTATGTTTTAGTTAAACACAAGTTACTGGGATCAATAAAAGAGTAGCTAGGCAAAATTTTATAGCCTAAGTCATTGGTCCCCAACGCGGTGCCCGTGGATGCCATGGCGCCCGCCGGGGCATCTATGTGTGTCCGCGTACTGGCTGGTGGACAAGCATCAGCCGAAATGCCACTGAAAAGCGGCATCACCAAGAGGTGTCACCACCAAAATGCCACTGATTTTTGGTGGCATTTAGGCAGCCACGCCTCTTGATGTTACCGCTTCTCGGCGGCATTACGGTGGATGCTTGTCTGCCGGCCATGGTCCTCGGTGGCTCGTCATCCAGCGCCCACCACCCAGAAAAGGTTGGAGATCACTGGCCTAAGTTATGCAGGAGGTCAGCTTAAATGATCAAAAAGGTCACTTCTCACCTTAAGTATCTATACATTTAGGAAGGGTGACTATTAGGAAAACGACCCTCAGGGACAGAGGTGGGGACTCAGTTGCTTGAGACATTTCAAACCACACTAGACTAAGCCTTGGAGAATATACCATAGGGAACAATCCTACGCAGAAGTGGTGTGGTGTATTGATAACTGTATTGAAATCTTAGGCGGTCATTTTAAAAGCTCAAGGGGGTTTCCTGTTCCTGCTTGCAGGCTAGTGGGGTTTTGTAGGGAAGCCCTTGAATTGAGCCTAGCAGCATCAGTCAGCAGCCAGCTAGCTTAGAGATAGGTTTAGTGAGTTGTGCCTTTCCTGTTTTAGAGAGCAGTCTGCTTTGTCTCTCTCTGCTTTTAATTTCATCTGTTAAAGTTCTGGATTCTAAGAAATAAAGTAGTGTGATGTAACCTTCCAACAAGAGTATTTGATGTTTTTATCTAACTGTGTGCATGCCTTGAACATAACATGTGGGACCTAACGTGCCTGGATTAACGAATGGGCACTCGGTTAGGGATAATCCATCTCTTGATGTCTTCAGATCAAGACTGAATGCCTTTCTGGAAGATGCTTTGGTTAAACACAAGATATTGGGCTCAGTACAGGAATAACTGGGTGAAATTCTATGGCCTGTGTGTGATGGGAACCCCAGGGTGCAGCCTGAGACTGTGGGACTGCTGTGCCCCCTTAACTCTCTCCAGCCTGGGCTGTCTCTTACAATGCCTTGTTAGGTTTCAGAGTAACAGCCGTGTTAGTCTGTATCCGCAAAAAGAACTGGAGTACTTGTGGCACTTTAGAGACTAACAAATTTATTTGAGCATAAGCTCAAAAAGCATGAAAGCTTATGCTCAAATAAATTTGTTAGTCTTTAAGGTGCCACAATGCCTTGCTAGTGACCAGCAGCAAGTCCATCCAGGCGCTGTGATCACTCAACACAGCTGCGTATGGAGCCCCCACACATAGCTGGATTGCAGAAATGCTCCCAGAGCCACTCATAAATCACACAGAGAAAGGCACCAGAGCCAAATCCTCCCAGCTGTGTGTTAAGGGTCTATCTCACTAAGGACTTTAGATCAGTGGTTCTCAACTTCATCTAACCGGGACCTCCTTGGGACTTCCTGCTATGTAGCTAGAACCTAGGTGATGCACCACAACCATCACGATATGCTGCCTTCTCTCACCAAAAGGGAAAACTTTGGTGCATCATGATTGATTAGTTCAACCCACAGAGAACTAAGGCATGAAACACCCAAATGACAGCTCCCATGAGGCACCACCAACAGTTTTTCATCATAAAATGTTGATGTGTTGAGCCCCAAATGCTTCATTTTTGATGAAACTTACTCAGGTCCAGGATGGTCGAAACCAGTGTAAGAGCAAACTCCTGGAATGTTGAATAGCCCCATGGTCAGGGCACACAGGTGACAAGAGACTAGGATTCAATTGCATGCCTTGAAACAGGCAGAGCAAGAACCTGAACTTGCACTTTCCATCTGGGATGTTCCCCCTGCCTGAAACCTGTTTGAGACCCTGCATGTTGGGTAGCCCTCCTTTAAATTATGAATAACCATCACTGCTTGTTGAGGTCACGTGCTGGTCACCATTGTGACTTGGTTTGTCTGATGTTCGATCCACCTCTTTTGGAGTGTTAGGCTTGGCTACCGCCAGTGCTGGAGAAACCCATAGAGTTGGTTCCTCTGTATGGTTTTCGCTGGTATCTGCACTTTTATCATGATGGAATTTTTCTTGCCAGAAGAGAACTCTGCAATAAGGTTATACTAGAGGGCTAGACTTATGGGAAATTTTTCCAGTTTGCCATCACTGTGGAATGAACAAATCACCATGTGTCACTAATAGCTGGTCGAAAAAGTTTAGGGCAGTTTGCTGGACTTTTTTGGCTCAAACTCAAGTATAGGTTTCCAACTAAGCTTCTCCTGTAATCTAGCCAATCTCTTTTATGTCTTCCAAGATGATTTCAACAACTGCATGAAATTTCCCCAGGACTAGGGGTGATTCCTGTAGATTTCTGTAGCAAGATTATTATTATTATTTTTTTAACGTAGATCCTGAGAAATGTTGATTCAGGAAAACGTGTTCCTCATCTCTGATTAGTTTAATGCTGGTGCTAGAAACATTCTGCCAGAAGAGTCATGATGTTAATTAGCCATTTTCACCTTAAAATGTGGATAGTTTAGTGCTGTGAATGTTTGTGGTGTACAATCATGGATCTTCATCTTAGCTTGTTTCATCTTGCTTGGTACATACTTTGCTTATGTGTGGGAAAAGCCTTTCTCTCTATTAAGTGCTCTTAGATCTACCAGAGGCTGCAAAACGATTAGCTTCCCTCGCTCTTTCAATTTTGGAATTCCTTTCCAAAGGAAGCCTCCTGCCTTTCGACCCCTTGCACACACCTCCACACACATTTCATACTGTCAGTGGGCCAGATTTACCTGCGTCTTATTGAGTCATTTACATTTGTGCAAAGCAGTCGTAAAATGCTTCCATTTCTGAACCAGTGAGATTTTATGCCCACTTCATGCTGATGTAAATCCTGGCTTCTCAACCCCGGGGTTGTGGCAGGGCTCATGGAACTGGCAAACCATCCCATGCTTTCCACATGACAAAATCCTGGAAGTGGAGACCTGTGAGGTGGGGGTCCTTATATGAAAAAGGAAGAGAATTACTATGTGAATTACTAGGTGGAGTGCAGTGCCAGGGAAAACCCGAGCCCAGTGTGTCATGGTTGGTGATTTGATTTATTGAGAGCACCTGTGTCGTGTTTTATATTTAGATCCTGGTGATATTTTGACTGGGAGGCACTCACGCTCAGTTCCAGATACCCAGTTCCCCAACCACTTTTTAAAAAAAATTAAAATAAAGTTGCATAATGAAATAATAGCTCATGTAAAAATTAACATGAAATTAACAACACAGGATAATAATTCAGTCATATAAACTAATTTACCTGTTATATTAACCTGTAATTAACCACGTGATGAAATTAAAATAGGGTGTAATTCCATAAAAAGTCTTACTCCAGTAAACTCTATTGATTCATAATTGGTTCTAATTTACATTAAAACAATTAGTATCCTTGTTTTCTTTGTGGAAGGATTATGAAATTTTTGGAAGGGCTGTCTGGAAGGAAAAATGTTCTTTGATTAATAGTAACCCCTAGCAGTGCTTTTTCTCTGAGGATATCAGGGCAGTTTACAAAGCTGGGTAGGCATCATTATTTCCACTGAGGCTCAAAGTAATGAAGGGACTTTCTCTATTTCATATAGCGGTTGATTGGCAGAGTCAGGAATAGAACATATGGTATTTTGTAGCTTTGTAACTGTTCTGATTTTTGGGTGTGTGTGCTGCACCTTTAAATTTCTAGGGGTCTCTCAATCTGAAAGGAAACTGCCATTTGGTGAGACAGAATCGATACCGCATATTATCAAGGAGACACATATACTGTGCTCTTGCATGGAGACTTGACTTTTGTTCTTTCTTGTTGCCCTTCATCTAAATTAAAAGTCAGCCAGGCTGCAAGTAAATATGGAAAACATAACTTAATGGCTCCCTGCAACTATCTTAAACGAAGGGCAGCCATTATACCCCTCCACCCTCAGGGCTGGTCCACACTATGGGGGGGGGGGAATCGATCTTAGATACGCAACTTCAGCTACGTGAGTAACGTAGCTGAAGTCGAATATCTAAGATCGGATTACTCACCCGTCCACACCGCGCGGGATCGATGTTCGCGGCTCTCCCTGTCGATTCTGAAACTCTGTTGGGGTTGATGGAGTTCTGGAATCGATATAAGCGCGCTCGAGGATCGATATATCGCGTCTAGATTAGACGCGATATTTTGATCCCCGAGCAATCGATTTTAACCCGCCGATACGGCGGGTAGTCTGGATGTGGCCTTAGTTTCAATGAGGTTTAACCCAAGTCTTAACATTACGGTGTTGCTTAGTGACTCCCAGCTGAGATCAGGGACCCATTTTGTGGGTGCTACACTGACCCAGACAGACAATCCCTGCCCCAAAGGGCTTCAAATCTACATAGATAAGACAAAAGATGGGAAGGTACACAAAGGAAGTGACCCGGTCAAGGCCATACAGAGTTGGGGCTAGAACACTTGTCCTTTTCATTGTTACCACCTGAGCAACCAGACCACACTGCTTCTACTCCTTTGTATTTTACCTTGCCTACTAAACAAGAACGAATCAATATCGAATTGCCCCTCTGAAATTGGTGAGAGATCAGTATTTTTTCGGCTAGGGCTATAAATCCAGGAAAACATGACAAATGGGAAGCTGCTGCAGACAGAAGGGAATTCGGTTCTGGAAGGGAAAGCATGCCTACCATTCACAGTTTCATCCAAAGTCTTCGCACTGTGGTGCGGAATTCTACTCACGGAGCGTCATTGACTTTCTCCCTGCTCATTACTCTCCATTAGCCAAGTGAGACCACTGCTGTACTAGGGAGGGAAAATGACTTGTGCAAGGGCACCCAGCTGATTGGTGGTAGAGCTAAGAATAAGTCTCAGATCTCCACAGAATCATAGAAGATTCGGATTGGAAGAGACCTCAGGAAATCATCTAGTCCAATCCCCTGCTCAAAGCAGTTCCAACACCAACTAAATCATCCAGCCAGGACTTTGTCAAGCCGGGCCTTAAAAACCTCTAAGGATGGAGATTCTACCATCTCCCTAGGTAACCCACTCCAGTGCTTCGCCACCCACCTAGTGAAATGGTGTTTCCTAATCTCCAACCTAGACCTCCCCCACTACAACTTGAGACCATTGCTGCTTGTTCTATCATCTGCCACCGCTGAGAACAGCTGAGCTCCATCCTCTTTGGAACCCCCCTTCGATTCCCCCTCACTCTTCTCTTCTGCAGACTAAATAACCCCAGTTCCCTCAGCCTCTCCTTGTAAGTCATATGCCCCAGCCCCCTAATCATTTTTGTTGCCCTCTGCTGGACTCTCTCCAATTTGTCCACATCCCTTCTATAGTGGGGGGACCAAAACTGGACGCAATACTCCAGGTGTGGCCTCACCAGTGCTGAATAGAGGGGAATAATCACTTCCCTCGATCTGCTGGCAATGCTTCTACTAATACAGTCCAATATGCCGTTGGCTTTCTTGGCAACAAGAGCACACTGCTGAGTCATATCCAGCTTCTTGTCCACTGTAATCCCCAGGTCCTTTTCTGCAGAAAAGCCTGTAGCAGTGCAGGGGATTCTTCTGTCCTAAGTGCAGGACTCTGCACTTGTCCTTGTTGAATCTCATCAGATTTCTTTTGGTCCAATCCTCCAATTTGTCTCCCTGGGACCACACCTTCTAGACAAGCAAGAGAGCTCACGTACTTAGTGTCCAGAGCAATCATGGCATCTCTGACCTGGCCTTCTCATGTTGCCATCACTTCCCAGCTGCTCGTGCTCCCGAGCACGTACCCGGGCTGAGGGACGCAGGTAAAGCTGCTGTCTCTGCTGGTAGTGACTCAGTGCCTTTGATCCTGGTCATTGCTGCAAGCATTTCAAGCAGTGCCTTAGCTCACAGTCCCTGAGAGACCCTGCTTTTCTCCTGCTCAAACCACAACTGCTTTCAAAGCATCAGAGCTCAGGCAGGCCTGCTGCTATGCTCACTCTGCTCACTAGGTGGAGAGAGAGCAGCTTAGCAGAAACACTGCAGCCGGACACAAGGGCTTGTCCTTTGTCTCCTACCCTGGATTGTCCAAACTGACATTCTGCCTTTCCCTGCCCCAAGCTGCTTTCTCGTGGCTGAAATCCTGTTCCTTTTGTGATCCTCCGACCACCAGCTGCAAGCTCAATGAATTTAATTTTCCTTTCTAATTGATTGTCCTTCTTTCATCTTCCTATGTCCCCTGATGACATCTTTAGATTATATTTTGGATGGGTCTGTTTCTAGAATGCCATTATTTATCCTCTTGAAGGGTGAATATGGAAGATTTTCTATCAGACAGGGCCTGAGTTAAGGTTTTTGTGTTTTTCCCTGCATTCCTGCTCTCCTGTAAGTTTCAGCGATGCTGGGGAATGTTATCTAGTGGCTAGAACACAGAGAACTGAGACATTTGGGTTCTGCTCTTGGCTCTGCCAGTTGGCTGTGTGATGCTGGGGAAATCACTTCACTGCCTTGTGCCTCAGTTTCCCCATCTGTGAAATGAAGGTGAGAAATAAATTCCTTCTTCCTTGAGGTGCTGGGGAGAAATTAATTCCTGTTTGAGATTCCCAGGGAAAAGGTGCCTGAGAAGGAAGCTTTTAATTGTACAAATGCCAGAATTCTGAACTCAGGTCTTGGTACTGAAGCTAGGTTATGGAGGAGGAACTGATTTTCCAAGCCCACTTTCCTAGCTCGCTTTGACCCTGCATTAGGAAAGCAAGGCAGAACCTCACACTCTTAAATCCATTTATCCTCACCCCTCCCCTGTGCTTTCACCCCCAAATTATAGAAGGGGAACTGAGACACCTGGACTCGAGGTTTTCAAACCCGTGCGTGAGTATCCACATTACATTATAAACCTATGTTTACAGTTGCTAGACCCAGATCTCATAGCCATGCTAATGCATCCATACTGCACTATAGTCTAGAGCTTGCCCGCATGATGATAGGGCTTGGACCCAAGTTTCAGAAGGACTTGGGCTCTGACTCAGTCCCCTAGCAGAGTTCTCAGACACAACTCCTGAATCAGACTGATTTGTGTGCGGACAGAAGGGGGCTTGGGCTCAAACCCAACTCAGAGCCTGGACTTATGCCTGGTCTACACAAGACAGTTATGTTGATATATGGCATCTTACATCAACCTAATTATGTCAGTGTATACACACTACAGCCTTGTCCCTCTGACATAAGTGCCCTGTAGACACTGCATTACTTACATCTGCTGTTGGCTGTCTTGTCAATTTCAGGGCTCCACGCTGGAGCTGTGAAATGGACAAGAAAACTGAGCAGCTAGCGCCAGGCTGTCCCCAGCTTCCCACTCAGGGATACGAGAAGCCTGGGCAACTGCCTCCCTCTTCCAGCTTGGAGGGGGGAGCCAAGAGCCTGGGGGGCAGCTGGGCTCCTGGCAGGGAGCTGCGCTGAGCTGAGAGCCTCTCAGCTCCCCACCTTGCCCCTCTTCAGTCAGTGGGAGTGATGCTGGTGAAATGAAATTAATAGGCAGCAGGTTTAAAACAAATAAAAGGAAGTGCTTCTTCATGCAGCACAGTCAACTTGTGGAACTCCTTGCCTGAGGAGGTTGTGAAGGCTAGGACTATAACAGTATTTAAAAGAGAACTGGATAAATTCATGGTGGTTAAGTCCATTAATGGCTATTAGCCAGTATGGATAAGGAATGGTGTCCCTAGCCCCTGTTTGTCAGAGGATGGAGATGGATGGCAGGAGAGAGATCACTTGATCATTGCCTGTTAAGTCCACTCCCTCTGGGGCACCTGGCATTGGCCACTGTCGATAGACAGGGTACTGGGCTAGATGGACCATTGGTCTGACCCGGTATGGCCGTCCTTATGTTCTTATGGTGATGACGCGCACCACCAACAAATGGCGGGTAGTGTGGACATCAGCCACCGCAGTAATTACTAACATAGGACGACTTAAGTCTGTAGTGTAGACATGCCTTCTGTGTGTACCAGAGACATACCCTGAGTGACTTGCCCAAAGCAGTATAGAGAATGCAACGCAGGTCTCCCACTCACTGAGGTTAGTGCTCTAATCCCACACCACTCTCCTTCCTTAGCGTCAGCCTGTGTCTTGTACTTTTGGACAGGGCATGGGGAGGTCACCTCCCCACTTATATTCCCCACGCAATCACAGAGAGAAATGGAAAACTCATTTTCAAGCTGTCTCAATGATCAAGGGTTTAAAAGTTGAACATTGATGGCGGGGTTTTCATCCTGAGAAATAAGGGAGAACGGAGAGGGAGGATGAGAGAAAAGCCCAGTGAAAGAATAGACTGACAAATACAGTCAAGAGAAAACTTTCCATACAAAAAACACAGGGTGAGATGTTGCCAGAACTCACAGCCAATGCCAGTGCTGGAAAGGAACATTTGCAGGGGGCAGACCGAATGGTGTGGCCGGAAACTGTCACACAGTTTAAGTTCCAGTAAAGTTCTCTCTCGCTGAGGCAGAGAGATACCACCAAGTACGTCTGCGCTGCAAGAGAAAACCCGTGGTACCAAGTCTCCAAGCCTGGGTCAGATGACTCAGGCTTGCAGAGCTCAGGCTCTGGGGCTAAACATGGCAGTGTAGACATTTGAGCTGGTGCCTGGTTCTGAAAACCACCCCTGTCATGGGGTTTCAGAGCCTAGGCTCCAACCTGAGTGCAACCATTGACACTGCAAATCTGAGCCCCAGTCAGCCATGGCCATGCTGAAGGTCGACATACCCATGGTGGCTTAGGGCTCTGGGCTCACAGAGGAGAGCGTTGTAGGTTTAAAATCACAAAGAGTCTACTTCCAACTCCTTAAAGTGCCCCATCACACAAGAACAACAGGCCGCAGGGTGAGATTAAGGGCAGGGAAATGTAGCACATATCAAAGGAAAGGCTTCTTCGCTCAACATTTAGTCATGCTCTGGAATTCCTGGTTGGGCTCTGGGTGGATTTTCGAAGGGCTGGATACTTTCAGGACCAATAATAATACTTGTAGTTATGCACGAACAGATAAAGAGCTATTCCTCCATGAAAAGCGGCAAACAACCGGCTAAGGCCTTAGATTTATATGTGGTTGAGAGGCTGCTCTCTCTCTCACTTCCCTGGACATGAGTTACAATGAGCAATAAAAAGAAAACCCATGCATCAGTGCCACTCAGCCTGAATAATCCAAGATCCTGCCTATTAACTGCTGAAGAGATTCTTTCTTCCTTCTCATTAGAGACCTGGCCAGCTACCCAGGAGTACATTTTCCCCTACATTTGGGAGTTTGCTCTGGCAGCCAGACCATGGGACCTAGAGCCAACTATCATTGGTTCTGTTCCCACATCTGAAAGAAGAACTATTTAGCACTTAAAGCAAGTGATTGGAAATGTGGATGCGTGGTGGGGTGGACTGGGCCCGGAGGCCCCTTGCTGGAGTCCTCACAGCCCTGGATCACCCCAGCCTCCAGGCAGTCTAGAGTGGCTGCAGAGAAGCAGCCAATCAGAGGGGCTGCTGCAGAGACTAGTCAGGAGCCAGAAAGACTCTATATAAGACAAGCAGCAGAACAGAGAAGTTCAGTTCCTGCCTGGAGCTTGAAGAGGGAGGACTAGGTGCTGGTTGAGCAGCAGGACCGTAGACAGGTCAGAGTGGGTAGGATGAGTCTAGGAGACTGAGTCCAGAACCTGGCCTGATGAGGAGAGGGTACCAAGATGGGCCCAGCTGGCCTGGGTGCAGACTGAGTCCAGGGAGGGCTGCTGAAAGGACAGCAGCTGTGGGTACCAAGATGGGTCCCAGTTGGGTTGTGGAAGAAGGCAAGACCTCTGAGAAGAAGCCTGGGAGCTACGGCCCCATACTGGGGCTGGGAAAAGAACCCAAGACTGTATAGCCCGGAACGGGAGACAGTGAAGGCAGCTCAGCCGGAGGGCTGAGTCGCTGAAGACCCACACAAAAGAACTGTGATTACAGGTACTATCCCCCGGGGAAGGGGGCGCTTGCAAGAGGTGGGTGCTGACCCCATTACAGGACTCCGGAGTTCCACTGCTAGCACTGAGAGGGGGGTGTTCCAGTGGTTAGAGCAGGAGACTCTAACAGGGTGGGGGGTGGGGTGGGAAGGACAGCGGGGTGTTATACCCAGCTCTGGGAGAAAAGTGGTGTCTAGTTGTTAGAGCAGGGACAGAGTTCTATTGCCAGCATTGCAGAGGAGTAGTGTTTAATGGTTAGAACATGGGATTAGAAGATACCCCTGCATCTCTTCCACTGCGTGTTGAATAACAAAATGGAACCCTGCCCAAGTCCATACTGCAGTGATGGTAAAATGCGTTGATGCTTCAAGTACTGTGGTAATGAGTTTGGTTTGACTGGATAGATTAGATAGAAAAATGTACCTGTATGAATTGAGAAAGAGATGGAATTGTGAATAAACAAGAGCCTTTGAGGAAAAAAAAAACATTTTGCAAAACTTTCGCCCCCTGCCAGTCAATTAACACTTTCAGGGCTATCCCCACCATGAAAAGGGACAGGAACTTTGCCTTTCCCATGAAATCACAGATTAGCATCAACATCATCCAGAAGCCCAAGTTGGAAGCTGCTGACCTGGGCTGCTTGTTCTCCAAAGGCCTGCTGTGCATAAAAAAAGATCCTGCAATGTTGCAAAATATTCCTATTCATGACATTATTACAGTGGTACACAGACGCCTTGCCCCAGAGAGCTTACAATCTTGATAGACAAAGAGTAGGAGGGGAAACAGAGGCAAAGTAGGAGGAAAATAACTAGGCCAAGGTCTCACAGCAGGTCAGGGGCAGAGCTGGGACGATACCCCAGCTCTCCTACCTCCCAGAACAATGCTCTATCCACTATATCACACTGCCTATGGAAAAGGCTGGTTCTTGATTAAACAAACCGAGATTGACTTGACAAGAAGGTACCTTCCCCTCTCTCCAAAGGCCAAGGCTGGTTAACCAAAACCGTAGCACTCGTGCTTTTCTTCCCACCCCCACTTTTGGACATGCTGAACAAGAATGTCTATTCCTTTTTATAATGCAATAAAATTCACACAGTGAATGGGATTACTGTAGATTGGCCAAACATGAAGATAGTGGGAGAGGCATGTTGCTTCCAGAGTGCAGGTTCTTCTGAGTGACAGCAGATTGGAGGCCCATGACTGTTCTTCCTATGACACAAGATTGCAGAGAGCTCTTGTGCCTTCCTGAAGCCAGCTTCACCACTGGCATAAGTGTGTGACCGCAGATTTATGCACCCCCACAACCTCACACAATTACACACATGGAGTGGGGCTAGAACCTGCATGCTTCTGCTCTTAGCCCATGGATTTCCACTGGTTGAACTAAAGAAAGTCACCTCTAACTGAGAGCAATACTTGATCATTTTGCCTCCTTATAGGCCCAGTCACCAGTGGGCAGCTTACCCATTTTTATTCTTAGCCATTATATTTCAAGCAGGCACAGATCCACTGACAAGGGCTTGCTTTTGTCAGCAGTGAATCTGCCTTCCTATGGCATCTCATCAGGCCAGAGTTACCACTGCAGCCCCTGTAAGAGTTGCTCTACAGAGTAGGTTGTGAACTAGGAGACCCCCAAGATGTGTGTGTGTGTGGGGGGTCAAGTTTCAGGGGATCCTGTTGTTCTCCTTTTTTTATAGCTAGATGAAATGGGGTTCCCAAAACTTTTAAACAGATTCATGGAGTTTAAGGCTAGAAGTTGTCACGGAGTGTGGGGGAGTCAGGGCCGTGCACCCCCACTTCCTGCAATTCACTGTGACACTCAGCCAGCCAGTAAAACAGAAGGTTTATTAGACGACAGGAACACAGTCCCAAGCAGGGTTTGTAGGTACAACCAGGACCCCTCAGCCAGGTCCCTCTGGAGGGCAAGGATCTTAGACCTCAGACTTGGGGTTCCCTGACTCTTCCCAGCCATCCCAACCCTGAACCCAAACCTCCCTCCAGCCAGCTCTCTCCCACTCCTTCTCTCCCCCTCTCCCTTTGTCCAGTTTCCCTGGCAAAGGTGTCGACTCACCCCACTCCCCTTCCTGACTCAGGTTACAGGCTCAGGTACCATCCCTCACCTAAAGTCATCTCCTGCTCTCCCATCCCCCATGCAGACAGTCCCAGTAAAACTAAACGACATTCCCAGGTCAATCCACCCCACTCCCTACTGCATCACAAGGGCCCATTAGATTTTTCTAGTCTGCCATATAACACTGGCCATTAAATTTCACTCACTGCTGAACTGAGCCCAATAACTTGTATTTGACAAACACATCTTTTAGAAAGGTATCCAGTGTGGATTTGAAGACAACAAGAGATGGGGAATCCACCACTGGCCTCAGGCATAGGTGCTGTCTCTGTGGGTGCTCTGGGGTTGGAGCACCCTCGGGGGAAAAAATAGTGGGTGCTCAGCACCTACCGGCAGCCCCACTGATCAGATCCTCCCCTTCCTCCCAGTGCCTCCTGCGATCAGCTGTTCAGTGGCATACAGTGGGGAGGAGCGAGGGCGGGGTGCACTTGGGGAAGGGGTGGGACAGGAGCAGGAAGAGGCAGGGTGGGAAAGGGTGGAGTAGGGCAGGGCCTGGGGTGGAGCAGGAGTTGATCACACCCTGGGAGAGTGGAATGTCAGCGTGTCTCACCTCGGGAGTTTGTTCCAATGGTTAATCACCCTCTCTGTGCCTACACTGAATTTGTCTGGCTTCAGCGTCTAGCTCCTGGTTCTATGTAGCTAAGTCACTGCTCCATCTTCTTTTTGATGAACGAAATAAATTGGGCTCTTCTTCTGTCAACCTGGCTACGGCCTCTAGGGGAGGTGGACTTACTACAGCAGTAGAAGAGCCCGTCCTGTCACTGTAGTAAGCGTCTACACTGAAGCGCTACAGTGGCGCCGCTGTAGCATTGTAAGTGTAGACATAACCTTAGTACCACTTGTGGTAGCTCTCTGATGTAGATAAGTCTATTCGGATCTAGACTGGGACCAGTGGAATTAAGGTTCCCACTAACATCTGGACTGAAATCAGCTTCCTGGGGATGATTGGGACTGAGTCTGCATTGCTACTCATGTCTCCCTCTGATCAGTAACCACATGAGCTGTTAAGGGCACCCAGTTTGATACTCTGTGAGGAAGTGTAGGAAATGACAATGCAACGAATAAGCTTTCATCGTCTTCCGTTCTGAGCCTACCCAGATCCATCTGAGAACAAGAGCCATCATACAATTAAATTAGGGGGCAGTAAATGTAGGGCCGCATGCTGCATTGCACAGTCTAAGGTCGGATGGTGGAATTCAATGCCCACAGGAGGTAATTGAGTTATTTTGCTGGGTTTTCTAAAGGGAGGGAGCACTGAATGGCCCTTGCAAGTGATATTTATGCTAGCTAATGGCCAAGGCCAGTGGGCTGCCAGGGTCAGAAGGTCATTCCTCATAGAAAGAACAGCAGAACTAGCTAGGTAAGGTCCATTATAGTTGTGTATCACAATAGGGCAGGGAAGTCCAGGGAGACAGCACTGCACTAGAATTAAAAACACTGGGGTTCTACTGCAGATGCATGATCTCAGACATGCCTGTGTTTTCCCTCCCACTCCTTGTCTATGTAGACGGTGCACTGTTTGTGGCAGAGAAAGTCTCTCACTCTGTGTCTGTGCAGCACCCAAAATGATGGGGCCTCTGATCTCCTGTAGGTGCTATGATAATAATAATGTCCCAGGTATAGCATTGGAGGCTTGATGGACCACCAATCTCACGCAATGGGGTGGTTCATATGTCAAAAGTAGAGATGAGACCCAGCTAGAAGCCCAGATTCAGGTTCTCCAAGCCTTGCAACTGGCCTCTTACTCTCTAGTGGGCAAATTTGAGCAAATTTGGATCCAGATCTGGTCTTTATCATCCATACCATTTTCTTTCACCTACACTAATGGTGCAGCTACCAGGTGATGAGCACTTTATGTACATCCCAATCTATTAAGCTGCCAGTGTTACCCCTCAGTTGGCCAGAGGGGTCACTATGGAGTGAGCGAAGCTGTTCCTGCCTTCACAGCTTAGCCAACTTTTCTTGTCCTGGGGCAGGATAGAGTGAGGGGTGGGCTGAGGTTGCCCAGGCGGTCTCTGCTCTGTAGATAAACAGCCGGTAAGCTCCCAGTCTACGCAGGTTCCTCTGAGAGCATGGAACCTCTTCTTCTTGTGCACCTGTGCCTGGCTGAGTCTGTTGAGGGTCTCCACGTTATTGTGGCAGGTGACTAGAGATGGGCCTGAATCCAGATCTTTTGGTTGAAAGGACTCTTCTTCATAGCATATGTGCAATGTGCCTCAAGTGGCATGTGACCAGGATTCCTCACCAAATTTGGTCCACTGGTTGGATCATTAGATAGTGACAGGGAGCGTGACGTGAATGTTGATCCATGCCCCTGATGAAAGGACTAATGCCAACTACACAGGTTTAGTTACATTGATACAAACCTCTGCCTAGACACACACATTTATTTCAAATTGGTTCTATTGATATGGCCTGCCAGCATTATCTGCACAAGGAAGTTCTGTTCTCTATAGGTTCTCCTTGGATGTCCATTGTTCTCAGTATTGATTGAGACAATCCTGAGATCTCACCTCAGGTGACAAGTCTCACTTAAAGAGTTTTGAAACTCAATGTTCTACATTTGACTAAATTGACGTCTCTCTCCAACTCTTTCCCATACAAACATCTCGAAGTAGCCGTGACAATCAGCTGGTTCTTACCTTTTCGGCAGAGACCACACAAGCCCTTTAAGTGAAATATTGAGAAGATGGTCATACACAAGGGCAGTATGCTTGCCTGGGCATGCCTGTGTCACAGAGGTGCTCAAGTCCTGTGATAGTGGAGTATCTTAGATAGAAATCAGCATGTTTGCTTTGTGAAGCAAAGGATGAAATCTGAGTCCTCACTTATGTCAAAGGGAGTTGGCTTTGATTGGACTTAGAGCTTGTCTCCACTTACCAGGGGATCGACACATGGCTATCGATCCACCGTGGGTCAATTTAGTGCATTTAGTGAAGACCCGCTAAATCGACCACTGATCGCTCTCCCGTCGACTCTGGTACTCCACCAGAAGGAGAAGTATAAGGTAAGTTGATGGAAGAGTTTCTCCCGTCGACCCAGCGCGATGTAGACACTGCAAAAGGTCAACCTCACATAGCTGGAGCTGTGTAACGTAGGTCGACTTAGCCCCGTAGTGTAGACCTGCCCTTTGACATGGCCCCCGAATGCCTTAATCTTGGAGTGTTCATCATTTTACAGAGCTTGTATCTCTGAACAGATACACCAACATTGACTTCATCTTCCTTGCAAGCTGTATTGTTTTGGGCTATTATAGTAGCATACTGTAGTACTTTGCTTTACAAGGATGGATGGCTAGATAGACTAATGAACACGGATATTAAATCTTTGGAAAACACAGGCTAAGGCACCTAATCCAAAATGCTTGAAGAGTTGTATATGTCTTCCATAATTTGTAATTACTTTTTACAGTTTCCGCCATAACTCTGTCTATCATGTTGGTTGAAAACGACAATGAACGGTTGCTTACTCTCAGAGTACAAGAAATAAAATGAAAAAACAATAGTTTGCCTTCTGGAATGTTAAAACACTCCCTTCATGCACTCAGCCAACTAGTCCATCCAATGGGTTCCATTTTGTTTTGTTTGTGTTTGCAAGGGGAGTAGCGATACCAGTGCGCTTAATTGCAAACACATGATCTCTAACCATTTGACTCTTGTGGTGTAATTCTAGAGGTATGCAGCTGCACCTCAATGTGCTGTGCAATAGACAACTTGGTTCAAATCCAGAAGGAATGGAACAAGGCATTCTCTCTGGACTCAAAGCTTCAGAAATGTGGCGTGGGGTGGGGAAATGATCATCCTTTTCCTTTTTTTGGAATGCTCAGCACAGTTTTTTGCTGCCTTTGAAAAAAACCCAACCAAAGTGGGGCTGGAGAACCCAAACTTCTCCTAAAACCACCAAACAAATAACACCAAAAAAGTATTTTCCAAAGCTTTGCAAGGCTTTTGGAATGGCCTGTGCGCTGAAGCTGGAAAAAGAATGTATTTGGCTAAGGACAGTGGAAATCAATTGTTTCTTTTGGCTGTGGCCTGAGAGATCTGGGGTAAAATGTTATGCATTTTGTTTTTCATGAGTTGGAAGAGATTTTTGTTAGGTAAGAGATGGAGGGGAGGGGAGGGCTTTGCACCCTTGAGATGAAACTGAAGGACATAATTCCTTGTAAAACAGATACTTTTGGAAACTTTTACTCAGCTGATGGAATTGGAATGCTGCTCTGTTTCACAGACAGGGATAGGGAATCACATCATGAGAGAAAACAAACTCATCTTTTCCTACACACCATCCATGTGTAGTGAGACCCTTGACACCAGAAACAGGTGCTATGTCAAGTTTACACTATGGTCAGCTCACGTTCTCTCTATAGGGAATAAATCATTTGAATGTGGATTTATGTCTTTTGGGAGGAGGGATAGCTCAGTGGTTTGAGCATTAGCCTGCTAAACCCAGGGTTGTGAGTTCAATTCTAGGAATTTGGGGCAAAAATCTGTCTGGGGATTGGTCCTGCTTTGAGCAGGGGGTTGGACTAGATGACCTCCTGAGGTCCCTTCCAACCCTGATATTCTATGATAAACAGTTGAGTCACAATTGAAGGGAAGGAATCAGTAGATGGAGTTTGTTCTTTATCCTTAGGGAGATGGCCCTGAGGTATTTACTTCTGATCTTAGTTTAAAGGGATACATCCCATAGACTGTAACTATGCTGGAGGAGAAATTCAGTCTTTAGGCTAAAGGGATCCAAGAATTGTCTGAAGAAAGAAAGAATGAACTTAGTCCTGTGGGAGGCAAATCATCCCACATCTGCCTACTGTGGGGTTCTTACACCTTCCCCTGTAACATCTGGTGCTGGGTGCTGTTCGACACAGAGTACTGGAATAGCCAGACCTTGTGTCTGATCCAGTCTGGCAATCCCTGTTCCTATGGTGGAAGGTCAACGTGACCACCAATGAAAGAAGGATAGACAAGCCCCACCCACCCACATGACATTGGCCCACCCCCCATAAAAATAGAGAGTTCAAAAAGGATCATCTGATTAATTGGGGTAACTCAAAAAGGGCAGAGGGAGGAGTGAAGTCCAGGTTCAGAAAAAAGGTGCCCGGGGAGGATGCTGAGCAGAGAACCCCAGACAATTCCCATTAATTTGCTGGCAAAAGGTGCTAGATAGACAACCCTGGAGGACTGAGGTCTCTGTTTACTCACAGAATAGGGCAGCAACATGGCAAGCTTACTTGATCCTGCCCTGCCTGGTTCATTGTCTGCACACAGAGAATGATAGAATCTGAGGGGTAGGGCTGGAAGGGACCTCAATAAGTCATCAAGTGCAATCCCCTGCCTTGTGGCAGGACCAAGTAAACCCAGACCATCTCTGACAGGTGTTTGTCCAACTTGTTTTTAAAAGCTTTCAATGATAGGAATCCCTCGACCTTGGAAGCCTCTTCCAGGGCTTAAGCACGCTTATAGTTTGAAAGTTTTTCCTACTGTCTAACCTTGCTGCAGATTAAGTCCGTTACTTCTTGTCCTACCTTCAGTGGACATGGAGAACAATTATCTCAAGACTAAACTTGCTCAGGTTTTTTTTAGCCTTTCCTCATAGGCCAGGTTTTCTTTGATCATTTTTGTTGCTCTCCTCTGGACTCTCTCCAGTTTATCCACATCTTTCCTAAATTGTGATACTCAGAATTGGACACAGACTTCCAGCTGGGACCTCACCAGCGATGAGTAGAGCGGGACAATTACCTCCTGTGTCAACCATACAACATTCCTGTTAACGTGCCCCACAATCAAATTAGCCTTCTTTGCAGCTGCATCACATTGACGTCTCATATTCAGTTTGTGGTCCCACCATAACCCCCAAATGCTTATCAGCAGTATTACCATCTAGATAGTTATTTCCCATTTTGTAGCTAGTCATTTGATTTTTTTCCTTCCTGAGACTGGGATCTCAGTCCTTGTGGCTTAGGCTTCTCCTTCATGAAACCTTAAGGGGATCTGAGATGACAGTATCAGGACCCAAGGACTTTTTATACAATTTCATGTCCTCTTTGACAAGTTGGAGTTCCTTGGGGAACAAAAGATAATTAAGATGACTTTGAAGAAGGTCCATCACTGGTACTTAGCTATATGAACTAAAATAAGGCAATTGGCTTGTTTCTCCAGCGTTCACAGATGATCAGCCACACCATCACCGGTTCATTCACCTGCACATCTATCAATGTAATATATGCCATCATATGCCAGCAATGCCCCTCTGCTATGTACATCAGCCAAACTGGACAGTCTCTACAGAAAAGGATAAATGGACACAAATCAGATATTAGGAATGACAATATACAAAAACCTGTAGGAGAACACTTCAACCTCCCTGGCCACACAATAGCAGATCTTAAGGTAGCCTCCTACAGCAAAAAAACTTCAGGACTGGACTTCAAAGAGAAACTGCTGAGCTTCAGTTCATCTGCAAATTTGACACCATCAGCTCAGGATTAAACAAAGACTGTGAATGGCTTGCCAGCTACAAAACCAGTTTCTCCTCCCTTGGTTTTCACACCTCAACTGCTAGAACAGGGCCTCATCCTCCCTGATTGAACTAACCTTGTTATCTCTAGCCTGCTTCTTGCTTGCATATATATAGATCTGCCCCTGGAAATTTCCAATACATGCATTCGACGAAGTGGGTATTCACCCACGAAAGCTCATGCTCCAAAACATCTGTTAGTCTATAAGGTGCTACAGGATTCTTTGTTGCTTTTACAGATCCAGACTAACACGGCTATCTGTCTGAACTTGATTACGCTGTTAACCCTACTATATGTATGTAAATACACAAAAACACAAACATTGCCTCCCCAGATGTCTTTTGAGGGTTATTTATTTTGCAGGATGTTTAACCCTTTCTGGCCATGCATCACAATCACACTACTTTATTTCTTAAAATCCAGGACCTTAACATACAAGACCAAAACCAGAGAGAGAGAAAGCAGGCTGCTCCCTAAGGCAGAGAGGCCCAATTCACTGCGCCTTACTCTAGTCTGGCTCGTTGCAGACTGACTGAAGAGCCAGCTCACATTCTTCCCTACAGAGCTCCCTAGCCTGCCAGCAGAACCAGGAAACCCCTTAGAACTTAAAGTGATAACTTGCATTTTAGCACCGTTTTCAATATACCACAGCAATCGTGCTTGGTGATCCATTCAGACCTTGCTCGCTCTGTCCAGATGGCAAACAAGTGTTCCCATTAGCTGCCACAAGGGGCAGGGGGAGCCTGATTCTATCATGAAGCTGGTGCAACTTCAATGGTTTGAATGGTGTTGCTGTGAGTAAATGACAGGAGAACCTTGTCTATTGTTTTTTGTGATGTGGGTGTGACAGCTGTGATGAATGCAGGTGTAACTTGAGACTATTGTATTCAACTTCACATATGTTCTATATTTCTGTGAGCCATGGATTGTATGCTGGCTTCTTGTTGGGGCGGGTTACCCAGCTCTGTCCAGGAACGAGAGTCAATGGGGGATAATTACTGCAGTCCCTGGGACCAGTAAACACCTCCAGAGATCTCTTAGGAGTGAATTGCATATACTAGTTCAGGTGGAATTCAATAGACACTGAGGACACAAAAGGCAGCAGAGTAAAGGCCCAGCTTAAACCACTGGAGAGGCCTTCATTGTGATTCAACAAATGGACAGGAAATATGCTTTCAGAACTTTTATTGATTTATATGTTTTCTCTGTATTGCTTTTCTCCTCAAATAAAAGTACTGTGCTTTGGAAGAGCTTTGTAACTGCTGGCATACACTGTTCATAGCCCCCTGGGAGAATGCAAAGCCAGGTGCTCGAATTTGGGATAATCACAGTGAAGTTAAGTGCAGGGGCGCCCTATGGTGTATTGAAAACTGTTAAAATTACAAACTGTCTCTTTAAGTTGTAAGGGGTTTCCTGGTCCTGCATGTAGGCTGGGCGGCTCTGTAGAGAAGTGTGTGATTTGACTCCTCCGAAGTCAGTCTGCAATGATACAACCTAGAACAAGGTGGGATGAGTTTGGCTCTCTGCCTTAGGGAGCAGCCTGCTTTGTCTCTCTCTGGTTTTGGGGTCTTGTATGTTAAGGTTCTGGATTTTAAGAAATAAAGTAGCGTGACACTGCAGCCTTCTGGCAAGAGTATTTTATGTTTTTGTCTTACTTCTCTATGTGTATGCCAGAAACATAACATAACCCGCAGCCTGATCAGAAGAGAGAGGGATGTAGGTTTCTGCCCAGAGAAAGGTGATGAACAGAGGGCATCCATGAGCAGATCATAGAAGTGGGGGGAATCAAAGGTGCAGCTACCCCAAAACTGTGACAGTGGACACCTGTTTATTAGGAAGTGGCCTTAGGCCATCAGGATTAGTGGTGTGAGAATAACATTTGCCAGTTGGCTAGCTCCCTACAGTGTGATCTGAGCATGGTGATGGTCAACCATCTCTGCATCTCGCACACAGCAGTGCCTTCCAGTGGGTCAGGCTGCAGACTAGGACTTAGATGACCTGGCTTCTACTCCCACCTCCTGTCACAGGCCTGGTGGGTGACTTTGGGCAAGTCACTTCCCCTCTCTATGGCTCAGTCTCCCCTCTATAAAATCATTTTATCCATAGAGGGCAGGGGAGGTCGAGTCCTACCCCCGAGGAGTGAGAGGGTGGGGAGTTGCAGAGCAAATTCACCCTGCACTCACCCCACAGTGACAGTTCCTGTCCCACAGGGCTAGGCCCAGCTTCCTGCTCTGGGCATTGCGACCTGGCACTTGGAATCATAGTGCCCCTCAACTTTTGTGCCAGGTCACAATGCCCAGAGTGGGGAGCTGGACCTAGCCCCATGGGGGGAATACAGGGTGAGTTTTTTCTTTTGTACATTGTTTTTCTCACGGTTAAACATTTACGCCTTATTTCCAGTCTGAATTTGTTCAGCTCCAACTTCCAGGCACTGGACCATATTAGACCTTTCTCTGTTCAGTAGAAGAGCCCATTATCAAATATTTGTTCCCCATGCAGATACTTGTAGACTGTAATCAAGTCACTCCTTAACCTTCCCTTTGTTAAGCTAAATAGCTGGGCTCCTTGACTCTATCACTATAAGGAATCTAATCCTTTAATCATTCACACGGCTCTTCTCTGAACCCTCTCCAATTTCTCAGCATCCTTCTTGAATCATGGACACCAGAACTGGACACAGGATTCCAGTAACGGTCACACCAGTGTCAAATTCAGAGGTAAAATAATCTCTTTACTTCTACTCAAGATTCTCCTGTTTATACATCCTAGGATCGCATTAGATCTCTTGGACGTGGTGCTGCATTGGGAACTCATGTTGAGCTGTTTATCCAGAAGGACCCTCAAATCTTTTTCGGAGTCACTAGTTCCTGGAGAAAGGCAGAACAAGAACAAATGGCTGGGAATTAAAGCTAGATACATTCAAATTAGAAATAAGTCCCATGTTTTTGACAAGTGTAATTAGCCATTGGAACAAACTACCAAGAGAAGTACTGGATCCCTTCATCTCCTGATTCCTACCAATCAAGACCAGAGGCACTTCTATCAAACACAAGTCATTGAGCTCAACATTGGGGTAACTGGTGAAATACTAGAGCCTGTGATATACAGATGAGGCATTGGGGCACAGAGCCTGATGATTTGCCAAAGATCACCGAGGAAGGCAGAAGCAGAGCAAGGAAATAAATCCTCATCCCCAGCAGTGCAAGCTAATGCCTGAACCCCTGTGCCATCCCTTTTCTAACCTTGGGGCAGCTGTCTGGAACTGGTCAGGAATTTTTTTGCTGGAAAATGCCAGTTCCTCAGAACTGAAACTTTTGGCAGAAACAAATCCCTCCTGAGCAAGCTTTCAGGGGGAAGGTTTCTCTAGTCAAAACCAGAGAGCAGGAGAGACATGCTTCAGAATATCCAGTAAGTTGGTGGTTTGCACACTCACCAGGGAAATAGGAGACCAAGGTTCAAATCCCTGTTCTGGCTGATTTGGAGGAGGGATTTGAACTTGGCCTTCCTCCATTCTATCTCAGCAACCTCAACACCAGGCTACTGACTACTGAGGATGGTTCCTGCTCTCTCCTTTCTCATGAAAAAATTCATAAGGTCTCAATTTCATCCCAGTGTAGAGCAAAAGCACTAAATTTTACACAAAGCAGAATTCTGTTTTTTTCCAGCCACCCCTACTCCAGCCCTGCTGAGCTGGAGTCTAAGGGCTGGTCTACACTACTGCTTAAGTCAACGAAAGTTATGTCACTCAGGGGTATGAAAAAGGTTACACCCCTCCCCCCCTCGGTGATGTAAGTTCCATTGACTTACGCGCTGTCCACAAGGGCACTATGTCAGGGGTAGTGTAGACTTGCCCTGAAAGTTAACTAAAAGTAGTCCCTGTGGTCAAAGAATTCATCTGTGCTCAAAATGACACTCAACAGGTGCACACAATAAACAGGTGAGGGGAGTGCAAGGTAACAATGAGACCGCCCTGCTTCCATTAACAGGCCTGGGTGTTGTGGGTGTTCAGTATTGCTGGGGTAGCCTCTGAGACCTTATCTAGTCAGTTCCCAAGAATTCAGCCTGACACTGAACTCATCACCAAGGTTGCTTTATTGGCCATACAATCAAAACTGCACTTGAGTTGATCAGACTCAAGGGTAGAGGCAGGAGTGCCATCAGCTTTTTTGGCTCCCTAAGTGGCAGAAGGTCCCGTCCCCAAAATGCCACCCCCGACAGAGGCGGTGGAAGGTCCCTCTCTCAAAATGCTGACTATGACTGGCCCCAGGCACTAGCACACCAAGCGCGTGCTTGGGGCGGCAAGCCACGGGGGACGCTCTGCCGGTCGCTGCGAGGGCAGCAGGCAGGCTGCCTTCGGTGGCCTGCCTGCTGAGGGTCCGCTGGTCCCGCGGCTTCGGCGGACCTCTCACAGGCTGCCACTGAATTTGCGGGACCAGGAACCTCCCACAGACAAGCCGCCGAAGGCAGCCTGCCTGCCGTGCTTGGGGCCGCAAAATGCCTAGAGCTACCCCTGCCTAGGCGACCGCCTAGGTCACCTAATGGGTTGCACTGACCCTGGGTAGGGAGTCATTATAAGGTGTACCACGCATCCAAAGCTACAAAACAAACTTCTTTCTTTATATACAATTACACATATATGTTTTGGGATTGGCTTGGTAACTTTGTAGGAACCAGTCCCTGTACCGAATGCTGTGTTCAGACACTATCCATGCACGACTTACTCTTTGCCTCATCTTTACATTCCTGATTCATCTTATCCGTTGTTATTTTTTCCCTTGTAAATGGTTCCTTGGGTGTTCCCCCTTATTTTAGGGAATGCAGACAGTCCTTTTTCAGGCTGCTGATTGATTTACCTCCTAATTCTGTCTTCCAAGAAATAAAGCCTCACCCATGTCTAATTACTCATGTCAAGGCCTACGATAATTTAGCTGGTCTAAAAATTGAATTTCCATCTGGTGGAAAATTCCAACATTTTAAAATTTGTTTTTGCTCCAAACTGGAAAGAAATGTTAAATTTCAAAATTTAGCATGAAACAAAATTCAGAAAAAACATTTGTTTTGCCTCACTGGAAACATTTTATTTCAATTTTGATAGGGATGGTCTAGACAGTATTTGGTCCTGCCATGAGGGCAGCGGACTGGACTCGATGACCTCTCGAGGTCCCTTCCAGTCCTAGAATCTATGAATCTATTGTTTGTTTTAAATATTCAACATGGAAAATAAAATAAATTTCCAAATGAAAAGTCATTTTGAAAAGGGAAATCAAAATGTTAAATCCTGAACCTGTTGAGACTGTTCTTGAAATGCTTTGTCTCAGGTATTTTTTCCTGAGTGAAATTTTGTCAGAATTGACACGGTTCCACAGAAATTTTAGATTTTGATCAAAATGGCATTTTCCAACGGAAAAATGTTCCATCAGATAATTTTTGAACAGCTCTACTCAGTACCTTTTGAAAATCAGATTTTTTTACACAGATGCCTGAATATGGATCTTTAGGCACCTACATGTGAAAACTGTGACATTCAGCTGGAATTTTGGGTTCTAGCACTCAGCCCTCCTGTTCTTAAAGCTCATGACCGTATCACTGGAGCGAATGGAAAATTTCTACTAGCCATTTGCAGTACAGAGTATATGACACAGAGCTGAGACATTCTTATACCTTCCAGTAGTGTACATAGGTACACATCAGCCAGTTCTTTACAATATCTTCAGAAGTATGTGGTGCTGCCGGCCTTCTCAATGGGCACTGCTGTCATTCTGCTTCCTCCATGCAGGAAGTGCAATATGTTGACATAGTTTGAGACACAGGAAGTGCTGCTCCGCAACTAAATGCATGGGAGAAGGATGGAGGCAAAGTTATTTAAAATTAAATGCTGTTCTTTATTAGGAAAATAATGTTTAGAAAATACATGTACATAGTTCAAATAAAACTACTTTCTCAGAAACCCCTTCCATTCTTGTAGGCTGTGTCTACATTATAGGGTTATGCCAGCATAGCTACTGCATCAGAGCTGTGCCACCATAGTCCCTGTAGTGTAGACATGGTCTGATATAACATCAGAGGAATTGTACCTCTTTAAGGTACTGGCATACTTAAAACTTTTTAGTGTAAACAAAGGGCAAGAGGGAAAGAAAGGCAAAGTAGCTGGATTACAGGAGGTCTGTTTCAGAGCTGACACTAGAACCCAGGTGTCCTAACTCAGCCCTAGCCACTAAAACCCACAGCTTTCCACCCATTCTGAATGGGATATGAGCCCCTAACTTGCATAGACTCCTTTACAAATCCCATTCTACAAATGTTGTAAAAACAATAGAGCGGAGGAAAATCCCCACGGCAACAGGGCTGCATTGCACAACCCTACTTGTTGCTTGGCCTCACGTCAAGGATGGCCTGAGGATCCTCTCTGTTAGTAGCCTCAGACTCTTTTATGGGGCAACCCGCCCAGAGACTCTGTAGCACAGTGTATGGTAGCCATTGTCTCTTACGCTAGAGCTTGAGAGGGGTCCTCCAGAGCGCCTGCACTAGGGGAATCCTCCCCTGGCTGGGTATGAGAATTCTTTCCTAGGTGCTGGCTGGTGAGTCTTGCCCACATGCTCAGGGTTTAACTGATCGCCATATTTGGGGTTGGGAAGGAATTTTCCTCCAGGGCAGATTGGCAGAGATCCTGGAGGTTTTTTGCCTTTCTCTGCAGCGTGGGGCACGGGTCACTTATTGGAGGATTATCTGCACCTTGAGGTCTTCAAACCATGATTTGAGGACTTCAATAACTCAGACATAGGTTAGGGGTTTGTTGCAGATGTGGATGGGTGAGATTCTGTGGCCTGCATTGTGCAGGAGGTCAGACTAGATGATCATAATGGTCCCTTCTGACCTTAAAGTCTATGAGTCTGTGTCTTTGAGGGCTTCTTTAAGTCACCCCAGCATAGCAGAGGTGAGGAACTGCCCCATGCAGCTCAGCTTCCCTGAACACTCGAGAAACAGCATGATCTTGCAAGCGGCACTCCTTTCCCTTAATCTTTCCTTGTTTTATAGGATCCTCAAGCAAATGTTGTTTTATGGGCTCCTCAAGCTGCGTTCGTTAAAAACACATCAGCAGAACAAAATATTTTACAGCCTCACCTTGCTGAGCAATTTTTTTTAAATCTTAAATAAACCTGTTTTTAAGAAGTACCTTTGGAGCAAGGAAATGTATTATTATGGTAATTGTCTAATGCTAATTATACTTATTACTATAATAACCATTTTGTTGTCACACAAATAAAGCGGATTACATCATTTGTAAGTGCCAGAGGCAAATAATGGCTCCGAAGCAGGCAGGCACCCAAGTTATCTGGGCTTTCTTGTCTGAGCTGGGCAGCTGAGACCTCAGGAAGAGGTTCTGAGCTGGAAGTCCATTTCCAGTAACAGAGCAGTCGGAGTGATTCGCTGTGGATGCCGGATCATCAGCTGGCATGAAAGTCAGCCTATGTCCAGTAAACTTAGATAGGAAGGTGGGTCCAATCCATGTTTGCCTCGAATGTAGGAGATGTGGGTTCAAGTCACTGCTGTGGAACACAATTCCCTGGGCGAGTTGCTTAGGAACAGATTTTTTCAAAGACATTTAGATACCTATAGGGGCTGAGTGTGGTTTACAGAAACAGCCAAGTGCATTGAGGTTGAGAAGGGTGAGACTATAACAATGTTTAAAAGGGAACTGGATAAATTCATGGTGGCTAAGTCCATAAATGGCTATTAGCCAGGAAGGGTAAAGAATGGTGTCCCTAGCCTCTGTTCATCAGAGGATGGAGATGGATGGCAGGAGAGAGATGACTTGATCATTGCCTGTTAGCTTCACTCCCTCTGGGGCACCTGGCATTGGCCACTGTCGGTAGACAGATACTGGGCTAGATGGACCTTTTGGTCTGACCCGGTATGGCCGTTCTTATGTTCTAGATGCCTAGGTTGCATTAACTTTCCATGGGAGAGAGGCACCCTGTACATCTGGCCCTTTTGCTCTGTGGCTCAGTTCGTCCTCTGTACAATAGGGATGATGATCCAGCACTCCCTCTCGGGGGCATCATCAGAAGAAATATATTAAAGATCGTGAGCTGCTTAGATGCTCTTATAATGGGGGCTGTATAAATACCTTATCTAGATACACCAGCTGAAGACCTTGCTAATTAGCGTCTTTTTTCTTTCTTTTTTTTTTTTACTTCACGGCTTGTTTGCAATTCAGTCCCGAAGTCAGCAAACAGTAATTATTTGTGAAAGTCTCCGCTGAATTGTTTTGATGAATCAGCTTTAGTTTCTTGGCTGTTTGTGAACCGTTCACTTGGATGAGTTGGGATTTGCCGTGTGTGATTGGTCAGATACGTCACCTGGCCTTCTTTCTGTTCTCCCTTGGATGGCTGTTTTTAAATGGGAGGAGAATGAACGTTGGTAACACATTCTGGAAAGAAATTGTGCTAAACTTCATGAAACTTTTGTATGTTCTTTTTTTAAACAAATAACGTAGAGGAATCCAGAAACCAGAACAGATGCTTTTTGATCAGTTAAAATACATGGATAAAATAAGCGTATTTATTTTATTTTATTTTTTCCCAGGGCCAGCTTTTCAAATGCCTTAGGCATGCCAGAGCAAGACTAATTTATGTGTGCAGCTAATATGACTGTGTGCAAATCAGGAGATTTTTGCATGCTAGTGACGACTTGTGCTGTTACCAGTTTTGCATGTGCAGTCATGCCAAGTGTGCATCCAATGATTGTTTGAAAATCAGGCCCTCTGTTTATATCATTTGCCTATCGGAAAATCTAGGTACACGCCGAGTTTGTCTGTCTCTCTTCACAGGGATGGAAAATACCAAATAGGAGGGGGAAATGTATGTTATTTACTTGGGCTGTATTTTGCAGTGTTCCTGTTGTCTTTCTGTAAGAAGTTTTGCCATCACAGATGAGTTAATAAAATAAATAACTAATAATCTGTATATGCAACTGCCTAGGAGGCTCAGTCATGGACCAGAAGGACCCTCAAGCAGTAGATGTTGTACATTATTTATTAGGTGTATTATGGTACAACCTAGAAGTTCCCTGTGCTAGGTGCTGTACTTTATTTATTAGGTGTACTATGGTAGCATCCAGGAACTCCAGTCTTGGATCAGGGCCATATTGCTCTAGGGGCTGTACAAATAGAGACTGAAAAGACGGTCCCTGCCCCACTTTGGCAGTGAAGTCATCATCCTGTGGGGGTAGCATTCAGGGGCTAGATTTGGCCCTATTACATTCTGCATTCCCAGTGGAGGGGTGGCCGGGGGCAAGTCAATACCCCTCTATAACCAGGCTGGGGTAGATTTCTGCATATCCCAATACACAAATGAAAAGCAGCCTTCACACAAGGAGGGTGGGATAGCTCAGTGGTTTGAGGATTGGCCTGCTAAACCCAGGATTGTGAGTTCAATCTTTGAGGGGGATACTTAGGGATCTGGGGCAAAATGTACTTGATCCTGCTAGTGGGGGCAGGACTTGGTGACCGTTCAGGGATCCTTCCAGTTCTATGAGGAAAGATATATCTCCATATAGTATATAACCTCATCAGACACTAATGAGCTACACCCAAGGTGAGAGAGGTCCTTGTGTTGGTTAAATGGAGATGCTCATGGCTCTACTGAGCCTGATTAATAAGGGTGCTAAGTGCTCTTTGCAGGTGGGTTGAACTAAGCAGTGGGTCTTTCCGCACATATGCAGGAGTTTGATGGGTCTGTGTGCTCTTCAGGAATTTGTGTGAACTGTACCCAGTTTTGTACACTCAGTTCTGGGCTTTGCCCACCTGCTGTCTGGCTTTGCACACTCAGACCTCTGAATTCCATGTGTGTTACCCTGATTTGCACACCTAATTGTCTGCTCTGTACACCCAGCTCTCTGATTTGCGCCCACAGTGCCTTGTTTTGCATGCCAAGGTCTTTGTATTTCATGCCCAGTGTCGCTTTGCATGCTCAGTTCCTTGTTCTGTACCCAGAGTTTCCTGCTTTGCATATCCAGCACTATGCTTTGCACCCGGAGCACCCTGCATTGCATGTGCAATTCCTTGCTTTGCGCACACACACGTTTTTCTTGCACACACGTTTACTTCTTTGACATGCATGTTTGTTGGCTTGACTTAGTTTGAAGACATGGTCCTTCATCTTTCTGAGCGCAAGCCTCATATACTGTCCCCCAAGCCCATTCCACTCATATTTCGTCTTTCACCTTCCATCTCTGGTAACTAAATTACAAAGAAAATAAAACAAAACAACCCACAAGAACAACATTCCTTCAGTCCATCTTACTCAATAATACAAGGCATTTTGCCTTTGTGCGCGCGTGTATCTGTCTCTCTCTGTGAATGGCCCCTGGAGCTTATTTTACATGAAGGCAACACAGGTTGATGTATTTTTAAATGGCTTGATTTTATCACCGCGCTTAATGATTTGTCCCATTATTTATTAGACAGCGTGCTGTCCTGAGGGATTCATTTCATTAACGTATAAATAATGTGGCAAATCGTTCAATAGAGCCATAAAAAAAGTGATTTTTGAAAGAAATTGACCTATGTCTGCGACATGTAAACGAAGGTGGTGAATGATAATATGTGTCATGCCTTTAAGCATGAAAATGGGATCCAGAAGTACATCAGAAAGTTTCCAAAAGGGCAAACAACTAGGAAAAATACAAAACAAAAACACCCTTTGCTTTATTGTGTGTCTATATAGTCCTCTTCCCTAGCATCTAATGTTCATCAGTTACTGCACACCACAGCACTCAGCACTGCATGCAATAACAAGGACAGAATGCAGCTCCTTCTGCTTCAGAAAACAGGTGCCTGCCACTTGAACGAAAGGAGAATCATCTTCAGTGCTGTCAGTATGGGACATATGATGCACAGTTGAGCAGCTCTGATTCCATCCATTCCACCCTATACCAGAAACCTACTGACCGCTATACTTGTCTACATGCCTCCAGCTTTCATCCAGACCACGTCACACGATCCATTGTCTACAGCCAAGCTCTAAGATACAACCACATTTGCTCCAATCCCTCAGACAAAGACAAACACCTACAAGATCTGTATCAAGTATTCTTAAAACTACAGCACCCCCCTGCTGAAGTGAAGAAACAGATTGACAGAGCTAGAAGAGTACCCAGAATTCATCTACTACAGGACAGGCTGAACAAAGAAAGTAACAAATGCCACTAGCCGTCACCTTCAGCCCCCAACTAAAACCTCTCCAGCGCATCATCAAGGATCTACAACCTATCCTGAAGGATGATCCCTCACTCTCACAGACAGTGGAAGACTGGCCAGTCCTTGCTTACAGACAGCCGCCCAACCTGAAGCAAATACTCACCAGCAACCATATACCACATAACAAAAACACTAACCCAGGAACCTATCCTTGCAACAAAGCCCGTTGCCAATGCTTTCCACATATCTATTCAAGGGACACCATCATAGGACCTAATCACATCAGCCACACCATCAGGGGCTCATTCATCTGCACATCTGCGAATATGATATGTGTTATCACATGCCAGCAATGCCCCTCTGCCAGGTACATTGGCCAAACTGGACAGTCTCTGCACAAAAGAATAAATGGACACAAATCAGACATCAAGAATTATAACATTCAAAAACCAGTCGGAGAACACTTCAACCTCCCTGGATACTCAATTACATTATTATAAGTCATAATTCTTCATTAAAAAACCTTGAAAAACAGACTCCAACAAGAAACTGCAGAACTGGAATTAATTTGCAAACTGAACACCATTAAATTAGGCCTGAATAAAGATGGAGTGGATGGGTCATGACACAAACTAAAAACGATTTCCCCATGCTAATTTCCCCCCCTACTGTTACTCACACCATCTTGTCAACTGTTTGAAATGGGCCATCCTGATTATCACTACAAAAGGTTTTTCTCCTCTGCTGATAATAGCCCACCTTAATTGATTAGTCTCATTAGAGTTGGTATGGCAACCCCCATCTTTTCATGTTCTGTGTGTGTGTGTGTGTGTGTATGTATATATATATATATGTGTGTATATATATAGATATATATAGATATATACAGATCTTCCTACTGTATTTTCCATGCCATGCATCTGAAGAAGTGGGTTTTAGCCCACAAAAGCTTATGCCCAAATAAATCTGTTCGTCTCTAAGGTGCCACAAGAACTCCTCGTTCTTTTTGCTGATACAGACTAAGACGGCTACCACTCTGAAACTACCCTGTGGGTCTCTTCCTACCAGGCTGGAGCTCCTGCATTTGTGACACAGTCACAGTCTTAGGAGAACCATAGGGTTAGAAAGGACCACAAGGGTCATCTAGTCGAACCCCCCGCCACGTTGCAGGATTTGTTGTGTCTAAACCATCCAAGACCGATGGCTATCCAGCCTTTTTTGAAAAACCTTCAGTGAAGGAGCTTCTATCCCTTCTCTAGGCAGTTTGTTCCATTGTCCTACTGTTCTTACAGCTAGGAAGTTTTTCCCGAGACTTAATCTAAATCTGCTGTGCTATAGTTTGAACCCATTACCTCTTGTCCTGCCCTCTGTGGGAAGAGTGGAAACATTTTCTCCATCTTTTTTTTATAGCAGCCTTTCAAGTATTTGAAGACGTTTATCACTTCCCCCCCCTTAATTTCCTCTTTTCTAAGCTGAACATACGCAGTTCCTTCAGCCTTTGCTCATATGGCTTGCATTCCATCACTTTAATGGGAGTACTAACAGTTTTGTCTGCCAGGGGAATATCAACCCGTTCTTCAGCACCCCTAGTGGGTTTCCCAACTCCACCGAAAAGGAGGGTGGGAGGGACTGGATCATCGCTTCTGGAGTGGCTTTACCAGCAGCATAGTCACTTTCTATTCCCACAGCTGCAGGCATCAGCCTTGCTTTCCAGGAGCGTGTACAGCTCCGTCCCCCAGGCCTGCCAATGCCCTTTTAAAATGTCCCTCGACTTGGTGCACACCAAGCAGCTGCTGAGGGGCGAGCCTCCCTAGCCCAGGACTGCCCCCCACCTTGTTCTTTAGTGTGTGGTCTGTAAACCCCAGCACAGAGATCTATGGAGGGTTATTTTAGTCCGGATCTTTTATGGGAGTGCAGTCTGAGATGACAAATGAGAAATGTTAGCTCTAAGGAGTAGACTGGAACCTTCAGGAATCTCTGAGAATTTAAATCCCTTTAGCCCCATCCTCTTGCATGAATTTGGCATGAAAAAGCATGCAGCATCGCTTTCCTAAAACAGATATTCGATCTTGACAAATGAAGCCACATGATATTATACTCCAGCTGTAGGACACGCAAGTTTTTACTTTTTTTTAATTTCTTTTTTTACTTTACAATGTGCCACAGTTTAATTGCTTAACACCATGGAGTTATGTGAGATGATGCATAGAATCGCAAAGGAGAACGCTCTGGGGTGATTGATTGCCCAACCTGATTGACTGAAGCAAGGTGCTGGAAAAAAAAAGGATTTTCTATTTTCATTTCAAAGGGCCACTTGGACAAATAGGAGAGGACAGGTTACAAAACAGTCTCCCTGAGCTCTAAAAATCCTTCTGGCTATTTGTGTAAAGCTAGTCACTGAACTTTCTTCCTTTTCTTGTGTTTAGCTCAGAAGTTATTCCTCTGGAGAGGCTGCCAATGTTTGGTTCAACTGAGTCTGCAGGGCCTCTCTCCCTAACAAGGCAGCATTGATAGATGCACAAAATTGACATTGATTGCTTGTTACTCTACTAATAATGACCCGAATCCTGTGGTCCCTTTGCTATGTGCATCTACCCATTGGAGTCGACAGGACTGCTTGTGTGAGGAAGGAACTGCAGAACTGAGCTCAATATCTTATGGATCTTTCATTCCAAACTGCTTTACAAACAATGCAGGAAACTCTACCATGCTGCAATGCAGCTGCCTGTAAAGTGCAGAGGTGGGCAGAGAACAGGGGACACAGCACACTACAGGACAGTGGGAGAATTTTGGCCCAGAATGCTAAATGTCGCACCCATTCTGCTATGGAACCTCTAACATCCACCCAGAGCAGACAGGACTTGGTGTTTGATAGCGAAGGACTCCAAGCTGCAATGTTCGGCTTCAGATCCTGAAAAACCCAGAGTGCAGAGCCAGGATTTTAGTTTGGCATGTTAAAAAAATGAGTCATTTGTGAAATCTGGATCCAGGTTTGGACTGGATCCTCTTACCCCCCTCACTCCCCCCACCACGAGTTTAGGGGTGTTTGGATCTGGGATTTTGACTCAGAAACACCCACGTAGAATAAAAAGCACAGAGCTCAGGTTGCTCAACAGGAGACAGTGTGGCCTATTGGGTAGAGCACTGGACTGTGACAGAAGAGACCTAGGTTCTGACACTAGTTTGCTGAATGTCCCTGTACAAATTACTACCCCACTGGGTGCCTCAGTTTTCCCCATCTGTAAAACACATAAAGATACTAACCTCTTTTGTACAGTGGTTTGAGATCTGTTGATGAAAAGAACTAGGGATTATTACTATTAAGCTTGCCCTGCCATTGATACAATAATATCAATACAATAATAAGCGTTGTAGAACACTATGTGTTCTATGGATTAAAAGGGCTAAATGTTATTAACTTGGAAGTTCTATGCCTAAGATAGTCAAAGGAGCTTACAGGAGTTAGGCACCCAGGCCCAGATTCTCAAAGGTGCCTAATTCTCAGTGGGACCCCAACATCCATCAAATTTCACTCCTCTAGGCCCTTTTGTAAATCCCAGATTTATAGAGCAAAATTGATAGCACTAGGGTTTGAACCTGCAGAGGCAGGAACTCAAGGCACTGCTGAAGGGTCCCTTAGCTCCCTAAAAGTAGCCCCTCAGCCTGTGATCTGATCACTCAAATAAAGCCCTGTCAGTAAGGGAAACCTTTGAGTTCTGTTTTCATTTTGGGCTCCTCTCCAACATATTTATGAATGTATTTATCTTATCACAAAATGGCTTTTCCAGCATGAAGGTGTGTTCTGTGCACAGACATTTTAATTCCCCCCACCAAGTGCAGAGGGGTTACAGTTATTACAATCATAGAAATGGCTAAGAGATTCCTTCCTGATGATCGAATGTGGAATCCTGCTGCCTCTTGCTCAAGGAACAAACGCTCTTTTTAGTAGCCAATTTGATTCACTTTTCAAGGAAGAGGTTTTCATGCTTTGTGCATTTATTTCCTAATTTTATTATACCATTTAATTAGACCATGCACATTGGTTTTATTGTTAAAACATGTCCTTGTTTTCTTTATAACTGGATTTCATGGCACTTCTGGGACGTTTAGGCAAATATCACATGAACTGCATTCCGGCGTCTACTGTCAAAGTCAGGCAGAGATCTGAGTGGGACTGCTGTGCCATAAATCTAGTCACAGATGGAAAAAGTGGAATATTATTCACAGCATGCAGAACGCCAGCAATGCCAGTAAGGGATCCCTTGGAGCACTTAAATGATAACCCTGGAAGGGATGGAGCAGTGGAGTAACTCCTCTTGGAAGGACACTGGAAAATTGTTTGCAAGATTCCATTTTATGGGCTGACAACATTCATGGGCCATCCCCAGAGATACGTATTTCATGTTGCCTACAATGGGACTGAGCTCATTCCTTTCCCTTCTCCACTGCAGCCATGGATGTCAACACAAGCAATTCCACTTCCAGCTGCACTAACCCGGTTTCCTTTGAAATTTGCCTTTGAGGTATTCTTTCATAGACGAGACATTTCCCTTGCCAAAGCAGGCGCTATCTAAGATGGTAGGATCCATGCTGTTTTAATGGTGGTTCAGGAGGGTTTTCTTGGCTTTAACAGAGCTGCTGGTTGCTGGAAGAGAACAAAAAAACTGGGTCAGACCAAAGGTCCATCTAGCCCAGTATCCTGTCTACCAACAGTGGCCAATGCCAGGTGTGCCAGAGGGAGTGAACCTAACAGATAATGATCAAGTGATCTCTCTCCTGCCATCCATCTCCACCCTCTGACAAACAGAGGCTAGGGGCACCATTCCTTACCCATCCTGGCTAATAGCCATTAATGGACTTAACCCCCATGAATTTATCCAGTTCTCTTTTAAACATTGTTATAGTCCCAGCCTTCACAACCTCCTCAGGTAAGGAGTTCCACAGGTTGACTGTGCGCTGTGTGAAGAAGAACTTCCTTTTATTTGTTTTAAACCTGCTGCCCACGAATTTCATTTGGTGGCCCCTACTTTTTGTATTATGGGAATAAGTAAATAACTTTTCCTTATCTACTTTCTCCGCATCACTTATGATTTTATATACCTCTACCATATCCCCCCTTAGTCTTCTCTTTTCCAAACTGAAAAGTCCTAGCCTCTTTAATCTCTCCTCATATGGGACCTGTTTCAAACCCCTAATCATTTTAGTTGTCATTCTCTGAACCTTTTCTAGTGCCAGTATATCTTTTTTGAGATGAGGAGACCACATCTGTACGCAGTATTCAAGATGTGGGTGTACCATCGATTTATATAAGGGCAATAATATATTCTCCATCTTATTCTCTGCCCCCTTTTTTTGATTCCTAACATCCTGATTGCTTTTTTGACTGCCTCTGCACACTGTGTGGACGTCTTCAGAGAACTATCCACGATGACTCCAAGCAGTCTTTCCTGATTAGTTGTAGCTGAATTAGCCCTCATCATATTGTATGTATAGTTGGGGTGATTTTTTCCAATGTGCATTACTTTACATTTATCCACATTAAATTTCATTTGCCATTTTGTTGCCCAGTCACTTAGTTTTGTGAGATCTTTTTGAAATTCTTCACAGTATGCTTTGGTCTTAACTATCTTGAGCAGTTTAGTATCATCTGCAAACTTTGCCACCTCATTTTTTACCCCTTTCTCCAGATCTTTTATGAATAAGTTGAATAGGGTTGGTCCTAGGACAGATCCTTGGGGAACACCATCCTTGGGGAACACAGATCCTTGGGGAACCCTCTCCATCCTGAAAATTTACCATTAATTCCTACCCTTTGTTCCCTGTCTTTTAGCCAGTTCTCAGTCCATGAAAGGACCTTCCCTTTTATCCCATGACAACTTAATTTACATAAGAGCCTTTGGTGAGGGACCTTGTCAAAGGCTTTCTGGAAATCTAAGTACACTATGTCCACTGGATCCCCCTTGTCCACATGTTTGTTGACCCTTTCAAAGAACTCTATTAGATTAGTAAGACACGATTTCCCTTTACAGAAACCATGTTGACTTTTGCCCAACAATTTATGTTCTTCTATGTGTCTGACAATTTTATTCTTTACTATTGTTTCAACTAATTTGCCCAGTACTGACGTTAGATTTACTGGCCTGTAATTGCCGGGATCACCTCTGTACTACTTTTTAAATATTGGCGTTACATTAGGTATCTTCCAGTCATTGAGTACAGAAGCCAATTTAAAGGACAGGTTACAAACCACAGTTAATAGTTCCGCAACTTCACATTTGAGTTCTTTCAGAACTCTTGGGTGAATGCCATCTGGTCCCGGTGACTTGTTAATGTTGAGTTTATCAATTAAGTCCAAAACCTCCTCTAGTGACACTTCAATCTGTGACAGTTCCTCAGATTTGTCATCTACAAAATCCGGCTCAGGTTTGGGAATCTCCCTAACATCCTCAGCCGTGAAGACTGAAGCAAAGAATCCATTTAGTTTCTCCGCAATGACTTTTTTGTCTTTAAGCGCTCCTTTTGTATCTCGATCACTCTGTGCCGTGTAGAACTGATTCTTAACCCTACGTCATGAATTGTCTAACCTGGGCTCAACCCTGGGGCTCTGGCATCCATGCTGCAGCACGCAGACCCAAGTCAAACCAACCATATCCCAGATTCCCTAGCACCGGTCTGAAATTTGGCTGCTTTGACTGTAGTGCACGGTGGGGAAACTTTACTGTATGTTAAAGGAAGTTTGAACAGCCTGACAAGCAATGTGGAGGAGACCCCTTTTCAAAAAGTTCTCTTGTGCTTTCACACTTGTGTCAGGAAATAGGAAGAGCTTTTGTGAAGGGCTGGTCATGGCCGGCCTTAGGGAAAATGGGGCCTTGGGAGAACTTGTATTTTGGCTGCTCTCCTGCCACCCAGCTCTGAAAACAGCGCCTCTGCCAAGAAGTAAGGGTGGTAACAGAAAATGATAGGCAGAGCTGCTCAATGCCTACTTTGATTCAGTCTTCTCACAAAAAATAACAAGTGACCAGATGACTAGCAAAGTCACCATAGATAATAAAGGGGAAAGGATACTGATTGGGATAAGTAAAGAACATGTCAGAGATTTTATGATCAATTTGAATGAATTCAAGTCAGCGGGGCTGGATGTTCTGAAGGAATTATCTAAAGAAATCTTGGAGCCACTGGAAATAATATTTACAAACTCATGGGTGACAGGAGAGGTCCTGCAAGACTGGAGAAGGGTTAATGTAGTGCCCATCTTTAAAAGTGGGGGGGAAGGAGGATCCAGGGAACTACAGACCAATCAGCCTGACTTCAGTACCTCAGAAGTTATTAGAGCAATGTATAAAACATTCAATTTGTGAATACCTGTAGGATGAAGGGATAATCACTAGCAGGAAGCATGGATTTACCAAGAACAAATTATGCCAAACCAGCTTGATTTCCTTCTCTGACAGGGTAACTGATTTGGTGGATAGGGGGAATGAGGTGGACATAATATACCTGGACTTCAGCAAGGTTTCTTACATAGTCCTACAAGACATTCTGATATGCAAGTTGGAGAAATACGGGCTTGACAGAACTACCATTAAGTGGACACATAATTGGTTACACAGCTGCAAACAAAGGAACTATTAATGGAATGGTGTCGGATTGGAGGGAGGTCTCAAATGGGTTCCATAGGAATCCGTTCTGGGTCTAGTTTTGTTTAACATCTTTATTAATTATATGGATGTAGATAGCATACTGATCAAATCTGCAGATAACATGAAGCTAGGAGGAGTTGCCAATACTTTGGAGGATAGAGCTAAAATTCAGAGAGATCTTGATAATTTGAGAACTAGGCTATAGACAAGAAAATGAAATTCAGCAAAGACACTTAGAGAAGAAAAAACAAATGCACAAATACAGAATCGGGGAAAACTGGCTTGGCAGCAGGACTGCTAAGAAAGATCTGGGAGTTGTGGTGGATCACAAACTCAACATGAGTAAGAAATGCGATGCTGATGCAAAAAAAGCAAATGCAATTTTAGGTTGCATTAACAGAGACATAGCATGCATGTCATAGGAGGCAAAGTACCGCTCTACTCAGTGCTGATTAGGCCTCAGTGGAAGTACAATGTCAAATTCTGGTCACCAACGTAGAGAAAAGTTGTAGAGAAACTGGAAAGGATCCAGAGGTGAGCGACAAAGATGACCAAAGGGATGGAATGCAAACCACATGAGCAAAGGCTAAAGGAACTAGACATGTTTGGAAAAGAAGAGATTAAGGCAGGACATACTTGTCTTCAGATACTTGAAAGGCTGCCATAAAAAAGATGGAGAAAAGTTGTTCAGTCTTGCCACAGGGGCAGGACAAGAAGCAATGGGCTCACACCTACAGCATAGAAGATTTAGCTTACATCTCAGGAAAAACTTTCTAACTCTAAGAACAGTAGGACAATGGAACAAACGCTTTGTGAAGTTGTGGAAGCTTCTTCACTGGAGGTTTTCAAACAGAGGCTGGACAACCATCTGTCTTAGATGGTTTAGACACAACAGATCCTGCATCTTGGCAGGGGAATAGACTAGATGACCTTTGTGGTCTCTTCTAACATGCATCCGATGAAGTGGGTATTCACCCATGAAAGCTCATGCTCCAATACGTCTGTTAGTCTATAAGGTGCCACAAGACTCTTTGCTGCTTTTACAGATCCAGACTAACACGGCTACCCCTCTGATACCTTCTAACCTTATGGTTCTATGATTCTGCGATTCTAAACTGAGGACTATTGTCATTCACAACTTGCTCTGGCAGTCCAGTTCTTGCAAACAAACTTCATAGTTTCTCTACTGTCTATGCAGCTCTGGTGGTTTTCATGCAAAAAACGTCTGGCCATTTGGAATGGGCATCCACCACTACTATATACGTCGTTCCTAAAAATGGTCCTGCAAAATCAATATGTAGACTTTGCCAGGGAGCTGATGGCCATTTCCAGCGGTGTAAAGGAGCTGATTTAGGCATGCGCTGTACCTGTTGGCATCCCGAACATTCCTTAGCAAGCTGCTCTATTTGTTGGTCAATGCCTGGCTACCCTATGAAACTTGTGGTGAGTGCCTTCATTTTTGCTGTCCCTAGGTGACCTACCCGGAGCTCTTCTAAGACTCTAGTGCTCAGTTTACTAAGTATAATAACACGAATTCCCCCCATGATTCACTCTTGATGTACAATAAGCTTACCTTTGCATGCATAAAAGGATGCCGTATTAGGATAAACCTTCATAAACCTGAGCTTGTGTGGGATCCCACTTGGTTTCTTGCTCAGTCAAACTACTAGTCACTGGGGCACACTCAATCTGAACAAGTTGACAAATCTGGTAGATTCTGTCTCTATTCCAGGTTGTCTTTCAGTAGCATGAAAAGATGGGAGTTGCCTTACCAAGTGGGGGGTCAGTGCTAACAAGGCCAATTCAGTTAGGGTGGATGTGGCCTATTCCCAACAGTTGACAAGAAGGGGTAAATATCAACAGAGGGAAAATTACTTTTTGCAGTGCTAACGAGGCCAATTCAATCATGGCGGGTGGGGCCCATTCCCAAATGACAAGGCAACTCCCATCTTTTCATGTGCTGTTTATATTTATACCTGCTTACTGTATTTTTCACTTCATACATCTGATGAAGTGGGCTATAGTCCACGAAAGCTTATGCCTAAATAAATTTGTTAGTCTCTATTTGTGCTGTGTGCGTATATGTATGTATGTATGTATGTGTGTGTATATATATATATATATATATATATATATATATATATATATATGCTTCTGTATTTTTGGCCCACGAAAGCTTATGCCCAAATAAATTTGTTAGTCTCTAAGGTGCCACAAGGACTCCTCATTGTTTTTAGTGATACAGACTAACACGGCTACCGCTCTGAATCCTGATTTTTATGTAGGCCTTGAGTATCAATAACGTACCCACAATAAGATACTTAGTCTTGGAAAAATTGATATTTTATGCAATTAGCTCGTAACCCGTATTCTTCTAGACATTTTAATACCCTATTCAGGATTTCCAGAAGTTCTTCATCACTTCCGCCAGTCAAAATAATATCATTCAAATAACACTGTGTTCTCAGGATACCTTGCAAAATTTGGTCTGTTGCCCCTTTATCATACAGCAGGGGCTGAAGTGATACTAAACATTAGCTTGGTGTACTAGTACTGACCTTTTTGTGTGTTGATTGTGAGGTATGCCTTAGATTTTTCCTCAACTTCCATCCATAGGTAGGCCAGTGACAAATCAATTTTGCTAAATTGTTGTCCCCCCTGTCAGTGTTGCAAAAATATCTACAATTAGAGGCCAGGGATATTTTCCAATTTTCAGTACATCCCTCCACCCCCCGCTTACCGCACCACAGTTTTTTACAACTGGAAAGACAGGAGTTCCCCACTTGCTCCAGAACACTTTTGAAAGTATACCTTCTCTTTCCAGACACTCCAATTCAGCATCTACCTTTGAGAAGAACAGGCCAAGTTTTGTGAAAATTGGGCTGTGCCTTCTCATCCAGGATTATTTTAGCCTTCGTGTGGTTTAGAGTTCCTTTGGCCTCCTTGAATACTTCTGATGCCTGACTTAGTATCCTTTCCAGCTGCTGTTGGACCGTTTTTGTGGAGTCTGCTGAAAGTGTCTGCAGAATCTTTATAGATTTCCAACTGAGAGGAACCTTATGTAACCATTCATGACCTCACAGGGCCAGTCTCTCTTTCTCAATGAGATTTTAATTAACATTGCTTATTGTTTTAATTCTCATTCACTTGCATCAGTCCAATTGGCATTATTTTTTCTCCCATGAAAATGTTTAGTAACTTTGGTCTCTCCCTCAGTTGGGTATTTTAAAAAGTTTTTGCATACTCCGAATGTGAGATAATGGACACCGCTGAGCCTGTGTCTAATTCCATTTTGAGCAGTTTTCCTGCCACCCAGAGAGTTAACCAGATTGCTGACTTGTCATTTTTGCTCACATTACATGTATCTAGACTGGCTACTCCACTCTCACAGTCTGGGTCGCCGCTGTCTACAGCGTGTACATTGATATTCCTTTTCCTGTATCCTGATTTAGTCTCTTCCTCATTTCTCTTAGCACAACAAACTGCTTGGGCATAACCATTTTATCACAGCTACCGTTATCTTTAAATAGTCAATAGAAGGTGCATGGAACCCTTTTCCACATGTGTCTGTCTGCAGAGTGGACTGGCTCTTGCTTTGGGTTACAGATAATGTGTACATTCTTACTTCTGCTGTAGTGCTGGAATACAATTCTGTTGTATCCCTTGCTGCAGTTTCCACTGCCAATTTTTGCTGTGCATTTAAAAGTACGATTTTTCCTCAATTAAGAGCCTCTTCTGTATGCTTTCATTAAGCAGTCCACACAAATCTATCTCTTAGAGTCTCATTAAGCGCATCCTTAAAAGCACAGTCTTCTGATAATCTTTTTAACTCTGTTGCAAAGGAGGAAATAGATTCATCTTCAAGCTGCTTCTGCTTCTGAAACCTGAAGGCTTCTGCAATAATCTGGGGCTTGGGTGACAAGTCCTCTTGACGAATTTGCACTCTTTCTTTAAACATGTTGCTGGCTGGTTTCTCTGGGATGATCCATAATAAATTGTATGTTTTTTTTCTCCCAGCACACTCAGTAAAGCTGCTACATGTTGTCCTGAGATAATCTTGTTTACTTTAAAATACTGCTCCAGCCTCTCTCTCTATGTGGGCCAGTCCACCCTGCCATTGACAAAGGCCTCCATTTTCCCAGTATAGCTCATGTCACCTCGCTGCTGTCAGTTTAGTAGTTTAGATTCCTCACAATTGTAGTAGACGCCTCTTCCCCACCAGGACTCCAAAATTGTTGTGCTACTGTCATGCACAGAAGATTCCTGAGTTCCCATCCTCGTCGCCAGTTGTTCTGTATTGTGGACATACTACAAATTCCTGATTGTAACCACAGACCTGTACACGCAGTGGGAGCCATGATGGCTGATGGACTCTGTATGGCATAGAGAAAAAAGAAAAACATAGTAACCACTACATAAAAGCTGGTTCCAAAGAAGCAACTGAGAAAGAAACAGTAACTTCAAATGCACATATAAACAGATGCAACCTTCTGCTCAATGCATTCAAATGCATTGCAACTTCGGTCCCTTCCATGTTTGGTGAAGGCTCAGCCGCATCCTGTTCTTAGAAGCATAGAATATGAGGGTTAGAAGTTACCTCATGAGGTCATCTAGTCCAATCCCCTGCTTAAAACAGGACCAACCCCAACTAAATCATCCCAGCCAGGGCTTTGTCAAGCCGGGCCTTAAAAACCTCTAAGGATGGAGATTCCACCACCTCCCTAGGTAACCCATTCCAGTGCTTCACCACCCTCCTCGTGAAATAGTGTTTCCTAATATCCAGCCTAGACCTCCCCCAGTGCAACTTGAGACCACTGCTCCTTGTTCTGTCATCTGCTACCACTGAGAACAGTCTAGATCCATCCTCTTTGGAAGCCCCCTGCAGGTAGTTGAAGGCCACTATCAAATCCCCCCTCATGCTTCTCTTCTGCAGACTAAATAACCCCAGTTCCCTCAGCCTCTCCTTGTAAGTCATGTGCTCCAGTCCCCTAATCATTTTTGTTACCCTCTGCTGGACTCTCTCCAACTTGTCCACATCCAGTCTGTAGTGGGGGGGACCAAAACTGCACCTTCTTCAGGAGATGCATCAAACCACTCCTCCCAGTATGCACCCAGAATTTGCTGCTGCTGCTGCTTCTGTTTCAAAGTCTTCTCTGGGGATCAGTTTTAGCAATAGAATGACATCATGGTCCTCACTTGGTACCTGCTGCTAGCTCCCATCAGCCTGCCTGCTGGATTCTGGGACCAGCAGGGCACCAGCTTGCACCATAAAAGTTGGCTCCATGCTAGGCACAATGCACAGCACCCGGTCAAACTTCTCATAAAATGGCCATTATGTTGCCTAGTTGCCCAAGGTACAGGTTTGGTCCCTGGTTTTCCAGTACCTGCTCTTGACCCGCTTAATCAGCTCCCTGCACTGGTTACCAGTCTGGTAAATTTAGAAAGCTACCTGCTTCTTTGCTATTTTTGGGTATGCGTGGTCCTTTCTGGTACTCTTACAAAAATCTACAGTTTTGCTGGCCCCGGTTGAGACATTCATCACCAAAATCTGGCTGTGTTCCCCTGACTGTGGAGCAGCGTCCTTTCTAAATGAGCTTGTTCTGGTCAGTCCCCATTGCAAACACAGAAGGCTCCCTGATGGTGTGTTTGCAGCTCAGAAGCCAATGGACTCATTGAGGTACTGCACTACACCGAGAGAGAGGCTTCTGTTTTCACTTGAGTGGATTAGGGATTGTTGGGATAGAGAGGACAAAGGAAGTTGGACCAGGGGAGTGTGGGACACTTTTGGCAGACTCCCAGACCCAAGTCAAATGGGGCTTCATCCACACCGGAAAGCAACAGGACTCGAATCATGGGTCCTGGCTTGACTCGGGCTCAGCCCCTCCATTGCCACAGAGACCTAAGACTAGGGCAGGGGTAGGCAACCTGTGGCACACGTGCCAAAGGCAGCACACAAGCTGATTTTCAGTGATACTCACACTGCCCGGCCCTGGTCACTGGTCCAGGGGGTTCTGCATTTTAATTTAATTTTAAATGAAGCTTCTTAAACATTTAAAAAACATTATTTACTTTACATACAACAAAAGTTTAGTTATATATTATAGACTTATAGAAAGAGACCTTCTAAAAATGTTAAAATGTATTACTGGCACGCGAAACCTGAAATTAGAGTGACTAAATGAAGACTCGGCACACCAATTCTGAAAGGTTGCTGACCCTTGGATTAGGGTGACCAGATGTCCCGATTTTATAGGGACAGTCCCGATTTTTGGAGCTTTTTTTCACATAGGCACCTATTACCCCCCACCGCCCTGTCCCAATATTTCACACTTGCTGTCTGGCCACTCTACCTAAGACCCTAGCTCTGAGCCTGAGAGATTTGTGTGTAGACGGAAGGGTGGTCCGGGTTCAAGCCTGAGTCCGAGTTCGGGCTTACACGGCAGTGCAGATACACTCTCTGCTTTAGTTTCTCCTCTGCACAAAGGCGGTAAAGCACTGCCCTGCCTCACAGCCAGGTGGTGAGAATTAATATGTTAGAGGCTGAGACGTGCTCAGCGACTATGATGGTGGTGGGTCATATAAGGGCCTATGATAGACGTTCGCAAGGATGAAAGGTAAATGTTTCATGAACAGCCTATCTCTGGGATTAGTGCACAGATGCAGGACTCTGGATGAATTTCAGCTCTTCACTGAAATGCAGCCCCGCCCCCCCCCCAATAGAAATACCTCCTCTATCAGACCAGTGGTCCCCAAACTTTTTATCTTGTGTCCTCTCTTATTCCTGTTCACACACACACACGCCCAAGCCGCGGTTGGAAGCCAGGGCTGGGCGTGGGACCACCATTGGGGCTGGGAGGAGGGCCACGGTCGGGGCTTGGGGCTGAGGCTGGAGCCGTGGCCAGGCCAGTAGCCAGGGGCTGAGGCTGCGGCTGCAGATGGAGGCCAATCTATGGCCAGGAGTGGGGCCAGAAGTGGCGCCACGGGCAATTGTAGATCTGTGGCCAGGGATCGGGGCCAAGGCCGAGGCCGCAGCTTGGGGTGGGGCCAGTAACAGAGCCACAGTTTGGGGCTCAGAGGAGAACTGGGAGCAGAGTGATGCTGAGTGGCACTCCTTCCCTGCCCCCTGTGGAGGCTGGCCCCACCCTGCCATGCCCTCATGAACGTTCCTCCATGTTGGGTTGCCAACTTTCTAACTGCACAAAACTGAACACCCTGGACCCGCTCCTTCCTGGAGGCCCCGCAACTTCCCCGTCCCTTCTCCAAGGCTCCACTGCTGCTTGCTCCATCCCCCCTCCTTCCGTTGCTCATTCTTTCCCACCCTCACTCACTTTCACCAGGCTGGGGCAGAGGGCTGGGATGTATGTGGGGTATGGGCTCTGGGCTGGGGTGTGGGCTTTGGGTGGGGCCAGAAATGAGGGGTTCAGGGTGCAGGAGAGGGCTCCGCACTGGGGCAAGGAGTTGGGATGGGGGGGAGTGAGGACTCCAACTAGGGGTGCAGGTTCTGGGATGGGGCTGGGGATGAGGGGATTGGGGTGCAAGAGGGAGCTCCAGGCTGGGGCTGAGGGGTTCAGAGTGCAGAAAGAGTGCAGGCTCTGGTTGGGGGTGTGGACTCTGGGATGGGGATGAGGGTTTTGAGGTGAAGGAGGGGGCTCCAGGCTAGGGCAGGGGGTTGGGGTGCAGGGGAGATGAGGGCTCTGGATGGGGGTATGGGCTCTGGGGTGGGGCTGGGGATGAGGGGTTTGGGGTGTAGAAGGGGGCTGGGGCAGGGGATTAGGATGTTGGGGGCATGTGGGCTCTGGGAGGCAGTTTGGGTGTGGGAGGGAACTCTGAGTTGGGGAAGGGAGTTGAGGTGCGGGAGCAGGTTCAGGGTGTAGGGTCCCGGCGGCACTTACTGTGGCTTTTGGGAAGTGACCGCTAGGTCCTGCAGCCCCTAGATGCATAGATGGCCAGGGATGCTGCATATGTTGCCCGTGTACCTGCAGGCACCGCCCCCTCAGCTCCCATTGGTCGCAGTTCCTGGCCAATGGGAGCTGCAGAGCTGACCCTCGGGGTAGGGACAGCGCGCAGAGCCTCCCTGGCCACCCATGCATCTAGGGATTGCAGAACCTGGTGGTCACTTCCTGGGAGCCACGTGGAGCTAGATCCTGCCCTACCCCAGGGCCCCTGCTGCGCCTATGACCGAACTTTTAACAGCCTGGTCAGAGGTGCTGACTGGAGCCGCAAGGATCCCTTTTCAACTGGGTGCCTGGCAACCCTATGCCATGTCTTTCTAGGGGGACGCACTCCACAGTTTGGGGACCACTGTATTAGACATTGGTTCCTTGAGTACAAACATCCTCCTGAATTGACATTGGTTTTCCACTGGCTTGGGTGGTGTAAATGAGACAAGCAAGGGGAATGAGAGGAGGATAAGGCCACAACCTCCAAAAGACAGAGATCCAGATTGGGAGCTCATGTAAATCAGGCTAAAACAGGCCAAATCCATGGCGAATGAAGACAGCGCATCTATAGTAGCGATGAATTTGGCCCCAGCTGTTTAAAATTCCTTTCTCTGCACATCCAGCCGTTTTCTGAGAAGTTTTGCCTTGGGGAGATTTATTTTCTTGTTAGATCAGAATTTTCCTATTAGCTGCTCTCAAAGAAGCATTCGACATTCCACCAGCTGTCATGCTATATACAGGTACACATTACAGCCATCGTTAAACAGCTAGTCATTCCTAGCTTTCTAATTACCATTATGAAGAGACTATACCTTGAATGGATGAGCAGACTGTTCCATTGTGACTTACAAAGGGAGCCAGAAATGGATATTTTTTTAATTTAAAGAGACACTCTGTGGTCAAATTTGGGCTCACATTGGGTTTAACACAGTGTAAATGAACTGTAAACAGCTTTTATGAAAACTCTAATATATTTCCATTCCCACCCTCCTATTCACTCTAGGTTTGGTTTATGGTTAACATTTAATTGAATGAAGCAACGAGAAATCATCACAACACAGCGAGGGAGTAAAGGCATATGGTAAAGTAGGTCTACTCAGAGATTCATGTGAGCAGGAATACACTGCTAAAGATGTGCTATTGTAGCAGTCAGCAGTTTTCACAGTAACAATCCAGTCCTTTGTTCCAGGAAGTTCACCATTTTGTCCCATTTTCCATCTAAACAGTCCCTGTGGCAATGCAAAAATTGTGCTTCTCTGGCTGTCATCCCTTTAGCATCTGTGCTCCTCATGCTCTTTAATGCTGGTGCCTAGGATTGGAAATGACAGACCTGGATTCAGTTTCCTGGTCCACAACAAACTGCCTAAATAATCTTGGGTAAGTTACGTAGCCTCTCTGGGAAGGGATTTGCCAGTCCCACAAAGTCTATGGTAGAGCAAGAAACCAGCTGCTTCATTGCACGGTGTATGAACCTTGCAGGGGCAGATATGGCAGAATCTGCCCCCATCTGGTCTCTAATGGTTAGAGAACTTTGAGCACCTCAATCAAAGGGGCCAGACATGGGCAAATGTGAAGGTTGGTCTAATGACTATGACTCTGGTTTAGAACTCAAGGGGTTAAATACCCAGCTCTGCCACAGATTTCCTATATGACTCTGGGCAGGTCATTTAATCCCCCTTTTGCTTCAGTTCCGCATCTATAAGATAATGTTCCCGTATATCACAGACATTTGAACCCAGGATTGAGGAGGATAAAATTGAGGATGAAATTCGAATTGGCCATGGGGATGTCTTCAATGCGGGGTTGACTAGACTTATCTGTTCTTGAGTGACCCTCAAGTTAGTCTAGCTTGAGTGAGAGTAACCCCATTGTGAGATAACACTTAAGCCGCTGTATCCACACTGGTGCTGCTCCCACCCCCAGCCTTAGGGGAGCGTATCCTACCGTAAGCCGACCCCCTCTGTGAAGTTTTTCCCAGTGAGTTACGGGAGAACTTGTCTGTCCTTCCTGGGCTCATGGGGGGAATTGGAGAAAGGTGTTAGAGGACTAGTGTCATCCAAGTGGGGCTATCCTGAGCCCACATTACAGAGTGGTCGCGTTAGCCGCTGACGAATTGTGCTTTAGCTTATAGCCCCCGAGCCAACTTGAGTTAAAATCACGACCGCACTCAAGCTAAAGGGGTTTTGTGTGTGGAGGGGATCTGGCACGGGGCGCCACGCATTCTAACGCAAGCGAACGCTTCGGTGAAGACAAGCTCTAGAAAAGTGAAATTGACTAATCTAGATTTATTGTCCATCGTGAGGCAAATGCCAGGGCTGCCCAGAGCAGGGGGGCAAGTGAGGCAATTTGCCCCAGGCCCCGGGCTCTGCAGGGGCCCCCATGAGAATATAGTATTTTATAGAATTACAACTTTTTTTTATGGAAGGGGCCCCCAAAATTGCTTTGCTCCAGGCTCCCTGAATCCTCTGGACAGCCCTGGCAAATGCAAAAGGTTCCAAACTGCTTAAAGGGTGGGATTTTTTTCAGAAGCTTCTCAAGGGCCTATGCTCCTAATGCATGTTGAAAAGCATTAGATTACATTAGACTGTAAACTCTTCAGAGCCAGGGACCTGTGTGTTCATACAGAGCCTACAGCGGGATCCCAATCTTGAGTGGGGCCTATGAATGTGACCATAATTACCATTTTAATCAGATAGAATTTTAAAAATTCTTTCTGTATTAATTTCTGGAGCAATTTTTGGGGGGGAGGGGAAATGAATGTATTAAAATATACATGATGGGCCAGATCCCCAGCTGGGGTTTGATACAGGCAGATGCTGAGCACGCACTTTGGCTCTGAATCAGCAAAGCCCTTAAGCATGTTTACTTTAAGCATGTGAGTCAATAGGACTGCTCACATGGTTAATGTGAAGCACACACTTAAATGCTTTGCTGGGTCAGAAACAGATTGCCCAGATCCTTGCAGGATTGAACCTCCGAGTTCAGTGAAGTGATGCCCATTGACATTCGCTGGGGATCTGTCCCCTTGACTGTAATGGAACCGTGCTGATCCAGTTGAGGATCTGGCCTTTGTTTTTTAACTCAAGAGTAGGGGCATAAATCAGACCTTATAATGTAATCTGGGCGTTCTGGATGCATCAGTGATGGTGTGATGTGATCTCTAATGAACTACTAGAATCCTGAAGATTACAGAACAAATCACTGGAAAGATCATTTTCCTTAGATTTACAATCAAGTTTCAGATTCAGCCTTTAACTTCAGTGTCACGCTAATGTAGCCATTCGTAATGGATGAAAGTCGCCCCAGCGCAGTGGGTCACACATGGGTGTCTATGGCTAATAGATCAAAGCTAACACCTTAACAATCTATCCAGACACCCACAGGTAACCAGTGCAGTATTCAGAATGTTTGACATTGCACAGAGCTCAATGCCATTCGGAACTCTTGTGGGGCTCTTCAATCTAGTGGGGAAAGACAGAATCAATAGCTGGAAGCAGAAGCCAGACAAAACTCAAATTAGAAACAGGGCACACATTTTTAACCTACCAAGGGAAGTGGTGGATTCCCTTGGAACAACCTACCAAGGGAAGTAGTGGATTCTCCATCTCTTGAAGTCTTCAGATCAAGACTTTCTGCCTTTCTGGAAGAGATGCTCTAGCCAAACACAAATTATCAGGCTCAATATTGGTGAAACTGAGTGAAATTTAATGGCCTGTGATATCCAGGAGATAAGACTAGATCAGTATTTCCCAAACTTGTTCTGCCACTTGTGTAGGGAAAGACCCTGGCGGGCTGGGCCAATTTGTTTACCTGCCACGTCCGCAGGTCCAGCTGATCATGTCTCCCACTGGCTGCGGTTTGCTGCTCCAGGCCAATGAGAGCGGTGGAAAGTGGCGCGGGCTGAGGGACGTACTGGCCACCACTTCCAGCAGCTCCCATTGGCCTGGAGCAGCGAACTGCGGCTAATGAGAGCCTCGATCAGCTGGACCTGTGGACGCGGCAGCAGGTAAACAAACTGGCCCAGCCCGCCAGGGGCTTTCCCTTCACAAGCAGCGTCCCAAGTTTGGGAAACACTGGACTAGATGATCTAATGGTCTCTTCTGGCTTTACACTCTAGGAAGCTATGAAAACTCAGGCATTGACCATATTTCTGATTTCTCTTTCCTCTGTACCGCTCTTCATTTGTCATTCCTCCCCTCCCTCTCTCTCTCTTTTCCTGATGATGCAGTTCCTCTTTCTTTCCCTGATTTGCAGTGAGCTGCTCAGGCTAAAGTGGTGTGAATAACTGATTTTTTCAGTTCACTGGCCATTTAGAAAATATTTTTAAAAAATTGTTTTGGGTTGACACGAAATGAAACTTTTTCAGATTTTTTGGTGAACTGAAAAGGTTTTTTTGTTTTATTTATTTCAGGATGAATGAAATATTTTCGTTGACCTGAAATGGAATATTTTGCTTCATTTTGTAGAGTTTTCTTTACCTTTTAAAAAACAAAATGGAAGGGCATTTTGAAATGAAAAGTCCTTTCAAATAGAAAATGTTTGATTTTTTTTGGAATGTTTGTTTTTGGTTTGGGTTTTATTTTTTCCCCACCACAGCCATTCAGCAAATGCAACACGAACTCACAAACTTTCAAATTTCAGTCAATCCCGAACTGCATTTTCTGGCAGAAAAAAAGTGTTGGCTGAAAATTGTTGCCCAGTTCTAGTCTGTGACCCTTGCCCTGTGGCTACTACTGGATAATTCATCCTAATGCACAAACTTCCAGAGGTACATGTTTTGCTTAACATTTTGAAACTCGATCCAATAGGGCCACCACGCCCGGGTGTGGAGACCCAAAGGCATGGGATCCCACGACGATAAACCTCCAAAATTCCAAGGCTGGAAGCTGAAGCTGAACAAATTAAGATTGGAAATAAAATGCTCATTTTTACAAGTGAGGATAATCAACCCTTGGAGCAATGCACCGACGGTTGTGGTGGATTCTCCATCACTGTCAATCTGAAAATCAGGATTGAACGTTTTTCTAAAAGAACTGCTATTATTCAAAGGGGAATTCATTCAGGGCAGTCCTATGGCCTGTGTTATGCAGGAGGTGAGACTAGATGATCACAGTGGTTCTTTCTGGTCTTAGAATCTATGAACCTAATAATCAAAAGCAACCCTTTGAGAGAGCATCCTAAACTTGCTTCACGTTGTGTCTATTTCTCTTCCCCCTTTGCTTTTTAATGTTAAAGAAAATAAAAAGGATTGTTTTTTCGTTTTGTTTCTCTTCAGCTCCATCTGCTCAGCTGCCCACCTGAAGCTGGCGCATCCCTCTGTGGCATCTGAACCAGTTGCCATGGAAACTATAATATCACAAACCAAGGATTATGACTTGGAGCAGGAAGGAAACAGCAGGAAACAGTTTCCATGCAAATATCCTTTGCAATTAAAGGCAAATGAAAAAGAAACTCTCCAAAAACAGAAAGGAAACATAGGAAAAGAATGAAAGCTATTCTTTGAGGATGGGGTTAGCAGCTAATCCTTGGGAGTCAGTGGGTAGTCAGCTCAAGAAGCCTTTTTAATTGATCCTTTTTTGCTATCATTGTCATCCATGTGCTTGGCACAGTGTGACATTTGTCTGGCAACTGAGCAGTTAATTGCCTCTGAGACAACTGCACATGGGTTAATTAGGACACCAGATGCCTGCTGTGTTCATGTCGGGTAGATGGGTCTCAAAGGGCAATTAATATGATGGTGCTGATGAGTTTTCCAAAGTATGGGCTAAATCCGGCCTTGTCTTGCAAGGGGAAGCTGAGGGGGAAATGAGGTTTCTCTTCCAGCCCATGATGCAGCCACCAAGCAGCAGGGCAAGATATGTATTGCGAAGACAATGGTAGCACATCTGTTGTTAGCATGGAGCTTATTTTGTCACATAAAGCAAGGATTCACCTCTTTGTGGCATAGGAAGAACACAGTTGGGTAGATTCTTCAGTCACATAAAGTCACCCCATATTTGGCGTCGGGAAGGAATTTCCCCCAGGTCAAGTTGGCAAACACCTTGGAAGGTTTTTCACCTTCCTGTGCAACCTGGGGCATAGATTACCTACTAGGGTCACCTGGTGTGTCTCAACTAGTCAATTCCTTACCTTGCCTGTGGAGCACAACACTTCATTCTCTTGAGGATAGGGATATTGGGTGAAAATTCATAGCTTGTGATGTCCAGGAGGTCAGACTAGATGGTCTAATGCTCTCTTCTGGCCTTCAACTTTATAAACTTATTAAGAATTGGGACACAGAAGCATACCTGGAGAAGATCGGTGGAGAAGTCAAATTGTCCAGAGGAATTCTGCTGGTAAAGAAGTGCTGGAGGTATCTTTGCCACTTCTTGTACCAGCCATGCCATCAGCGTAAGGAGAGCATGGGAGTGTAAATCTTCTCAATAAGTAAATAAAAAATCCTTAAACCAATTTTGTAACAATTTGTTAATGTGGACAAAACTTAGGAATGTTACAAAGAAGGCGTGATCAATTGTTCTTCAAATCTGCTAAACATAGAACAAGAAGTAATCAGCTTAATCTGAAGCATGAGACATTTAGACTAGATATTAGAAAAAAATCTTTCTAATTTCAAGGTTAATTAAGCAATGGAACAGGTTGCCTAGGGAGACTGTGGAATCCCCATCACTGGATGTTTTAAGACTAGGTTAGATAAACATCTATCAAGGATGGTCTAGGTATACTTATTCCTGCCTCAGTGCAAGAGGGGTAAACAAGATGACCTCTTGAGGTCCCTTCCAGCTCTGCATTTCTGTGATTCTGTTATTAATGCAACATGTTTCCCCCATATCTCATTATTGGAAATGGCTGAACAATTTCTGCTGAAAGTTTCCAGCAAAATTCATCCTGAGGCAGACATCTAAGCATGGAAAGTTTCAGCCTGAATGGTTAAAATTTGCCAAATTTGTAATCCGCTGAAAACAGGGTCTTATCATAGGAACTATCAGGCAATCTTAACTATAGATGTTGTTACCTGGGTCAATTATAATTAGAACTGACTGGGAATTTTCCATTGGAATTTCCTGCAGGATCGAAATTCCAAATATCGCTCAACTCTGCCTGTGATAAAGACCCTCTTTTTTATTCTATCTGTAACGTGAATGTGTCCTTCTGGCTTGTCCAGCTGGCAAGCCCAAGGTGTTGGTCTGTTGGTGACACTGAGTTTCACTGGGAAGCTGCTCTTCTGAATTATAGTTGTGGTGAGGACGCAGCACTGGTAGTCTTGCCCTCCAGTGGAAGGAAGAAAGTCCCACAACCCCACGTGGCCTGCACAGCTCTGCACTATTGTCACAAGTGTTGCAAGCACAAGACGCACGATCCTCTGGTATTTGCGTAGATGCAGGAAGGATTGAATCAGCAGGGAATCGGTTCCTTGGAGGACAGATTGCTGGAGGACATAGCGAGAAACAATTCAAAGTTGTTGGTGGCAATCACCGAGCAGCTGCAGGCGGTGGCGCGCCGCTTCTGGGGCTGAGAAACGAGCACTGACTGGTGCGATCGCATTGTCATGCAAGCTTGGCATGATGAGCAGTGACTGCAGAATTTTCAGATGCACAAGGCCACATCCCTGGATCTGTGTGCCAACCTCACCCCAGCCCTCTAGTGCAGGGACAGCAAAATGAGAGCTGCCCTGCCAATGGAGAAGCACGTAGTGATCACACTGTGGAAATTTGCAACACCAGATTGCTACCGGTCAGTGGGATATCATTTTGGAGTTGGAAAATCCACTGCAAGGGCCACTGTCATGCAAGTGTGCAGGGCTATTAATTGCCTCCTGCTACACAGGACTGTGACTGTCATGTCAGCCATGTGCAGGGCGCAGCAGATGGATGTGCAGCAATGGGATTCCTGAACTGCAGTGGAGCGATAAGTGGCACACACAGCCCGAATCTGGCAACAGACCATGTTGCCAGGGTATATCAAGAGGGCTACTTTTCTATGGTTATGCAAGCACTGGTGGATCACTGGGGATGTTTCACCGACATCAGTGTGGGCTGATCAGGGAAGGTGTATGACGCTTACATCTTTAAGAACACAGGGCTGTTCAGAAAGCTACAAGCAGGGACTTTCTTTCCCTACCCGCCGATTACCATTGGTGATGTTGAAATAACAACAGTGATCCTGGGGGACCCAGCCCACCCCTTGCTCCCCTAGCTCATAAAGCCATACATCGGCTTCCTGGACAGAAGCAAGGGAAGATTCAGCTATCAGCTCAGTAGATGCAGAATGACAGTGGAATGCATTTCTGGCAGATTGAACGGACACTGGCATTGTTTACTCAAAACCTTGGCTCTCAATGAAAAAAAAACATTATGCTGTGTCCTGCATAATATATGTGAAGCAAAGGGAGAACAGTTACCATCAGGGTGGAGGGGGAGTGGCTGTCTGCTGAGTTTGAACAGCCAGACACAAGGGCTATTAGAAGAACTCAAAGCGTAGCTATACGGCTCAGGGAAGAACACTTCAGCAGTGAGCCACAGTAATGCATTGTGATGTACTGTGCTTTAACCTGGTCCTGCTGTTTCGGGGCCTGTTAGGAATTTTGTGGTGCTTGCTGTATGCGTATGAACATAACACTGTCACTTCACCTATTAATTTTGCCGTGCTTGCTGTACATTTATGATTATTACACCGTTTGTCACTGATCCTATGAGTTGTGTCCCGCTGTACGGTAACAAGTACGTGGGAGCATTCAGAACAGCTAGGCACTCTGCAGCATATGTTGTGAACTTATAAAGATGAACTATGTTCCCAATAATAGAATTTTATTCAGTAACAAAGCCAGTGCAAAGACAAATCTGTGCAATTTAAAAGCAAATACATTAAAAACTTTATACATTAATAGAACAGAATTTGTCAAGGGCAAAGAACATTCATGTCCATTTTATGAACGCATACAGCAACTGTATGTGAAGATACGGTTGTCCTTAATGTCCCCCGGGGTGAAGTGGCAGGAATTGGGCTGTGGCCCCGGTTGCCACGGGGAATGTTGCAGGTGGGTGTAGGGAGGTCCTCCACAGACTGCAAAGGGGGGTAAGCCTGGAATTGTTGAACCTGTAGGTCCACAAATGTCTGGAGCATCTGTGTTTGCTGACGGAGAAGCCCCGTTATGTCTTGGTGCCTCTCCCTGTCCTTTTCCTGCTGGAACTCCTGGGTCTTTCTCCTTTCCACTCTTCCCTTCTCCGAGCTGTTTGCAATGTTCTCCCTCTCAGCACTGTGCTCACAGTCTGATGCATCACTGGCTTGCAGGATCCCACTGAACATGTCAACCCGAGTCCTCTTCTTTCTTCTCACGAGCTGGCTCAGGCATTCCCGCGGGTGTGGAGGGCTGCATTCCCTGTAATCTGCGCAGCCATGCAGCAGCCTTCTTAGCGCTGCGCAGGCGCTCAGGCAACCCTCTCGGGGACCTGCTGTGGCTGGGGTAGGGGCACCCCTTCTCTGGCCCCAACCTAGCCAGGCCCCCAACCTGATGGAGTGGCCCTGACCGCTGCGGCCAGGGCAACCCTCCCTCCAGCCCCAAATCTGCCATGGCCGGGGTGCCCAGATTGATCGGGGAACCCCTACCCCAGCCTAGGCTCAGCCATGACTGGGGCAGCCCAGCCAGAACCCAGCCACGGCTGGGGCAGCCTGGCCAGGCCCAAACCCAGCTGTGACTGAGGTGCCTTTCCCCAGCCTGAACCCAGCTCTGGCCTAGAGCTGCCGGGGGAGGGACACCTATCCTGTGGCCCCAGTCCCGGAGCTGCCACAGCAGGGTAAGGTGCCTCTCCCCCCAGTCCAGGTGCTGCTGCAGGGAGAGAGAGCTGGGGGGAGCCCTCTCCCCCCAACCATGGCCCCGGAGCACCCTCCTGCACCCCAAACCCCCTTATCCCTGGCCCCATCCCAAAGTCTGCACCCCCAGCTGAGGCCCTCACACCCCTGCATCCCAATCCTCTGCCCCAGCCCTGAGCCCCTTCCCACACTCCAAACCCCTCAGCCCCACCCCCACCACATGAATGTCGCTATGTGCCCCCAATATGAGGGTGAGGTGTCACACATCACCTCCATATTGTGGCACATAACAAAATTCATTCTGCACATGGGTGGGAAAAACTAGAGGGAAACTGGTGGAGGGGGAACCCCTCCAGGCCGTGATGGCTGCAGCTACAAACAAAACACAAAGAGGTACCTTTGTCAGGATGGTAGGAATGACAAGTGAAACTTATGATTCAGAGCTCCCCCCTTCCCTTGAGCCCCCGAAGTATTAACCAAGACCGGCTTATTGACACTTCTGCTTCGGAGTGCCTGTGCCTGGCACCACTAACAGTGCCAGCCATGAAGAGTACAGGATGCAAGACGTGAGGGAAAGGAAGAATTGCTCTGTTACGTGTAGCTATTGAGTGTAGGACAATGACACTGAATCCTGGCACCATTTTCCACAGGGTGTTTAGATTTTAGCTGATATCTCGCTCCAGAGGGTAACAAAGGCAGAGACATCACAGCTGCTGCTGGTGTCAGGGCCGTCCCTACCCATATGCAAAGTACGCAGCTGCGTAGGGCACCAGAAAATTTGGGGCACCACATTTCCTCGTGCCCTGCACAGCTGCATGCTGCTCCAGCCCCGGCTCCACCTCTTCCCCATGGCCCTCACCTCTGCTCCACCCCAGCTCTGCCTCTTCCCACCCCTGCTCTGCCCCAACCCACCCCCCTCCATTCCTTCCCTAAAGTCCCTGCCCCTGCTCCGCCCCCACCCCACCTCTTCCCATCCCTGCTTTGCCCCATGCCCACCCCCACTCTCCTGAGGACTGCAGCAGAGGGTGGGCCTGCACTCACTGGTGGTGAGAAGTGGAACGACCTGGCCCCAGCCTGCTCCACTCCTCTGGCTCCCAGACACACCACCGTGAGTGCTGGGGGGCGGTTCCCCCCTACGCTCCAAGCCTGGGAGCCAGGGGAGCAGAGGAGGCTGTGGTCAGGTCACTTCACATCCCTCAGGAAGTGGCCAGTCCCCCCCGCAAGGCCCGAGGCCCCACAAAGCCCCTCCACCCCCCCACCCCGCGGAAGGGCTGCATAGGGCACCAAAATGACTAGGGACAGCCCTGGCTGGCATCCTGAAGCCACCTGGGTTCATATACTGCTAGCCTGTGTGCTGCAATGGTAGCTGCTGGTGTTATCATTAACTGGCATGGGAAAGCTTCCTGCCGCTGAGGAAGAAATAAACTTGCCCTCCCTAGAGGAGAATGCCTTCTTTCCCAGTCTTAAATAGAATTTATATAAGGCGGGAAGCCTTTGTTTCCAGTGGGAACGTACCAGCAGTGACCAAGGTGGGACTCCGTCCCAAGTGACACCATCAGATGAACCTGTGGTGTCAAAGCAACATCCCAGGAAACTCCTCAGGCTGGTGAGAGAGTAGTACTACGAAGTCCAGGTATACACCCTGATTGTGGGAGCCCTGGGCTCATTGGACCCCCGCAACAAGCAGGTTCTGAGAGCATGTGGGGTCGGTTGACGCTACGCCCGGCTAATGGGACAGCTCATGGTGTCCGACACCATCAGGTGGTCCAGAGACATTTATACCGAACACATCACCGGACACCAACAATACCACACTGAGTAATTGAGACAGCCGACCAGGGAAATAACCCACATCAGTCCCTGAGGTACCAAGGGACGCACCCCACCCATGTACCTATCCGCTCCACCGATACTGACTTGGACTCCTTATTCATTCCATGGGTGGTGAACCCGAGCCCACTTGTTCCCTGACACTTTTAAAACCCTTGCACCCCAATCTGGGTCTATGCTGGTTATACGATATGTACGTATCTTTTCATCCTTGCAAACGGTATCTGTAACCCCCCATAACCCAAGCCTGACCCCAGATGTACAGTACCTTCCCTCTCAGCCTGTGTATATTTCATTTCAAACATTTACTTTAATAAAATTTTTAAATCTGTTCTCCTATTGTTCTTCTTAAATGATTCATCCAGGCTGATTGCTGACTGTCTAGTGGGCATTCCCCCAAATACACACCCAGTTGTCATTGTTACAAAGTCAATATTCCCAACTTCAGATACAGAAATGGTACATGCATACAAATTGGATAATCACATTCAGCAAATAATAACCTTTTCAATGAGATCTTACATGAGCCAGCTTGCATAAAGTATATCTTAGTTATACCAAATTCATATCTTAAGCATATTTCTATGAAGAATATGGAGTGTCACCCCACACATAGGGTTGCCAACTTTATAATATTTAAGAACTGGACACTCCAGCAGGAGTGCTGGAATCTCCCCTTCCCCCTAGGACTCACCCCTGCCTCACCCCTTTCCCTGAGGCCCCGCTCCCTTTCACTTCTCTTTCCCTTTCCTGCTGTTGCTCACTGCTCTTCCCCTCTTCCCCACCCCTCCTCACACAGGTCGGGAGAGACTGTCCTGCAGAGCCGGGGCTGGGATCTGCAGCCACCCAGTGCAGGTAGTAGGTGGCCCTGGCTGAGTAGGGGCTGTTGCGGGTGATGACTCCGTGTCTCCCCACCTCCCCCACCAGCAATAGATCTGACTGGACTTTCCAGTTGTAAACGGGACACCTGGCCACCCTCCCACTACTGTATATTCTTGATTTTCTAAACTCCTATTATCCGAACCTCCTCGTTATCCAAAGCCCTTCCTTGTCCCCCAAGGAAGGGCTTCAGATAATGCAAAGGTTTGAAAACCCCCCCCCTGCTGCTGCCTGGCTCCTGCAATAGTGCAGGGAGCCCTCTGCAGCCCCACTGTTACGGGAGTGAGGGAGCGAGGCCATGACCCCAGAGCTGCAGAGGGCGTCTTGCCCTCTCTGTTAGCCAAATACCAGATTATCCAAATAAAAGCCGTGTCCCCCATGCTATTCGGAGAATCGGGAGCGTACTGTCTATGTTTTTCTGCTATAAGGATATCAAAAGAGTTCCTCCTCACAGCTTTGTCTATGCTGGCTTAAGCTACTTCCTGTGTGAATCATTGTGTCAATAACCTGGCAGGTTGTTGATTAATTTGCACAGCTGGGGTTCCTATATTGTATAGGGGCTACTGATGGGCCATGCTGAGGGGTGTGTGTTTGTTCGGTCTGACCTCAGCTTAAATTCCTGAGCCCCTGGTGCTGTGCCAAACTAGATCCCTCTTGAAATCTAACCCTCTGTCTCCAGTTCCACCCATCATACTGGAGTCTTGAGCACTGTCATGTCTAGGTCCAGGCTGGGCAATAAACACCTGGCTCTTAGCAGCCCTTTTGTGTGTCACATCCTTATTATATATGCTGTTTTATGCATGTGTAACACCAACAGACCCCAGTTGCCAGCAGGCAGGATTGAACCTGTGACTTCTGGAGCTAAATATATGAGCCTCTACTGCATGAGCTAAAAGCCACATGACCCTTAGCTAAGGCTGTAGAGCAGACTCATTAATCTTGCTCTCTTTAAGTGGTCTCAGTGCTACTGGATGGGACAGAATGTCACACTCAGGAAGTGTGCGGGTTACATATGGCTCCATCCCTAAACCACCCAGTCCAGCATTGGCAGGTGTGGTTAGATGTTGATAGATGTTTGGCTGTGTGTGTGTGTTCCCTCTGTGTGCAGCCACAGCCCTGTGCAGACAGCTAGTACAGCAGACCTCAAGCAAATCACCCAATGACCACAAGATCTGTTAAGGGATGAAGGCATCCAGCCAGGATTATTGTCAACAAAGTACGGTACTAGCATCTCACAGACTTTATCGGACTGTATACACATATGCCCATAACAATGAACCAGCTTAGTGAATGGCAGAACTTTCTGTTCCTCCCTGGGCCAGACAAAGATACTCCCTCTGAGATGCATCTTTATACCCTGATACAAACAAGTTAGTATTGCCCCTCTGACATAGTTACTGCCCCTCTGACATGGCTAGTTATCACCCATCACCTTGTTCATGTTGGTTTGATCAAAACATCTCTAGTACGTACTGTCATCCTGACCTTATCTTTTAGGAGAGGTCAGTGTGCTCCTGTTATCCTCAAGGAACGTTTTCGTATCATCCTTGATATCAGGATGTTCTGATACCACTTGATATTGGGATGTGTCTGTGTAAGTACTCTGTGATTAGCACTTTTTAGAAATGTGGATTTTTGCAATACTATCCCAGTTCTTGCCATATTCTGTGAGCAGGTCCTGCCTCATACCATGCCTCTAATGCAAGGACTTATGTTTTAGGTTCTTTTCCTACTCCATCAGGATAGTTGCAGCCTGACACCTCTCTCTCTGCCACAGCTCATCCCTGCTCCAGCTTGTGAGAGTATGCAGACTGAGCTCTCCTGCCGTGTTCTCCAGCTCTGGTTAATAACAAGGGAGCCCTCATCTAGGAAAGCAGATTGCAACGTGCACAAGCCTCCCAAAGATGAGAATCAAGTAGATGAAGCAAGGGGAAGGAATGTGCAATGTGGGGATTGGGAAGAGCAGACTCAGCTTCCTTCCTCCCCGAAAGCGGATTTCAAAATGGCCTTTCTCTGCCAAGGATGGAAGATTTTTCTGATGATCTGAACATCACACCGAGGGCACGGCTACCCTCAAAAGTTGTAGTGCTTTGACTGTACCAGACTAGTTAAAGCCGCACACTCCCCGTTCATGTTGATGCAGTTGAACTGATATAAAGGAGCTTATTCTCATATAGGAAAGGTGGGAGATAGAGTGGCCTGGTGGCTAGAGGGCTGGACTCAGAACACTGCGGTTCTTTTCCCAGCTCTGCTGGGTGACCTTGGGCAATTCACTGCTTGGTGCCTCAGTTTCCCCACCTATAAAATGATACTTACCTACTTTGTAAAAGCACTTTGAGATCTGTGGGTGGAAAACTCTATATAAAACCCAGTTATTAGCATTCTTATACCTGTATAAGGCACCGTCATACTGCTATAACTCAGTCCACACTAGGGATGATGCCAGTATAACTGTAGTGGTAAAAAATCACACCCCAACTGAAATATTTATACTGACCTAGACCAGGCTTCCAACTCGCTGACGCCAGGAGCTGCAAGAGGAAAGGGAATCCAGAGAAACCAGGAAAGGCAAAGCAAGACCTGAAGTGCCTGACTCGTCTCAAACCCTGGACCGTGTTTGAAGAGAAAAACAAAACAACTCACCTCAGTATTATAACAACCTCCATGAGCACCAAAGAGAAGGGTTAGTGTTATAAACCCATCTACCAGGGATTTATGACCAGCTGCCCAGATACTATGGTGACGGGCACCATAGAAGAAACTAGTTAGCGTGTTAGAATGTGCCTTCCAGACATGTCAGCACCCAGTCTCTTTGCACATTACCACTCCTACTGGGGGACCTGCTCACAGCTAATAATTTAATGACACCGATGGAGCTCTTCTGTCTGTCCATGCACAGATCATTGTTTTTGCTAGATCAGTTCACTATCAACAACAAATTTTAACGTTGTGTTTCCCAAATCTCAGCTTCTCTAATTTTCCTTTAAAAAAAAAAACCCATTAGGATTATACAACCGCATTAAGTGTCTCCTGCTGGACAAGAAAGGACATGAATCCTACCTCTCATCATTCCCGGCTCCAGCTAAACCCAGACAATGTTCCTTTGTGCCGAGCGATGTTAAGACACCTTAACACTTCCCTGCTAGCGAGCTACAAGTTTTTACTCACAATATTTTTCCCTTGACAGTTTGTACCGATCGTTAAGGCACCGTGTAATTACCACCACAGCTAAAAGGCACAGGATGATTTATTCTTGACAAGCATCACCTTTTCAAGACGACGCCATTAACACTTACGTGGAGCTTTTTTGGCATGGGGAGGTAGGGCACTGCAAGAGCAATTATTCTGTTCCCCTGCTGGATCCCTTCTCATTCTCCTCTCTTCCCCCAAGGTGTATAGCACTGAAACAGTGAAGCTGAACTGACAGGCTCCCCGCCCCCCACTGTGCCTGGAGGGATGGTTCTGTCTGTCTGTCTGTCTCTCATTTTTTTTTGCTTCCACCGTCTTTCGAGTCAGCGTTGGGTTCCTTGCCTGAACCTCTTGTCTCCTGGCTCTGGGACAATGTGTGCACTTATCTCAGCACATACTTAGTGCCCAGCTCCACACCCTGAAATGTCTGATTATAGCTTGTTGCAGACTGTGGGTGATACATCAGATTAGGCAAACAGCTGTGCCAAAGAGACTTGTTGAAAAAGCACATTCATGCAGCAGCATTCAGCTCTCCGGGTTGCTGTGGGGTTGGCTGGTTGGCTGTTGTTTTTTTTCCCCTTACTCCCAGCAGTAGCTCTAATAATTGCCTTGACATCGCTCTCAGCGAGGGAAGGGCTGAGGAGAAATGCTCAGCATTGCAGTCATTTGCCAGCAATTTTGTCTCTGGGGAACGGGCCCCTCCATAGGCGCAAACTCACGTCACGTCTGTTTTGCTGGATAGTCTTTCTATGGAGAGCACAGGTCCCTCCTGAGTGAAAAAGAAAGACGCCTGGTTTCAGCTCCTGAGCTGCGCTTGGCCTGGACGATCACCTGTATCGAGAAGCTAAGCAAAACTGGGCGAGGTCCGAATTGGGGGCCCCACCTGGTCTGGGAAATGGACTCATTGACTCAGGCCCTTTCTACCTCTTTCAATGGTGTAGGTCTACTGGCAAATCGTGCTAGCGCAGAGGCAGTAGCTATGTTTACCAGGACAGCTCTCCCCTCGCCGTAGTGCTGTCTACACTGGGGATTAGGTCGTTATAACCACGTTGCCCAGGGTGTGGATTTTTCACACCCCGTAGTGACTTAGTTGTACCGAAGTCGGTTCGTAGTGTAGACCTGGCCTTGGACTTTTTCCAGCACAGCTTAGCTGGTTAAGGGTTTGATTTTTCCCCACATCCCAAACAACATATCTATGCTGGCAAACATTTACGTGGGTTGTGGGGCGCTGTTCTGGGGGAATTACTGCCTCAGGGCTGAGATATAAGGCCAGGTTTACTGGCATAGTGCTATTGGTGAGGGGTGTGATCCCTGACTAATGTGGCTGGCTGGCAAAGGCCCCTAGTGTAGATACAGCTATGTTGTTATGTCTACTTTGAAGATCCCTTGGTGCTTGACATGACTGTAATAATTAGTAACACCTATCTTTTAGGCAGCACTTTTCATCAGTAGATGGTAATGCACTTTTGCAGAGGAGGTCAACATTGTTATCCTCATTTTAGAATTGGGGGAAACTGAGGCACGGGGAGGTGGGAGTGACTTGCCCAAGGTCACCCAGCTGGCTAATAGCAGAGCTGAGCCTAGAACCCAGAGCTCCTGAGTCCTAGTGTGCACAGCTAGTTCAGCCTTTGTCCAAAGAGCTTGTAAATGTTGTTAGCGCAGTTTGTTGTTTTACAGAGGTGGATGCTGAGGTCCAGTAGCCATAATGGGACTGTTTCTTATTTGCATTAAGGCCTCATTATACCACGCTGGCAGTGTGAAGGGTCCTTAATGTGCATGCAAATGCCATCGAGGCTCACTCTAAGGCCGCTTTATACTTCCAGTGTGGTATAAAAGGGCCCATTTCCCTGTTCCTGGAGCCGTAATTTACACCAGCGCAAACTGAGTGGAAAAAGCTACCAAAGCACCATGGCCAGTGTAAACCTCGCTTGCACGGATGTGACTGTGACACTGGACAATAGAGAGTGAAACCTCCCATGGGTGTATGTCTTTGGGGGTGGAGCGGGGGTGATGCTCTTGGGGTATCAAGGGCTGTGAGTCACTTTTGTGACCCCCCTGCCTTAAGGAGTCTTACCTGGGGTGGCTGGGGATCAACCCTGTAGCACCATGGCCTGTCAAGCACTCTCCTCTCGGCTATACCTGCCCTGTCTTCCCTTGCAGGTTAACAAGAGGGGCACCCCAGTCCCCAAGTCCCTTTGAAGCATTTCCTGTGATATCCAGCCCCTGACACTGGCTACTCATAGAAATCCCAGATCCTCTGTCCCCAGGGACATGCCTCAGTTTTACTTTAAATCGCTATTCCTGTAGAACCCCCAGTACCTGTAATGAAACAAAAGAACCTTAATTTAAGAAGGAACAGCGATTCCATTGGAAACATGAGAGAGTGATGGAAACAAATGGTTCCAATGCAAAACAAAATCATAAGACACCAACTCAGGCCCACACGCATTTATAGTTACCTTTCCTATTTAATCAAGCAGGTTTCTCCCCCACCTAGAGTTCAGTGGGCTGCAGAGCTGGCTGGCTTCACAGAAACCAGGATCCAAACTTTCATGAGGACACCCATGCTCCACAAGATGTTCCCTCAGTGAGTGCGTATAGAGGGTCTCTTCCCATTCCTTATTATACTGAAACAGTCTTGTTTTAAGTCATAGATGGGGCAATCCTCTGTCTGTTGTAATGTTCCTTTTGTACCTTCAAGTAGTTTTGACTGTTTGCAGTTTTCCCTTGATAGTCTTGGGATGGAGCAGGCTAGACAGTTGAGCCTTGCATAGAATCATAGAATATCAGAGTTGGAAGAGACCTCAGGAAGTCATCTAGTCCAACCCCCTGCTCAAGCAGGACCAACCCCAACTAAATCATTCCAGCCAGGGCTTTGTCAATCCAGGCCTTAAAGAATGGAGATTCCACCATCTCCCTAGGTAATCCATTCCAGTTCCTTGCATTATACCACTGGCTAACCAGAGATGGGTGAAGACTCCATCTTGCTTGAACGGGCCGCCACCATTCCATTTTATCCCCTGGTGGCTAACTTCTACTCCAAAATAATAAAGCATACTTTCAATATGGTTACATTATTCTTTAGGTATTACCCATACATACACCTCACAATGATTATGAGTCTTGAGAAGTTATGAGCTTTCTGTAGATACCTTACATGCTACCCCTTATGGATAAATACCCTGCAAGACACCTGTTTGGTAGAGTGAGTTTGCCAGTTCTAAGGTAAGAGTTGCTTGTGATGAACAGCCGACCTTTCGTCAAGTGGCCTCTATCATGGTGGGATATGATTAAAATCCCAGTCTCAGTATTGTTGATTCAGAGATCACGAGTCAGGTACCAAAAAATCATGTGATTAACTTAAAATCATGAGATAATTCCCCCTCCCCCTACCGCCACCCCCATAATTTTGTTTTCTATTTACCTTCTAGTTCTGAAACTAGGTGTACATTTAAAACATTGGGTAGTATGGAAAGTCAGTTACTGGTGTGAGTTTTTTACAACATTTCTATACTGGCAAAAGACTTAGTGTAGACACAGTTTTCCTGACATAAAAGTGCTTTGTCAGGGTAGCTTATTTCATTCGGGGAGCTGGCATTACCTGCATCTAGGGAGTCTTTGCTGGTATACCTCTACCTGTATCGCTACGCTCACAAAGCTTTTCTGGTGCATGCGGCTCACATTTACAAGCTTTTCTCTGCAGCTACCATAGCCGGAAATGTACATTCTTTAATAAAATGAGAGCTGAGATTCTCTTTTAATCACATGACTCTAGGAGCTGGGGTTTTAAGAAAAGTGCCAGTTACATTGAGCCTCATGATAAAATCTGGAGTTGGCAACATTGCTCCCAATGAGAGTTAGGCACCTAACCTGCCATTTGGCCTTTCAAAAATAGTTCCCTAGGTGTTTTAGACTCCCGGCTTTGACAATGTTGGTCTTCATGTGTAAAGTCCTTTGGGATGAAAAATCCCTCTAAAAGTGTGAATTACTATGATTATACCAATGATGTAATTAAAACAAGCCTTGCTGGAGAATGTGGCACCAAGCAATTCAGCCTGCACCAATTGCAGAAGCCAGGAAAGCTGCTGGAGCCACATGCCAGTGTCTGGACTGGCCCTGTTGAGCTGAATCATGACTTTACTCTGAAGTGGGTTGTACTGCTTATGGGGAGGAGCGTGTGTGCAGAGTTAAGCATCCAAGAAGCAATGATTAAAGGAAGTGCAGAAAGGACTAAAAATCTCTGTGCATTTCAGTGCTTCCTCCATCTCCCAGTCTTGTTTGCTCTTGTGAAGCGTTGTGGTTGAGAGGACAGGGCACTGGACCTAGAGAGAAGAGGTCTGATTTCTATTCCCTGCTATGCTGTGCAACCTTGACTAAGTCTCTGTGTCTCTGTTTCCCTGTCTGTAATACACAAAACACTTTGAGCTCCACAGATGAAAAATCCTGGATAATGATAATACCCATAGAGCACTTTTCTTCAGCAGATCTCAAAGTGCTTTACCGAGGAGGTCAGTCTTATCATCCCCCATCGTTCAGCTGGGGAAACTGAAGCTCAGAGCAGGGAAGTGGGTTTTCTGAAGTCACCCAGCAGGGCGGTGGCAGAGCCAGGAATAGAATCCAGCTCTTCTGAATCCCCCAGGCTAGTGCTCTATCTACTAGGCAAAGCTGCCTCCTAAACAACTCATGCTATTGAAGGTTAAGAGGAAACATCTCACATTACTGCTTACGGCAGGGCTTCTAAAGCCTTGTCTGCACCAGAACAACATCGCTGCTATAGCTTTACCAGCAAACCCTCCTACTTGTAGATGCAGCTTTCACCAGGAAAAGAGTGCTTATGCCAGTACAGCTAACACCAGTTCCCAGCATGGAATGGGACAGAGGTGGCCAACCTGTCACTCCGGAGCCACATGTGGCTCTTCAGAAGTTACAATGCAGCTCCTTGTATAGGCACCGACTCAGAGTGCTTTCCAAAGAAGGTCAGCAGGGAAAGGCGTATCAAGAACCTTGTTGGAAGCTGAAGCCAGGCAAATTCAAATTAGAAATAATAAGGCACAACTTTTTAACAGTGAGGGTGATTAACTGTTGGAACAAACTCCCTAGGGAAGTGGTGGATTCTCCATCTCCTGATGTCATCGGTTCATAAGTGGATGCCTTCCTGCAGTACTGCAGGAAAGGGCTGGGAGATGACAGAGGATCACAAGTTGAACATGAGTCAACAGTGTGTTGCTGCAGTGAAAAAGGTGTGAGACAAATGTCATTCTGGGATGTATTAAGAGGAGGCTCACGGGCACAGGCACTGACTTTCCAATGTGCTGGGTGGTGCTTGACCTTTTGTCCCACCCCCACCCCGCGTCTGCGGGGATAATAGGTCCTTATATAAGAAAAAGCCCTGAATAGCAGAACTGTCCCTATAAAATTGGGACATCTGGTCACCCTACCACCAATGGATACCTGGGCCATGGTGGCCCTGCTTGGGATCCGCCTCTTTCCCTACCTGCTCTGCCCCTTCTCCCGAGGCCCCCACCACCCAGTGCTGCCTGGTAAGTTGCTCCTCTCTTCCAGTCCAACCCCCTCTCCGGAGGTCCCTGCCTCTCGCTGCATCCTTCCTCTCATCCACCCCCTTCCCCGCAAGACCCCCCGCCTGCCGCTTACCCCATCCCTCCTCCCCCCTTCCCCAATCGCCACTTGCTGGAGGGATGCAGCAGGTGAAGGTGGAGGAAAGGAGGGATGCAGCGGGTGGAGGGCAGGAGGAGAGGAGAGATGCAGCAAGTGGCAGCAGGAGGGCCTAGTAGGAGGCAAGTGGGGGAAGGGGCAGAGCTTGGGGTGGAGTGGGGGTGGAGTCTGAGCAGGACCACCAGTGGAAGAGGCAAGCCAGGGAGTTAGCCTCCTCCAGGGGAAGCTTCACCCACCACCCATGTGCTATAACGAGGATGGTGATCTACTGTTCTCCAAATCTACCAAGAGTAGGACAAGAAATAATCATCTTAATTTGCATCAAAGGAGATTCAGGTTAGATATTAGGAAAGACTTGCTAACTGTAAGGATAATTAAGCTCTGGAACAGGTTACCTAGCGAGGTATGGAATTCCCATCACTAGAGGATTTTAAGAACAGGTTAGTCAAATACCTGTCAGGGATGACCTGAATGTATTTATTCCTGCCTTGGGAGTAATGGGAGGAATGGACTAGATGTCCTTTTGAGGTTCCTTCCAGACCTACATTTCTATGTTAAAATATGCTTTAGCCAAAACACAAGTTATATTTTCATCAAACACAAGTTACGGGGTTCAAAACAGGGGTAACAGGGTAACATTTAAAGGTCTGTGATGTACCGGAAGTCAGATTAGATGATCTAAATGGTCCCATCTGACCTTAAATGCTATGAACACCAATCTAACCCCATTTTACTGATGGGAACTGAAGCAGAAAGAGGGGATGTGATTTGCCCAAGGTAATTTAGTGGACCCACAACCAATATGGGATCAGAACCCAGGTATCTAAAGTCCCAACCCAGTGCTTTAGCCTCCAAGTCACATTAGCTTGTATAACAAATTTTAAAATAATAAATAAATAATAATAAAGTATGAATAATTTCCATGCACATAGCAAATGTAAGATGTTGGGGGGTTGCCCCAGTTTAGCTAGATTAAAAAAAATTAATACAATTTTTTAGGATAAATTTAGTTGGTAGAAATTATTATTTTTATCCCAGTCAAGGATCACCACCAAGATTTTCATCGATACCACGTGATTTTCAGTGCCTGGTTTTTTAGCCACTCATCTTGAGATGCCTTACAGAGGCCTGGTTGTCAGGCAGCATGAGACGCCAGCCTCTGAAAATCAAGCCTCTTTATGATGTCTCAAGATGAGCACCCAAAAACGGAGGCATCTGAGATCACTGATCACTGTTGGTGCTAGGTACTGTACAGATGCCTAACAAAGAAGAAGTTCCCTGTCCCCAGAGAGTTTGTCGTGCCTGAGATGGGAAATTCTGTTAGTGTATTTGGTGCCCATTGCTGTTGTACTGAGGCTCTGAAATCTTACACTTCTTAGTTCTTAATTCAGGTAAAAACAAACTCTGATGTCCTGTCTGGCAGGGTGAGGGCTGCAGGATTTGCTTATGTGTCTTTCTTTTTTTTTAAGACTGACCTTACTGAGATGTGAGCCTCCAATCTGATTTGTGGTGTAAATTGGCTAAATATATTAATAAAGAGAGGGCCCATTCCAGCTGCAAATGTTTATGCAGCTGTCAATCTGGATGCATAAAACATCTCTCCGCTTTGCAGCTTTATCCTCCTTCAAGATTCACCTCCCCTCCTGAAAGCTGCAGCTGTGATTGTTGGAAAGACCAAGGAAGGGGCCCAGGTTTCACCAATAGCAGTTGACTTTTTGCTGGCCTCTCCCAAAGGCTGATTGTTGCAAGCTGATCTTGCCCCCACCTAGAAGTTACACCATCATCTCGGCCCACGTATTCACAGATGCTATTTTCTCCTGCTCTACCAGCATGTGAAAACAGGACTCCTCCAAGTTGAGTGTTTTGCTACATTTAATTCATACCTGGGGCAGATTGCTCTCTTCGGATATGTATACACTGCAAAGTAGATACCCACGGTTGGCTCTTGCCAGCAGACTTACACTTGCAGGGCTTGGGCTAAGGGGCTGTTCAGTTGCAGTATAGACTGCTGGGCTTGGGCAGGGAGCCTGGGGTCTAGGATCCTGTGATAGGAGAGAGAGAAAAATTAAAAAACAGGCCAGTTGCAGGTTTTCAATTGCAGTGTAGACTAGGGCTGTCAAGTGATTAAAAACATTAACTGTGACTAATTGCGCTGTTAAACAGTAATAGAATACCATTTATTTAAATATTTGTGGATGTTTTCTATATTTTCAAATATATTGATTTCAATTATAACACAGAATACGAAGTGCTCAGTGCTCACTTTATCTTTATTTTATTACAAATATTTTCACTGTAAAAATGATAAACCAAAGAAAGTATTTTTCAATTCACTTCATACATGTACTGGAGTGCAATCTCTTTATCATGAAAGTTGACCTTACAAATGTAGAATTATGTAGAAAAAATAACTGCATTCAAAAATAAAACAATGTAAAACTTTAGTGCCTACAAGGCCACTCGGTCCTACATCAGCCAATCGCTCCGACAAACAAGTTTGGTTACATTTGCAGGAGATAATGCTGCCTGCCGCTTGTTTACAACATCACCTGAAAGTGAGAACAGGTGTTCGCATGGCACTGTTGTAACCAGCATCACAAGATATTTATGTGCCAGATGCGCTAAAGATTCATATATCCCTTCATGCTTCAACTACCATTCCAGAGGACCTGCGTCCATGCAGAATGTGAGTAAAACAGAACAGGAGACATACAGTTCTTCCCCAAGGAGTTCAGTCACAACTTTAATTAATGCACTATTTTTTTAACGAACATTATCAGCATGCAAGCATGCCCACTGGAAATGGTGGCTGAAGCATGAAGAGGCATATGAACATTTAGCATATCTGGCATGTAAATACCTTGCAATGCCTGTTACAAAAGTGCCATGCGAAAGCCTGTTCTCACTTTCAGGTGGCATTGTAAAAAAGAAGCAGGCAGCAGTATCTCCCATAAATGTAAACAAACTTTTTGTCTTAGTGACTGGCGGAACAAGAAGTAGGACTGAGTGGACTTGTAGGCTATAAAGTTTTACATTGTTTTGCTTTTGAGTGCAGTTATGTAACAAAAAAAATTTACATTTGTAAGTTACTTTCACAATAGAGATTGCGCTACAGTACTTGTATGAGGTGAACTGAAAAAATACTTTCTTTTGTTTATCACTTTTACAGTGTAAATATTTGTAATAAAAACTAATATAAAGTGAGTACTGTACACGTATTCTGTTTTGTAATCGATATCAATATATTTGAAAATCTAGAAAACATTCACAAATATTTAATAAATTTCAATTGGTATTCTGTTATTTAATAGTGCAATTAATCGTGATTAATTTCTTTAATCGCAGTTAATTTTTTTCAGTTAATCGCGTGAGTTAACTGCGATTGATTGACAGCCCTAGTGTAGACATATCCTTACAGTTTCTGGCTTTTCTGGTCTTTTTGTGTGTGACTTGAAACAAGTGGAAGATTTGTAATGAGCCTCTGCCCAGTTAGGATATTTTTATGACAGCACCAACAGGCTCCAACTGAGATCAGTGTTCCATTGTGGCAGACACAGCCTGCACCCCAAAAAGTTCACCATCCAAGCAATAGATTGAGGCACAGAGAAAGGAATTAGCTTGCCCATGGCTACACAGCTAGTCAATGGCAGAGCTGAGAATAGGACCCATATCTCTGAAAGCCCAGACTAGAGCCCTAACCACTAGATCACACTGATTCCCAATTGCAGGGCCATTATCAACCACAAAATCCTGCAGTAGCAAGCCCAGGCAGTGCACAAAATGATAAGGCACATGTGTTATATTTGTCATCTCCCAAAGCTGTTTCAAAAATTATTGCCAGTGATAAACTCCCAGAGAAGGATGTTGGCTAGCGAAACCATGTGTTTATAGCCTTTCAACTTGGATTGACACTTGGCTGTTGTTGGATCCTGGCACGATCCAGAGGAAAGAAAGCAGCCTCATTCCTAAAGCAGTTGCCAGGAACTTAGAGATGCTTTTTTTTGTTTCTGGCAGGGCACCCAGCGAAGACAGGTCTTTTGTCACAGCAAGTATGTCCACTTGGCCACATATTATTTATTGTGTTTACTCTCCCTGGTGTTGTAAAGCCTTTCTTGTCAAGGCCGGTAGGGTACCACGCAGATATAGCACTTTGTGGGTTGAAACATGCCGCATGTGGAAAATAGAGTGTTAAGTCATGGAGCCACAACAGTGCTGAGTCACTGGGCTGCCCGTCTTCTGTTTTCATCCCTCTCCAATGATTATGGCAGGCAACCACAAATTGTGGTACCCACCAAAACACTGAATCATCTGAGAGACAGGTTGCTTGTGGCATTTTGGGTTCCCTCACAGGAAATCCTTGGTTTGACTGATGATGTGGATGCCAGCTGCAGGCTTAACTAAACAGACTGGGAGAGCATTTGGGATCAAAGACTTCCAAGGCATCCCCTACCTTCCTCCATACTCACCAGACTATCCGAGCGCAAACTTATACCTGCTTAATTATAATGACCATGCATTGCAGCGGAGTCACCCTCACCTCCAAATTCACTGTGCAGGAATATGCAGGAGAACCGTGGCTGCAGGCTGCTTTGAGGTGCTGGTCCCCAATGGGAAATCTCTGGTGCATTTTGGCTCCCAGGTGGTATGGCTTTGGGGGACTTGAAAACAGCTTCCCTGTCTAACAGAACTAAATATCTTTATTCCCTGGGCACCACATGCCTGGGCCATCTTGTCAGCCTCCCCAGGCACATGCCACGTGCTATGGCTCACTTGCTCAAATGCAAAATGAAATGTCACCATGCTCCATCTTTTCAAGGCAACTCTATGGGCTCCCTGTTAAATCCAGACTCAAATCACCAGCTATGGCTTTGCAGCAGCCAACCTCAAGGGCCAATTCTTAATATGCTTTTCCTCCTTATCTCCTCCACCTGTCTGGCCTTAGTCTCTTCTCTGTCCTTTGGTGCTGTTGAATATAATAGATACATAGATTTCCATACACTGACAATTACTGTTTTGTTTTATAATTACATCATGGCTTTTTAGTATTTTATTTTAATTTCTATCTTTGGGAATTTCAATTATTATAATAATTGGCTTGTCTCTACAGCTCTCTTGGATAATATTGCCAAGTTGGAGAGGAACCGAGGGCAGATAAAGAGCGAGAACCAGGTGCTGTCACATAAAAGTAGCGTTATTAATTCACATTAATTAATAATTACTAATAAACATTAGTTGCATTATTATTATTTATTGCAAATGTCTTAATTTGATCATGGAGTGTTAATTAGTGTTATATAAATTTGTTTGCAGTAGCACCCATTATATGTGAGACACTTTCCAGACTTTTAAGGAGGACAGTCTCTTCCCCAGTCTAAGGACAAATAAGTTGACAGAGGTCAGAGGAAAGGAAGTAAAAAGAGGCAATTTACAGACAATGTTTGAATGTATTTCTTTATTACTTCTCTTACAGGGGGATTACAATCTGGAGTTACAGTTTTCTTTCCAGCAATTTTAAAAATGTGTTAAAATGCCTTTCTCATCTGGTAAATTTCGCTTAAAATCATTGTCTCTAAGCATTCCAGTGTATTATCCATATATTCAGTAGACACAATGGACAAATCTCTGGGGATAATGTATTGTTACAATTTGGCAAATACTGGAAATTTTGGCAATTCTGAAAAATCAGAAAAATAATCATTTTGGGTTGAAGCAAAAGTGGTTTTTTTCTGAATTTTTTTGAGAAATTTTTTTTTAAAAGTCAGACAAAATGTTTCCTTTCAATTTCAGGCATTTTAAAGTATAATTAATTTAACAATCAAATTGAAGGAAATTTTGAAACAATCCCCCCCATTGAAACTTTTTGACTTTTTTTTTTTATATTTTGTTTTTAATGAACTATTCAGTGAAACTGACGTGAATTTTTGACACAAGGTGGCGGAAGTAATGTCTTTTACTGGCCCAACTTTCTGTTGGTTGAAGAGAGACAAGTTTTCCAGCTCCACGGGGCTTTTCTTCAGGGCTTCTGTGGAGCTTGAAAGCTTGTTTCCTTCACCAACAGAAGTTGGGGCAATAAAAGATCTCACTTAACCCACTGTGTCTCTCATATCCTGAGACCAACAGGGCTACAACAACCCTGAATTTGTGAAATGATTTGGTGTCACCAAATATCCATTATTTGCAGGGGGGAAAAAGTTTCAGATGAAAAATTTTGGCCAGCTGTAATCCTTGTAACACCCCTCCCTCCTTTTCCTCCCAGGCCTGAAAGCCCCTCTCTCTTCCCCCACCCCCTTTTCTATTCTACTCCACTGCTTTTCTTTTAGTTCCTCTCACCTCTGCTCATGTAGTCGCCTTTTGCAGCTCCTTGATTACCTTCCACCAGCAGCCACTTGCGCCTCTCACAGCACATAGCACCCAAGGCACCAGAAAACTGGCTGTGCCTTTGCTACCAGCAGTGCTGACTTCCTCCATATTCAGCGTTCCGTACTCCCCTCCCCATCCCATCTCTGGGTGGGACAGGGAGGGCTGGGATCCCATCCACCCAGTGTCTTGCTCTGATAGAATCATAAAGATGTAGAGACCTTTATAGGTTGTTTAGTCCAGTCCCCTGAACTGAGGCATGACTAAGTATTATCTTAGGGTAAACTATTTCCAAATTTAGCATGAGTTGGTAGCCTTGCCTATTGTTAAGCAAGTTCTCTCCAGTCTCCCACATAGGTAGAGTCATACCCTGGGTGGTGAATAGCTCCCCTGGACCTGCAACCCTACATAAACATTGCACCTGGCTTCTGCATAGCATGCACAGCCAGAGAGCTTCACAGGTGCATTTCAAGCTCTTTTCCAGCCCCAGAACTCCCTGCCCTTCATTTCACTCACCCTACTCCCATGCTTCTCTGGGCTAGGCAGGGCTCAATCAAAATTGTTTGAAGCAAGAAAATATATGTTGGCATGTGTGTGTATGAGCTAACCCCCCACCAGAACAAATACTGCCCAGCCCCAAACCTGGGCATCTCTGGGGGCTGTACTCAGGTGTCTGAAGAAAGCATTGCAACATTCCAAGGCTGTGACCCTATAAAAACCCTAGAGGCTCTGAGATCCCTGTAGGAAGGGGTAAAGGCTTCTCCTCCTCCTCCTTCTTTATTTGTGTCTTAAATAGACAAGACAAAAATAAAGTTTCCCTCCATCTAAAGCAAGGGTTGGCAAACTACGGCCCTTCAGATGTTTTAATCTGACCCTTGAGCTCCTGCCAGGGAGCGGGGTCTGGGGCTTGCTCCACTCTGGCACTCCACCTGGGGGCTTGCCCACTCTGCATGTGCTGTGGCTCTGCCTGGCTCCCAGAAGCAGAAGCATGTCCCCACTCTGGCTCCTATGGCATAGGGTCAGCCAAGGGCTCTGCAGCTCCCATTGGCCAGGAACCATGGCCAATGGGAGCTGCAGGGGCAGCACCTGTGGACAGGGCAGCGTGCCGAGCCACCTGGCTGTGCCTCTGCGTAGGAGCCAGAGTGGGGACATGCCGCTGCTTCTGGGAGCTGCCTGAGGTAAGTGATGCCTGGAGCCTGTATCCCTGACCCCCTCCCACACCCTAAGCCACTGCCCCTGCCCTGATCCCCCTCCCATCCTCTGAACCCCTTGGTCCCAGCCCAGAGCACCCTCCTGCACCCCCAACTCTTCATCTCCAGCTCCACCCTAGAGCCTGCACCCCCAACTGAAGCCATCAGCCCCCTCTGCACCTCAACCCCCAATTTTATGAGCATACATGGCCCACCATACAATTTCCAAAGCCAAAAAGTTTGCCCACCCCTGATCTTAAGTGTGGGGAGAGGGAAAAGGAACTCCCTCCAAACCTTCCATCTATCTCAATTACAGACCAGTTATACATCAGTTAAAGAAAAGGGAATTAACGTATATTTGTATATGTGCAGAGATAGATTAGGTAGAGAGATAGAGAGAGAGATGGCTGAGCATAGAATCATAGAACAGGAAGGGACCTCCTGAGGTCATCTAGTCCAGTCCCCTGCACTCAAGGCAGGACTAAATATTATCTAGACCATCCCTGACAGGTGTTTGTCCAACCTGCTCTTAAAAATCCCCAATGATGGAGATTCGACAACCTCCCTAGGCAATTTATTCTAGTGCTTCCCCACCCTGACAGGAAGGTTTTCCTAATGGCCAACCTAAACTGCCCTTACTGCAATTTAAACCATTGCTTCTTGTCCTATCCTCAGAGGTTAAGAAGAACAATTTTTCTCCCTCCTCCTTGCAACAATCTTTTATGTACTTGAAAACTATTATGTCCCCCCTCTGTCTTCTCTTCTCCAGCCTAAACAAACCCATTTTTTTTCAATCTTCCCTCATAGGTCACGTTTTCTAGACCTTTAAGCATTTTTGGTGCTGTTTTATAGCTCGATAGTAAATTATTCAAAGGCGTGGAAGTCCCACTGAGAATTTATTTAGGCACTGAGGGCCCTCAGTCGCGTTGAAAATCCGTGGGAGCCAGGCTCCTAAGCCGCTTAGGTGTTCTCTGAAAAATGTACCCATTAGACAAAACAGGCTTTTTGCATCAGCAACTTCTGTGCTCACTAAACTCTCGCTTTCATACACAGCAAACTCGGGGTATTTAGGGGACCGTGAACTGTATTTATTCTTCCTTTCCGTGGGGTGCGCAAGATCGAATTCTGACCTAGTGTGACCGTGTTGCGGGCTGTAGCCCTGCGCGTTTTCCTTTGGCATTCGGATTTGAGGGGTCTCTCCCTGCCCCCCCCCCAAATAGTCTATGAAATCTTTGCACAGAGAATGTTCCGTGCACAGGAGGAAACACACGTGTTTGCCCATTAATTTTTCGCAAAAGGAGGCTTTTTTTTTCTATATCCGCGCCGCGCCTGAAAGATTTGGATGCGTATTTTCAAAGTGGGTATGAAAAGTTTAGTATCTTAAAAAGGAATTAACCGGAGTATAAAATCCCTTCGCTGGAGTCCTAAGAAGATGCATTTCCTGTTGAGACGAGGGAAAAGTGTGTCTGTGTCTGTGTCCTCGCGCGCCTGCATGTCAATAAAGCAAACCCTATACAACCTGGCCTTTCATTAAAATAAAATAATTAAAAAAAAACCCACAGAAAAATCTGTGTGAATTCCTGCCTCTGCTATTTTTTTAAGTTCATTTTCCCCCGGAGCAGTAATACACAGAAAAAATCCTAGCCAGTCCTACAGATGTCAGAAAACAACACAAACTTCACACCTCTTCTACAAACGTCCCTTTAACCGAAGTTCCGAAATACGCAAGGAAAACTATATTCCGCGAAATGTGATGTCATTTGGACGCCGCTTCAAACTGATTTATTTCTCCAGAAAAGGTTCCTTTTAGTTAAAAAGACAATGTACAGAAAGTATTAAAAACTTGGCATTTCCCGAGAAAGAATAAATAGAGAGATTCTGCAACATAACATTTTCTATTTAAACCCCTTAAAATGTCAAGAAAACAACGATCGCTACTAGTGTTATTAGATCCTAGTTACTATTGTTGTTTTTGTTTTACGGACATATGGAATAAGAGTATTTAAAAATAATACCAAGCCCCCCAAAATGTCAAAACATTGCAGGTCCAAACAGACATTCGGCCACCTGGAAGCTTTGTCACAGGTTAAACATTCCATTGACTAGAAACTGGCCGGAAATCTTTAAAAGTGTCATTTTCAAGCGGATTGTGGCGTCATCTTTGGATCGGCGCAGATCCAAACAAGCATTTTGAAATATAAAGCCCTAGGTAGGCGAAATCTGGATGCAATAGAATGTGTATAGGCTGTACCATAGCTGAGGAGCTGGCGTGTCTAAACACGTGTGCAAAGCGCAAGAAATTCGGAGGGGAAATGTTTAAAATGTGTCCACGTGCCTTTCTCATCTGGTTAATTTCACTTGCGACCATTGTCTCTGAGCATTCCCGTGTCATTATCCTCGGCTTCGGTAGATGCAGCTGACAGATCTTCGGCGATAATGAATGTCCTGTATTAATATGCAGCGGACCAGTTCGAACCAGGTTTTTAGCTGCTGAGTACTCGGAGCTGCACCAGATACAAAACCGGAATCATCGTGGAAATATTACTCGAGTGCTTTGGCTTACAACCACTTGAGGATTTGAAAATCAACCCAGGGTTGCAAAAAAAAAAAAAAATTAGAATGAGAATTTGAACTCCTCCTTCCCCGTCAAAAAAAGTTCTAAGAAAACTCTTGCTGTTGGTAAATGTAAATAATTCAAGTGTTAATACAAAGCAGTGTTGATCCTGCTCGAGCTCTACAGAGTCTATTTTTCCGGCGTTCATTTGCAATTATTTTTCGCCGGTTCCCCTTGCAGTTATACCAGCACTTTATTAAGTGTATAGATGGAGAAAGAGCGTTTTGCGAGCAAGCTGTAGACAATATAACAACATGCAAACTGCAAGGATTTGAAAAGGAAGGTTCTTTTCCATATGGGATAGTTTTAGAAGTGCTTTAAATACTTAATTTTTTAACAACTCCGGATATCGACGGTTCTATTAAATTAAAGACACACAACGTGTAGCATTGTCTGCCCCAAAGTGTGGAGATGTTCTTCCGGGGAACGTGGATATCAGCGAATGATTTTAACTTACAATATTTTGGCTTTCATTTTTTTACGATTGCCTGTGGTCACATTAATTCTTTATTATTATTATTTGTAGTAAAATCAGACCGTAAACCATTAGCCAGTTTTCACTCTAGTCTTTTTTTTTCTGAATAAAACCAAGTCAAATTCCTGAATTGCTGGAGTTTTTTTTAAATTATTTTATATTTTGTGTTTGATTTGAGAATATGACACTGAAAAAAAATGCAGGGAGTTGAAAACAAATAATTAATCATATTTCTTGCTTTCCTGTTATATATAACCACGTTCAGTCTCAATTTCCTCAGGACAAAGAATAATCAGATGGCTTTAAGATGAAAGGTTCGATTGTGCAAATGGAAAATGGCCAGTTTCTTTAGTGGGCTCCAAACGTCTCAATGAAGGCTCAAATCCAACACGGGTAACTCAGGTAAAACTCCCAGTGACCTCAGCACTGGTTTTGCCCGCTTAGGTAGCCTAAGATCGGGCCTGGTACAGTGTCATGTTTACTATAGGGAGGCATTTTCGAAAGCGCCTAACAGATTTGGGAACAGAAATACTTTCCAACGGGTCTAGGGGCTCCTAAATCCCTTAGGCGCTGTTGAAAATCTCCCCTCCTCCCCCAAATCCTCTTGGCGGATAAAAATCTCCCTTCTCCCGCTTATAGAGAATGCGTGTATGCAAAATTAAGGGTTCAAACAGGGCCGTTGTGGTTTTCTTGCCCATTTCCCACAAGGGCTGCAGGTATTTTCGGTGATGAATTCTCTATGCCCATTCCCCCTGCCCCCCGATCCCATGATTGCCCCCAAAGGCCCTGCCTCTGCCCCGATCAAGGTGTGAAACCCCGCTGGGGAACAGACAGGCTGAGAGCCGCTCTGAAGGATTCTAGCTGCATCAGACTAGAAGATGCCGACACCGAAATCTCCCCTGCGTGTGACACGCAGCAGATGCTAATGAACAGCTGAAACCACCCCGACTGTGTCTCTCTTAACTGTACGCATGTGTGTGCCCACACACACACACACACACACACACATACACGTTTGCTTGCACCAAGAAGCTGTTGTATAAGCCAAGAGATTTAACGGCAACCGGTTGAGCGCTACGTAACTCGGAGCCTGGCCCCTTTTGCAACCGTATTTGTCAGGGCGTTCAAAGAGCTCCCAAAGGGAGAGGTTTCTCCTGCCTGAATGCAGCTTGGCATGTGGATGGGAGCAGGCCCTGTGTTTTGGCCTGATGGGCTGTCCCAGCTGAAGGCTGTTCTTATCCTGACATGTCTAATTTGTACCTTGGGTCCATGGTGTCATTAAAGTGCTTGCATCATAGCTGCACCTAGCTGGACTGTCAGTTTCAGAAGGGGTGATTAATGTTTCTAAAATCCAGTGGAGGAGGGGGGAAGCTAGGGGGAGCCTGGGGTGGTCTTGAGGATGAAAAAAAAAAAACCAAAACAACCCCAGCTTCCTATTCTTCTAGCAAAGGGGTTCAGGGCTTGGATCTGAGACTGATGGAGTTAACTCTGTCCCTTGAGTGGTCCTGTGGTCCTCCACCAGGCCTCCCTCTCCCCTCCCCAAATGCACACATGTGTTCTGGCACCCGCAAGCTCCTTGCACGCTATATTTTAATCGTTGTTGTTTTTTTTGCTAGCATCAAACCCACATAGTCCTGTAGATACATGTGCACTCTTACTGACGTGGGAGAGCCTTTGATGGTGATTTATTAGTGGAGAGGCAGCCAATCTGTAATTGTACCCTAAAAAGTGCTGAACACTTCTGCACTGCCAGGCCAACCCGAAAATGTTATCTGAGCCCACCGAACAGGCACTGGCTACTCCCCCCTCCCCGCTGGATCTAAATTCCATTGGCACCACGCTAAGGAGGAGACCCTGAGCCAAGGATCATTAAGGGGGATAGTCTAGAACAGGAGTAGCCAAACTTACTGAGCCTCCAAGCCACATACAACCATCTTCAGAAGTTCCAGAGCCACAAGACAAGCACAACCTGCCCTATGTGGGACTTCTGCCCCAATGTCCACTGGTGGGGCTAAAGTCCTTAAACCCACCACAGGGAAGAATCCCCAAGCTCCCCCCTACCCAGTTTTGTTGGCCGAGAAAGGGGGTGTGCATAGGGGGCTCCAGGAGCCGCACTTTAACAGTAAAAGAGCTGCAGGCTCTCATGAGCCACTGGTTGGCCATACCTGATCTAGAAAGGCAGAACAAAGGGTCTTCTGCACCCAAGGCATGGTGACAGGCAGGTGTTGCTTGTGTTCAGCAACCCCACAAGCCAGCTCCCCAGACACATTTCTACACATGTCTTATGCAAACTCCAGCATGTTTGCTCATCAAAAACAACTGCTGCTGGTCACACCCTTTCATCTAGGAGTTATGGGTAACTCCAGGAGTTTCTTCACCAAATAATGTTGCCTGGGAGTGTTCAATCAGACTACAAACTGGGGGTTTATTCCTGGTTAGTGCCAGATCTTCAAATTTGCTCAGCAAGGCACAACAAGTGGCCATTTTTCAAAGGCATCCAGGGCCTGCAGCGCACATTGGGGGGCTGAACCCCAATTGTGGGTGCTGAGAGTTTGAAAATCTAACCCTTTGGGTCACCAGGAAGGGATCAGAAAATAAACCACAGCTCTTGGAATGTTTATTTCTTAGAATAATAGAGATCTTGGTAGGTATTCGAGTACCTATTAGGCAGACCCTCTGCCAATCAAGGGTTTCTGCTTCTTGCAGTATGTTCTTATACATTTCAGTGTGTTAAGATCCACCTTGCACCTCCAGGAAAACTCTTTAGTAGAAACTTAAAATCCACTCTAATACCATGCATTTTTCTAGGCCAGGTATTCTTCGCCCTTCCCCTTGTGTTTTCACTACACCAGTGCAGCATGAGTGCAAAATGCCACTGAATCCATAGACTCACACTCACTTTGTGCTGCTGCAAATGATGCAGAGTGATGGAGGCCCTTGACCCTCCTTTGTTATGGTTCTTTTGTTTCATTGTGATTTGGTAAATACAGAGATAAATAAGGAAGGGAAGATGACTTGGAAACAGTGATGCATGCTAAAGACAATACACAGCTTTGTCTGTAATATCTAGGCACAGTGGAGTTACTCTATTTCCATAAAAAGTAGTGGAGAGTTATATAGGTCAGGGAAAGGAGGTGAGATTGGGCTAAAGGCATTTCTTTTCTTGCTGGCATTGAGTGCAAATCCACAGCAACTAGGTCATCCATAGCTTTCATGTGTGCAATTATTTCAGGAGGTGCTGGATATTTCCATTTTAGGAAAGGCTCCTTTTTTGGCAACCAGTAGAGCTTTCATAAGCCACTTTGCTTGGTGTGTTCCGGGTCTTCTTCTTGACGTCAGATTCCATTCAGACCTATGATACTTGGGTCTTTATGGAGTGTAGTCCCCCCACCACAAAATTAGATAAATTCTGTTTTCAGCTAATCTTTGAAATAATATTTTAAATGTTCCTGCATCTATCTATCTATCTATCTATCTATCTATCTATCTATCTATCTATCTATCTATCTATCTATCTATCTATCTATCTATCTATCCCTCACAGGCAATTTTTAAATCAAGACTGGATTTTTTTTTTAAGATATGCTCTAGTTCAAAAAGGAATTATTTTGGGGAAAGTCCTGTGGCCTGTGTTATACAGGAGATCAGAGCAGATGATCACAATGGTTCCTTCTGGCCTTGGAATCTATGAATTTTATTTCTTTCTTCTCCATCATTTGGGGACACAAACCTCCTTGGTTTAGGCCCCATGTACCCTACATTCTTTATTGATTGATTATTTATAGCATCTAGAGGCCTAATCTGAGTGATCAAGCCCCTATTGTGCTGGACACTGGACACAAAGTGAGAGAGAGTGTCTGCCATGAAAGGGTTATCAAGTTAAACTCCTAATGTAGACCCAATGCACTAGTGTGAACCACGACGTGCACCATTGCAGCTTACCTGTCGCTAGAGAAGGCTTTTTCTATTCAGTGAGGCTGGAGTGCCCTTGATGTCAATGGAGCTATGACAATTTACACCAGCTGAAGATCTGCCTCAGTGTTTTTGCTACACTTGTACAACTCCTCCCTCCCCCACCCTTCCAGTGTAGATTCACCTGTTAAGAAGGGGCTTGCACCTTTTTGATTTAAAGTATTGGGGTAAGTGCACCGTGTCTACATTAAGGGTTTGCACAGATGGAACTGTATCAATGCAGGTGTCACAGTTCAGAGCAACTGCACCTGTATCCCCCCTCGCCTCCCGCCCTATGGCCCATCAAAGTCCTCTGTGCTAGTCTCCTGAGCTATCATCTCTCTTGGGTAGAGACTCACATTTTTTTCTCTCCTGATTGGGGTTTTTCTAGGCTGCACATAACCTGATTACTCTGTGAGTTCCTCAGGAAGTCAGATTGCCTAAGGAGAGCTGCTTTGGTTTCTCCTCAGAGGCTATAAACAGCGTAACTGCCTACAGCTATAAACTACCCAACAGCTCTTTCTAAGCAAGCACGTTTATTCTTAAGGTGAAAGCATTTCCAAGAAAACAGATCAAATCAATACAAGAGCCCACACATAGGCTAATAAGCTCACCAGAGATCACCCCAACCCCAACAAGGTCTCTGGCAGGTGATCAGTCCTTCAGCCCCCATCAAGTGGTTTTTCTGTGGTCACAAGTTCACAACAGCTGTTAGTTCAGAACAAGCATGCCCATGAACCTGTGAGTCACTTCTTTATTCACTTGGGGCCTCTGATCTTGTCCTCATGTAGCAGGTGATCAGCAGCCTTTCTCTGGAAGAAATTTCCAGTTGAGTTTCTGGCTGAGTTCTTGCATATCCCTAAGGGATTACATTTTTCAGGCACCTACCTCTAGAGATTTTCTGGGAACCCCATTTAAGTTTGAAACATAATTATTTTCTGGCACATTGTTTCAAATAATCCTTTAAAGGTTATAACACTTCCCAGAGTTTACGAGTCATGTCTTCCTCTATAGAGACATTACACACAAGTCCACAACAATACATACACATTCACATTTTTAGTACAATGAACTCCTAAGATACTTAAACTTAATTCAGCCGCTTGTCTGGGATAGTTCAGGAAATTGCCACATCTGCCACAGTAGTACGACTGGTTCAAATTTCCCTGAGTCTAGACAAGTTGATTAAATAGATTTGCATTGGTGCTAAAAATGATGGAGACATAGCCCAGGCTGGAGTCAGGGTAACTCATAGCATGATGGGGTTCAAATAACTGTGTTTACCCACTATACTGAACATACAAGGCCCAGATATATACATACTGCTGGCCTGGCCTGTTTCAGCAGGCTTCTGAAAAACAGAACACAAAGAGCACCACTAGGGGGCTCACAGGCTTTTTAAAGGGATACTGCCCTATTCCTGTACTCTGAAGTAATGTATACCTAGCAAAGGCTGGAGAAGCAACAAATAGAGCATATTTTTGGGTGAATGCAAAGGCACTTCTCACCAATGGAAGTATGTCCACCTGTGGATCTCTCTAGGACATGGGGCTTTCCGTGCCAAGCATAAAGGGGTTGATCTGTGTCTCTAGAAACTTTGGTTGGTTATATAGGTCATTGGAAGGAGATCAGATTTGGGTCGAGGCCTTTATTTTCTCAGGAGCAACTGGCTTTCCCATAACATTCGTGGAGTCAATTAATTTAGAAGTAGTGGAGATCATCATTTTAGCAAGGGTGGCTCTAGTTTTGTCTATACTAGAAAAATCATGACAGTGTTAGCAAATCAATCTCAAATTGATCTAATCAATCTGGTTAATGATCTGGAGGATGGTGCGGACTGTCCTTTCAGCAGATGACACTAAACTGGGAAGAGTGGCAGATACGCTGGAGGGTAGGGATAGGATACAGAAGGACCTAGATAAATTAGAAGAAATCTGATGAGGTTCAACATGGACAAGTGCAGAGTTCTGCACTTAGGATGGAAAATCCTGTGCACTGCTACAAACTATGCACTGAATGGCTAGGTAGCAGTTCTGCAGAAAAGGACCTAGGGGTTACAGTGGAGGAGAAGCTGGATATGAGTCAACAGTGTGCCCTTGTTTTCAAGAAGGATAAGGGTATTTTGGGCTGTATAAGTAGGGTCATTGCCAGCAGATAGAAGGATGTGATCATTCTCCTCTATTTAACATTGGTGAGGCCTCATCTGGAGTACTGTGTCCAGTTTTGGGCCCCACACTACAAGATGGATGTAGAAAAATTTGAAAGAGTCCAGTGGAGGGCAACAAAAATATTTAGGTGGCTGGAGCACGTGACTTATGAGGAGAGGCTGAGGAAACTGGGATTGTTTAGTCTGCAGAAGGGAAGAATGAAGGGAGATTTGATAGATGCTTTCAGCTACCTGAAAGGGGGTTCCAAAGAGGATGGATCTAGACTGTTCTCAGTGGTAGCAGATGACAGAACAAGGAGTAATGGTCTCAAGTTGTAGTGGAAGAGGTTTAGATTGGATATTAGGAAAAACTTTTTCACTAGGAGCGTGGTGAAGCACTGGAATGGATTACCTAGGGAAGTGGTGGAATCTCCTTCCTTAGAGGTTTTTAAGGTCAGGCTTGACAAAGCCCTGGCTGGGATGATTTAGTTGGGGTTGGTCCTGCTTTGAGCAGGGGGTTGGACTAGATGACCTCCTGAGGTCCCTTCCAACCCTGATATTCTATGATTCTATTGTATGGTGCAAGCCCATACAATTGGTGCACCTACACCCATTTAATCCTTGGTTAAAATGGTTTGGTAAGCTGCTAGTGTAACCCAGAGGTGAATGTGTTACAGAGCCACACTCCTGCCAATCCTGAGGACATAAATTTGGCTGGAGAGGAGGGGGAAGTTTATGTTGGAAGCTTTAGCTTAAGTAGTAGCTGCTTGTCCTTCTGTCTCTGGAGAGCCTGGCTTGTAGCCCAGCTACATTGACCAAGATGATAGCTGCCACACACTGTCACAAGCTAAACAGGTTTAAGTATGTATGCACAGGGGATTTGCTCTGGTTTAACTAATCCAGTTACACAAGTTCTTAATTGTCAACCAGTAGATCTCCTACTTGGAAACCAAGCAGAAACCTATAATCAGAGGGCTGTTATAGCCTGAATTAAATCTACTACGAGGTCCTGCTTTTCAAAATTATAAGACAGACACAATAGATCAAGGAGCCACATTAAGAAGTTTTTCTGCTGAGAACCTGAGAAATTCACAGCACTCCCTTCCCTCCCCATGGTTAATTTCTTCTTAAAGCGAAGTGACCTGCATTCTACATGAGGATTATGACACACAGGATGACAGAAGCATTGGCTGCTTTTCTCCAGATAATTGAGGGTAAGATTTCAGTGTACGCAACAGCAACTTTTAGAAAATGATTCACCGACATTAGTTATGCAATTGTGGACGGGCACATTTTTCACCATGGTAGGTCCACAGTGTAGAAAACAAGCTCCAAATGATTTGAGATCATAAAGAAACCTTACCATAAGAACTCACCCTTGGCACTGTTGTGGATTCTAACAAGACCAGATCCTCAGCCAGTGTAAATTCATTGATTTCAGTGGAGCTATGGTGATTTGCACCAGCTGCAGTGGGGAAAGTGCCGCATGGATTTCAAAAGGAGAAAGAATACCTTTTCACAGCAAATCTTTTTTTCATAATTTTTTTTAAGCTGTAGCTAAGCCCCAGCTGTGAGGTGGAGGACTATTCTGAGGATGGCTGGGTATGTTTAAAGGCCACAATGGGAGTTGCACGTTTCATGATTTTCAGGGTTTCTTAAACCAACCAACCAACCAACGAACCAAACCCTTTCCCCCCTTCCTATGACTTTTGACATTTTTGGAACTCTGTGGATGGTTGCCGATGTGATGGTAAACCGCGGGACAAACTTAGCCGTGAGTTGCAGTCAGAAGCACAGTACAGTAGGTCGCACGCCGGAGCTCTGGCACCCAGTGACAAATATAGTCTGTCCATGAAAATTTCAATTCCTCCAAAGAGTCCATGATGATATATATTCCCCTCCCTAAGCAATCAAGAGCCTTTAGAAAGGATAAACCCTCATTCCATTGAAGTAAATAGAAGTTTTCAACAGAGCCAGGATTTTACCCAAAGAATGTAGATATTATTTGTATTTCAGGAACATCCACAGGCCCTAGCATGCTAGCTAACCTAGAAAATGGATGGTTTGGTGGCCAGGCAACTTGGTTAGGATACAGAAGAGTCAGGGTCAGTTACCTGCCCTGGCACAGATTTCCTGTATGACTGTAGGAAGTCATTTAGCCTCTCCGTACAAGGGCAATCATAGGACTTCCTTAACTTACAGAGGTACTGTGAAGATAAATAAGTGAAAAATTGTGAAGTGCTCATACACTATGGGGATGGAGAGTGTTTAAGTTCCTAAGATTTATAGAACTGATAGCTGCCCCTGCCCCAAAGATATTCCAATAAAAATAGACAAGTCAAAGGGAGAAAAAAAAAACATGATGTGGATGACATGACTGGCTCAAGGTAAGACAGTAGGTCAATGGCGGAGCTGGGGTGGAAGTCTCTTGAGACTGTGGATAGTGTCCTAGCCATTGGACCAGGCTATCTCTGCAACAACTGATTGAAAAGTTCTATTGTCCCAAGTGTTTTTTAATGTTCAGCCCAGACTCACTTTTAGCAATGCAAAGATTTGTAAGTGTGTCTCTCTGTGTGTAAATATGGCAAAAACACACTCTGTGACCTCACTGGTGGGGAGGGAAATGTTGAGGTGCAAATGTGTGCTGACTCAAGAAGATGCAGAAATTGATGGTGTCCTCATTCCAAGCCGATTTGAAGACATTTTTTTTAAGCATTCTGTTTCAATGAACACTTGATGATCTCATCTATATGCACCTCATCGGGATTACCTGGCTACCAGTTTTTCAAGCTGGTCCGGCGTTTTGAGCAGAAAACCGGGAGTTAGGGGTCAGTGGTTTTACGTCTGTCTCTGCTCCTAACTCTGACACACTTAGTCCTCTCTTGGGCTCCACTTAGTCAGCTGCAAATTAATAAAATAATAACAATACTTTGTCTGCGGTGTCTTCCATCTCAATACTTTCCAAGCACTTTTTGCACAGTAATGAATTAAGCTTCCCTACAACCTTGGGAGGTAGAGATGTATTATTATCGTCATATTACAGGTGGAGAAGCTGAGGCACAAAGAACACCGGGGCTTGTTCAAGGTCACACAGAAGCTGTGTTTCATGATAATTATCTCCCTCTGAGGCATAATTAGCCAGTGTTTGTAAAACATGCTATGAGATCCTCAGATGAAAAACACTGCGTGACTATTTTAAGACAGCTTATGAAGAAAGTGTCCATACAAGATGTGGCATGCATATTGCATGGCTGTACCTTGCTACGTTTCTCTTCAAAACTGGCACTGGTTAGAGGTATGAAAGTTAAAATCTGTATCTAGTGCAGGGCCACTGTTTTAAGGGAAGAATGACTCCTCTTCATCTATAAATCTACTTCCTATGGCAATTGACATCAGCTGAGGATATGCTCCAAAGAACCAAAATATGTAGAGATTTGAAACGCCAGCCACATCTTCCAGAAACAACTCAAAGCTGAAAGGCTAGAACATATGTCAGTTTAGGAATCTCTTGCTCTTTTGTGCTCACAGATTATCATCTTCGGAAATATTCGTTTCACTGTGTCACCGTGGATAGTTTATTCTAGTTTCTATTTCCCAACCTGCTAATGACCCCCTCTGTGGCATGAGACAAGTCACTTAGGACTAAATTTTCAAAAGTGGCTTTTAATTGTGATCCTTCCATTTTTGGGTGCCCAGCTTTAGAAACATACGCCCTGATTTCCAGAGAACTGGAACACCCCCAGCTCCCATTAACTTTGTCTGGTATTGTGGGTTCACAACTTTTCTGGAAATCAGATCATGGGCATCCAGCACCCATAAACACAGCACCCAAACTTGGAGGCTACATTGAGAAAGTGAGTGTCAGCCTCTCTCTGCCTCAGTTTCCCCAGCTGTAAGATGATTATTATAATATTTAGAATCTATGGTGAGTCCAATAGGTTGCAGTTCAAAGGAGGGTATTGACATGGGATCGGAGAGGACCCATTGATAACACAATTACTACTAGGAGCCAGAGTTGCGATAGACTGTTTAAAGAAAAGGGCAGATCTCCCAATATTAGTGGCACATAGAAATAAAGTAAGGGAAACCTTTCTATGGCAAAAATGACAGAGAGCCTTAAATCAAGACCAAGTAGATTTTATAATCAGTGGTTTCCTTTCTTGGAAACTGAACAAAATAAATATATAGCTAATGCCAAGAGGCTGAGCAAACACAAATCAGTCTTTTAAAGGTTATGAATAAGATTTATTAGTACTTGTATGGAAAGTTCATGTGTATTAATAATGATTATATATATATATATATGTGCCCACTTTTGCAAAGCATTTTGATATGCATGAGTGATAGCCGTGATATATTATGTGTGTGTGTGTGTGTGACTGGAATAAAATAGATAGTCGCACACAGAACAAACTGTATCTAATTCTGGCTTCTGAGAGACTAGGTGGGCGAGGTCATGTCTTTTGTTAGACCAACTTCTGTGGGTGAGAGAGACAAGCTTTTGAGTTTCCACAGAGCTCTTCTTCAGGTCTGCGTAAGCTCAAAAACTTGTCTCTCCTCCCCATGGTAGTTGGTCCAATAAAAGCTGTTACCTCACTCACCTTGTCTTTCTAATAACCTGGAACCAACACGGCAAACAACAATCTGTAGTTTCTGGACAGTCAAGAAGGAACCTGCTCCTGTAGTAGGATACACAGGAGATTTCCTTGAGCATGTTAGTCCTTTTTGCCATTCTCCAGAACTAAACAATGGAGAAAGAAGGGGATTCCTCATGCTACCCGGAATTACAGCACATATCCTGGGAGGCACGTGAAGCTTCTATGGTCCAAGAGAGGGTGGTGCTAGCTACAGCTTACATTTCTAAATGAAACAGTCTGTTCTCAAAGGCATATTGTAGCAATATCATCCACACATTACCCTGTAGAATAAAAGGCCAGAAAAGCCTATCATTGGTGCCATTATGGCAGGTTCACATGATGTAGCTACATACCTAGATACACAGATTTACTAGGGTTGGGATGAATCCACACTGTAGTTTATTGTTCCTGAGGGAAAGGGGATATAAATCCAGTTAGACACTAGTATTCTGTGGACTGGCGCAAGCTTGTGGTAACAACACATCTCATGCACATCATGAGGTCAGCTTGCACTGATAAATAAGGATGTCAGTGAATGGGAGGCAACTTGACCATGGCTATTAGTCCCTCTCCTTTTGTCCAAGAAATGCTTAGTGGATGGGGGAGTGAATTGGACCAGGCTGAAAAATCCCCACTTCAGAGAGAGAATGGTTCAGCTAATAAGGTGCAAGCTTGTGACTTATAAGTGCTGGGTTCAATTCCCTGCTCCACTGCAGTTTCCCCCCGATCTTAGACAAGTCACATAGTCTTTCTGTTCCACATCTGCGAAATGGGGGTAATAAAACTTCACAGAGGTGTTGCAAGGTATGCGAAATTGTTGGCTGCGATTATACTGGGGACTGTATAAGATCCTAAAATAGATAGATTGGGGTTCTCCATATGCAGTGCCTTCACCCCCTCAAAAGATGGTTATGAAGAGGGGAAGGAAAAATGCTTTCTGAGAAGAGACATCATGACTTTTCCTAGTAGCGCCTTGAAGTGAGGCAAGCAGCCTGTTTTATTTTCCAGTTTGGAGACACGAGTTGCCTCATATTCCATCTAAAAGGCTTGGAGGCCATGCTGAGAAGGCAGAGGGCCCACCCACAAGCTTGGGCCCTGATTCTGAAAAGGCTTACCCAGGTGCATAACTTTACGCACACAAACAGATCCATTGACTTCAAGGGGACTATTTAGGGCATAAAGTGAAGCATTAGAGTATTGTCAGGATCAGGGCCTACATTGGCTGCAAACAGGAATCTTCTCTGAGGTCACCCACAAAGGGCACCAAGGTGTGAAGAGGACCTCCCTGCAGTGACTTCTCGGCCCCTTTCAAAATCAGGCCATTTATTAACATACCTGCTTGTGGATTTAGGTGTCTTTGAAAATGTTTCCCATTTGAAAATGTTGCTTTACTTGCTGAACTCTGGTTTGCAGCGATGGATCTGATCTGAGCCATGATGACATTGTTCTCTGACACTATCTAGCTCAACAACAAGATATTGGCTTGACACTGTGTGAAGTGCTGTGGCCTGTGTTCTGCAGGACTAGATGATCACAATGGTCCCTTCTGGCCTTGAAATCTACGAAATTTTGAAAGTATTGTAACTAAAGTGAGAGAAGAAAAAGCCTTGGTCTAAATTAGATTTCAACATTTTCAGAGGATTCTTTCTTTCTTTCTTTCTCTACCAGTGTTGTTGATTTTTCTTCCTTAGGTGCATTCTTTGCATTACACAATGGATAATTTACTATATTACAGGAAGGGAAGATTTAAAGGATCTGCTTGAACATACTCTCCCCACCCCCATCCTATTTCAAAGTTGCAGTAAATATACTCTGCCTTATATTGGTCTGTAATGAAAAAAAATTCCCAGTTTCTTCTGCCTTTTTTATTTGGGCTCTAGCAGTGAAAACCTCAGCACCTGAGTTAAATAGTCCCCACATTGCTCAGCTTCACCTGAATTGTGAAAGCCTGCAGGACTCACGTTTGCTCAGTGTTCTCTGCTCCAGAGTGACTGGAAACCATTTAAAACAGCTGCATATAAAAGAATCAGATTTATAGCTACTTGGTTTTCAATGCACTGTCAGAACAGCTCAGTTAAAAAAAAAGGGTCATTTTTTTCCCATTCACCCTCTTTGGCTTCAGTCCCCCTCCTGCCCCTTCTTTCTTCTGAGATCTTTTGGAGATGAGCATGATTGGAGAAATATGCATTTTCCATACACATGTGCTTCCTGCAAGGAAAAACCCTTGGGAACAAAGGTGCAATTCAAGTGAGGGGGGTTACTGTATCCCCAGTTCAGGCAAAATTCTCATAGAAGTCAACAGGAATTTTGCCCATGGAAGAATGGTAAGATTTATGCAGGCCATACAGCACACATGTCAAGTTATGGCTCTCTATAAATTATTTTTAATAAGAATGATGCCACACTGCACAGACACATTAATGCATATATCATCCATGCTGTGTGTGCAGCTATAAAGGATTCTGCTTGAGTCTGAGCATTTAATAAACTTCTTTGAAGTGGTCTCTCATTTGCTCATCACAGTAAAATCAAAATTTGTCTTTCACTGACAAATCCATTTTCTTAGGCCAATTAGGCAAGGTAATTTGGTTGTTATTTCTCTGAACGTTGTGGAGATTAATCAGGGAGTTTTATAGGCTGTTTAATACGCCTTCCACATCTGGAAAAATGTTTTAATAATTAAAATATATAATATATGTATATAAAATATATGTGAGATAATTTCATATATAAATCTGATTGCTATTTATATGTATAAAAAGGATATAACTGATCAGCCCCTCTAAATGCATATATAAGCCCCTCTAAATGCATATATAACCAGCTAAATAAGCTAAATAAGCGGCCTGTTTCTTTTGTTGTGTATTTGAGAGTGTGTATTTGTTTTTCCCTGAAAACTAGAGCATTCGTTTAGGTCCATATACATAGACTTTAAGGTCAGAAGGGACCATTTAGGTCCATATACAAAGATGTAAGGCCCCAATCAGTTACATTTTATACACACACACTTCTGCTTGAAGTCTTCCCCCTCTGCCCCAGATGCCTTGAAGCCAATCTGACTGATGGAATCTTTTTTGTATATGGATGAAAGAAATGTTTTGGTCTAACTGTGAAGGGGTAGTTATTGTGGGGACACTATATTACCCTACTTTTAAAGCCTTGAGACCCCATTCACATGTGTCTCATTAATTGCATTTAAATTGCTGAATCCCCTTTCATTAGTTTTTAAAGAGATTTGGAGAACTCTTTCCTCGCCCGAGTCCTATTCTGTTTACCAAGTACAAACTTTTCAATCGCTTCACTTCATTTGCAGGACAGGGGGCTTGAGAAGAAATTGATTTATGAATGCCTAAAAGTGATTTATGCTCTTTGTAGAAAAAGGCTTTGTGAGTCACAACACACACACACACACACACACACACACACACACACACCCGCCTTTCCTGTTGAAAGTTTTAAGATGACTTTACATGCAGCCTCAGAAAATCTGACTCTCACTAAACTTCAACAGTTAAGCCCTGCAACTGTAATTACCCAACCTGTAATCAAGGTATTTTCCATTAAGAAATAATGAAAGCCATTCATGGCTTTGAGAATATCCTAGAACACTGACGTGCAAGGCAGGGTGAAACTTCTATAACAAAACATTCTGCCATATCATCTTCTTCCTTGGGGCCTTATGCAATCAGTATACACAGATCCTCAGCTGTTGGTGGTAGGAGTGTTAGAAGAGAGAGGGGGAAATCCTGGCTCTCTTGAAGTCAATGGGAGTTTTGCCACTGACTTCAATGGGGCTAAAATTTCACCCAAAGAATATAAACTCTGAACCCCTTATAGCGGAACACTGTTTTTTTCACCAGCAGTAAGTGGGGCAAGGGGGAGGGATTAACAGAACACAGTGATGTCCCTGTTCAGTTAGTCCCTACTCAGGAAAGCACTTAAGCACATGCTTAACTTTAAGCACATACTAAAGTCCCATTGACTTACATGGGATTTAAGCACTTGCTTAAAATTAAGCACATGAGTAAGTGTCCTTCCTGAATAGGGAGCTTTTCCTTAAATTGCAAGACCTCAGTTTCAGCCCTGGTCTACCCACGGTTTTTGTACTGGTATAATTATGTCAGCGAGGAGTTTGATAGATAGTTTATACTGGTTCCTCCAACATGCATAACCTATGCTGAAATAAGCACTGATATACCAGTATAACTGTATCTGTGCTAGTGTAGACTAGAGCTCAACTACAGCGGTATAAGCACATTTATACCAGTATAATTGCATCCACACTAGAAGGGTTGTATTGCTTTTACTACAGCGGTATAGTTAAAGTGGTATTACTAAGATCCAGAGCTTTACTCTTCTAAAATTTACTCTGGATTCACCACGTGTCATAAATCACATGAGATTTGTCATTCATCTCCAAGTTCATCCTCCCACCTGGCAAAATACAGTTTGAGAACACCTTTATGGATAACATAGCATGAGGGGCTGGGAGGAGATGGCGGTGGGGGGGAAGAGAGAAGGACAGTTTCAAAAGCTGCCAGTAAAGCATTTTACTATCAGGCCCATAATTTCTTACAAAAAAAATTAAAAAGCACAGAAGAGAAATGACAGGAGGAAAGTGAAAGTGATGGTTCCTCGCTTCCCCTGATTGAGTCGTTTCTCTAGAGTCTAGACAGTAATTGTTGGATTTTCCTTGTAACTTTCTTCTGGTGGCGTTATAAACATTTATTGTTCTGAGATGTTGTAAGCAAGGTTACAACACCTAACATTTAAAAAGAAAGAGGTGAGGAACATCGTCATCATGCTTTGCATTTAAACAGTGAGTAGGTATACATTTTTAGTTAGTTAGTTAGTTAGTTAATTTGCATGCAGTGTTACAAAGCTAGATATGTGTGGTTTAGAAAGTGACTGGGCTAGGAGCTACCCCTTAGAGCTGGCTGAAGTGTTGAAAAAAATCCCCTTTAACTTGTGCTCATTTTTGCAAGTAAAAGGACTGAGTTGAGCTTTCTTGAGTTCATAGATGATAAGACCAAACGTATTCGTAGGGTGAAATCCTGACTCAGTGGAAGCCAATGGCCAAACTCCCATTGGCTTCAGTTGGGCCAGGATTTCACATAGAGATTTTTTGGGGCTTGAAAGGCCCATGAAGATCATCTACTCTGATCTTCTGCCCAGCAGAAGGCCAAAGAATCTCACCCAGTGTTCACTGCATAGAGCCCAGTAACTGGGGGTTCAGCTAGAGGGTATCATTCAGAAAGACAGCCAGACTGAAAATTTCAATGCTGCCTTGGGGAATTTGTCTGGCTAATTTCCTTTCATTTTAATAGGAATTGAACATCTAAATCCCGTAGGTGGCTTTGGAAATCTTAGCTCCAATCTCCAGTTAAAGACTTCAGAACTGGATCAGACCCAAGGGGTCATCTAGTCCAGCATCCTGTCTCTGACAGTGGCTAGAACCAGATGCTTCAGAGGAAGTGGTAAGTGTCCCACAATAGTGCATGTGGGATAATGTCCTCTCCTGTTAGGTCTGATTCTGGTCTCTAATAGTTAGAGATTGGCTTAAACCCTGAAACATTAGTTTTAATATTCCTTCCAGGATTTTTGTTAGTAGTAACCATTATAACTCTGGTTATTCTTTTTAGCCATATAACCATTCAATCCCTTTTTTGGAATGTGCTATATTCTTGGCCTCAACAGCTTCTTGTGGCAATGAGATCCATCGTCTAATTACATATGTGGGGAAAAACATTTCCTTATATTGGTTTTATCAGGTGATGAAGAATCTATTCAAATCCTTGGTGATCCATTCCAGTGATGAATTTTGCGGATTGTTAAAGACATGTGGGCTTGTGTTATTCATTACTATGAGTAGTGGGATAAAGGCTGGAATTCATGTAAATGTTTGTGAATCGGGAAATTGCATTCCCTGGCAGTGCATGAGCACTTCATGATCTTTAATGGATTTAGTCTCACAACACCTCTAGGAGGCAAGGCAGTGCTATTATCCACATTGTACAGATGGGCAACTGACTGGAAACCATTTAAAATAGGCTGTAGGTTGTTCATCTATTAGCTATTTATTCTTCAGATTGTGCCTTTTACCCATAGGTCTCAGAGAACTTTTCAAGGAGGTCAATATAATTATTCCCAGTTTTCAGATGGAGAAACTGAGGCACTGTGTGGGGAAGTGACTTATTCAAAGTCACCAAGCAGGAAGAGTCAGGAACAGAACAGCAGTCGCATGTATTTCCTCCTGCATGGCTAATGAGTAACTGAAGTTTCCACCTCCCCAACAGGAATCGGCAAAGGGGTTGACTATCAATGCCCAAAGATCTTTAGAAACCTATGGATACCCTGTGCCTCTGCATTGCTCACCAGCCCTCTGTGGCCAACATGGAAAGTTGTTTCCTCATCTGCAACTGCAACAGGGCTATTCCCCTCAGGAGAGGTATTGTGTGGCGAGGAAACTCCAATATAACAATGGTGAACTGGGTCAGCATGAGTCTCCAAAGGGAATCCACAGGGCTTTGGGGAGGGAGATGAGGGCAATGCCATGGAATGTGTCCTTCCCACCTGGGATTCCTGCCCCTGGCTAACCCCTCTCCACTCCATAAAGACCTGATCTTATTGTGCACCAATGAACGGCTTCTATAGGGAAAGGGTGGAAAGATGCAAAGAGACAACATTTCCTTTGCCCACCCCATAGCCAGATCTGCTAGATATGCATCTGTTCCAGTTGTGAGGGGAAAGTGGATGATCTGTCACTGTTTCTAGTACTTCCATATTTATAGAAGCAGCAAAGAATCCTGTGGCACCTTATAGACTAACAGACGTTTTGGAGCATAAGCTTTCGTGGGTGAATACCCACTTCCTCAGATGCATGTCATGATACTTGACATCCATATTTATAGATGAGAAAGAGAGAGAGAACATTTTAGATAGCTAGCTATATAGCTAGCTGGCTAGAGGCAGTGTATGGGGATAGATAGATAGATAGATGGATAGATAGATAGATAGATAAACCTAAGATCTGATTATTAAAGATCCATCTTTCTTTGGTCTTCACTAAATAAATTGTAACCACATACTAGAGAGCAGTCTAAACCAGGGATCAGCAACCTTTCAGAAGTGATGTGCCGAGTCTTCATTTATTCACTGTAATTTAAGGTTTCGCATGCCAGTTATACATTTTAATGTTTTTAGAAGGTATCTTTCTATAAGTCTATAATATATAACTAAACTATTGTTGTATGTAAAGTAAATAAGGTTTTTAAATGTTTTGGAAGCTTCATTTAAAATGAAATTAAAATGCAGAGCCCCCTGGACCGGTGGCCAGGACCCAGGCAGTGTGAGTGCCACTGAAAATCAGCTCACGTGCCACCTTTGGCATATGTGCCATAGGTTGCCTACCCCTGGTCTAAATCAACATAGAATCATAGAATCATAGAACTGGAAGGGACCCCGAGAGGTCATGTAGTCCAGTCCCCTGCACTCCAGGCAGGACAAAGTATTATCTAGACCATTCCTGACAGATGTTTGTCTAACCTGCTCTTAAAAATCTCCAGTGATGGAGATTCCACAACCTCCCTAGTATCAGAGGGTAGCCGTGTTAGTCTGGATCTGTAAAAGCAGCAAAGAATCCTGTGGCACCTTATAGACTAACAGACGTTTTGGAGCATGAGCTTTCGTGGGTGAATACCCACTTCCCTCCCTAGGCAATTTATTCCAGTGCTTCACCACCCTGTCAGTTAGGAAGCTTTTCCCTAATGTCCAGCCTAAACTTCCCTTGTTGCAATTTAATCCCATTGCTTCTTGTCCCATTCTCAGAGGTTAAGAAAAACATTTTTTCTCCCTCCTCCTTCTAACAACCTTTTATGTACTTGAAAACTGTTGTCATATCCCCCCTCAATCTTCTTTTTTCCACACTAAACAAACCCATTTTTTTCAATCTTCCCTCATAGGTCATGTTTTTAGACCTTTAATTCTGTAGGTTTCTGGAAGCAGGCGTAGTGTTTTGTTAGGAAAAACAATGTCAAAGCTAATGATGGCTCATCCCTGGCATTTAGTCATGGGAGTTAAAGGGTGGTGTAATGACAAGGCAAGGAGAACACTCCCCATCTTGGGTTTCATCCCAGTCCTATAACATGGTGTATAGAACCACCTCTCCTTTCCTAAAAGCATTGTTTCCTGAGCAGCCACTTCTATAGCCTTTCTCCTGAGGCCATGTAGAAGGGGAGGGGACACTGAGCAGGAGTCCCCTCACAATCACCATTCACTGGGGCCCATAGAATGTTTCTGCCCTTTCATTCACAGTCTTACTGAATGAGACTTTAAATTAGTCTTAACTTAAGTTGTGCACATGATAATGCAGGCAACCCCCAATGTAGAGTGCCAAGTTATGGCACACCAGTATAGGTAAATCCCAAGTCATGGAGCAGGGCCACCTTGTGTTAGTGTTATATAAACACAGAACAAAAAAATTGTGGGTTCCTGCCCTTAAATGACTTTCTGTTCTGTTCAGAGCAATCAAACAGAGACGAGAGATGAAAATATCAAAATGCTCTTCTTGGAAGGTTGCAAGCTAACCTTGCTTTGTTTCTTATAATTCAGAACCCCCAAATACAGAGAGACAAAGCAGGCTCCTTCCTAAAACCAAGAGTCACAATCCTCATCACCTTACTCTAGGCTGACTGTCTGTTGACTGACTGCTCAAGGCCCAGACTGCAGGTTTCCCTACAAACCCCCCTAGCCTGCAAGCAGGATCAGAAAAACCCTCACAAACTTGAACTGATAGCTTGTAATTTTAACACAGTTTTCAATGCACTCCACTAGTTACAATCAAAGTATGGTAGCATTTTGCATCCACTTAACACATTGTAGACAAGACTTAAAATTTAGGATTCTTCAAGGCAGAGTCCTTTGGGGACTTTTTCAAGGGAATAAAGGAGACTTGGGTGTCCAATGCCTACTGAAAGTCAATGTCTATTTTCATACCTGGCTCCTTAACTAATGCATATATGTTTGGCAAAGTATTAATATGATTGTTGGAAAGTCATGTTGCCTGAATGGGTTATACTTTCCCCACAATTCTGTTCACCCGTGTAACCCCTCGCATTAGCTGAAGTAAGTTTTGGCTTAAGTAGATAGGAAAATTGTCATGATCAGGGCATATGTGTGTTTTACCATAGCAACAGCGAGGGAGTTACTCTCAAAGGCCAGTATTAGAATGTCCCAAAGATTTTGTACCCTGGTACAAATGTAGGAAGTACCTTCATGCCCCCTAGCTTGAATGCATGTGCTCAGAGCAAAGAGGCAAGGGGTTCACCAAGGTACCCAGACAAACAAGGTAGAAAGCTGATTAGTTGAATCTAGTTTCTGATGATGCACAAAATGCCTCTTTACTTGTGGACAAGATGATAGCTTTAGGAGCACAACTTAATGGGAGCACAGCCTCTGAATAAGGTGACTTTAACAACACTGCACAAGATGGCTGGGAAATCGGCATAATTTTGACCTTTCCTTCTGTATTATACTATCATTGACTTTTAGCAATAAACCTCATTGATATTGGTTATTTGGTCTTTTGAATATGTTTCATAATGAACCAAAGTGTGGTCAAGCAATTGACTGTGCAATTTTTCAATGGGCTATAAAGCATCTGTCGGACTTCATCATCTATGTGTAACATTACTCTCTATTGCATCCGACGAAGTGGGTATTCACCCACGAAAGCTCATGCTCCAAAACATCTGTTAGTCTATATGGTGCCACAGGATTCTTTGCTGCTATTACTCTCCATTGACTTCAGTGAGGCTGGTCACTTCAATTTTACTCCATTGGAAAAAACATGCAGGATCTGGGCCCTTTAAACCCTCAAATCTGAATCCTCTAGAAACTTAATCCAGATCTGCTAAGCACCTCACCAGCACCATCAGTATTTAATAATCAGTCACTATTATTTTTTTCCTCAAGGATTGGTGTATTGTCTGTCTGTCATGTTTTTTTACAGTCTCCTGGACAGAGGGACCTTAAAGGGACAATTTTTACAAACAATCATAAAGTCCATAAAGTCAAACCCAGATTATCCTAGAGTCAAAGGAAACTGTTCTCATCAGCACTGTTCAATCTCTGTTAGAGTGGAACTACTGTGAATACCCACCAGTCACTGTGATTCATGATATTAGAATGAGTGCCAGAGCCCTGAGTAACGTTTCACGCCACAGCATTAAGGGTTGTTATTCAGGAGAAGGAGCTAATTTAAGACTGAAATTTTCAAAGGAGCAAAAGAAAGTTTGAATTCCATTGAATTTAGGTGAGAATTTCAAATGAGTTTTTGGGCCTATTCTAGCCGGAATTCAGTTGACTGGGGATTTCAACTCAATAGGAATTGACTTTTAATGAAAATTGAGTACCTAAATCCCTAGGCACATTTGAAAATCTCAAGAATTTTTTCCCTTGTCTTCATCTCACTTCTAGAAGGGGGAAAAAAGAGGGGAAACATCCTTTATTTTTAATTTTATTACAATAAATGAAGTGCCCCTTCCCCCAAAAAACTCCCCCCTAAATGTTTGTTCTTAGGAAATATTGCTAAATAATAAACCCTGGGCTAGATCCCCTTGGTTTCAATTAGCTCAGCTCCATTGACTCCAAAGGAGCTGTGCCATGTTACTCCACCTGAAAACGTGGCCCAAGAGGGATTCTTTTTCATTTGAATTTTGAATTTGATTTTAATTTTAATTTGAGTCTCTAGTAATAAAATGTATTCAAGTGCGAGCACATAAAAAAGTGTTATTGAGGTGAAATATATGCCCTGATGAAAGTTTAAAGTTTCCCTGTTGTTTGTTCTGCTGTGCAAACCAGCGCTCCCAATTGATGTGTGAGCATTAGACATTTTATGAGAACATGGAAAATGAGCTGCTGTCTGTGTGTGTTTTATTGTTTGTTGCGCTTAATTTGGTCATAATGTGTGTCAGGTTGAATAATTAATTTATATTGTAGCAAATGAATGCAAGATGATGGCCATGGATCAAACATGTATGTGTGTTTCTCTTCCTCTCTTCCTCTGTGTGTGTGTGTCTGAGAGAGAGAGAGAAAGATTATGTAATGTTTAGATTTTTGGAGTAAAAGGGAGTTTAGATTTTCAGTCTAATGACCACTTTCAATCCTGCTTGTAGCCACACCCTTTATTTTTAAAACAATTATTTTCTCGGCCTCCCTGTGCTGTGGGGTAACAAGAGAATTCCAGATCTAAAAACCCGCCAAAAGGACTTGGAAGCAAGATGTCAAGATGGGCCTCTTAAAACGAAACCATGAAATGGACTGAAACCGAACAGACGTAACTGATCTAATTTGACACATAGTTGAAAGTTGATTTTCCTCCTCACTCTCTTACCCCCTGCTTCCCGGCATCTGTAACTTTTTATGGATCATATTTGATTCTAAATGCTTTGTACCTCGACCCAACATTTGCAAAGTCAATGTGTGTTTCATTCACTTGCAGTAATAAAACAGATTTATTACATACTGTAATATTTGTAAAAGAACCAAACATGTTTAATTAAAAACATGACATAATGATCCCTTTGAAGACAGCTCGGTTATGTAAATCCAAGAACTTCACTTAAACCCACACAATCTCTTTCCCTCCCGCACATCCCTCCCAGGTACATAACTCCAAGCAAATGAACGGATTAGCTACAGGAGAGTGTAATAAGCCAGGCTGGTTGAAAACATCCTATGTCCCATCAGTAAACCAAAGATCATGGAACATTCAGTAAAGAGGTGTAGCATAGTCGTTGGCATCACCTAATTCTCACCAGTTTTCCACCCTTCAAGACAGTGGGTATCTCATGAGGTCAGCTGTTCTCAAAAGACTTCCACAGTTTGCCTCATTAGTCGGCCTGTCTGGATAGAGTCTGTGTTTTAGGCTTGGCCGGGATGAATCAACCCAAGGCTGGAACTGGGCCAATGTGTAAATGCTAGAGGGAAACAATTTATCCAAGAATAAATGCATTGCATTAAAGAGCCAACCTAGACTTTTTTTCTGTCCCTTAACAGGATCTCCATTAACTTCTCTCCCTTGGCTAGATCGGGATAGGAAGGCCGGAGTTTGGGGGAATCTAATTATCTTAGGGTTTCTTGGAAATACCTAGCTTAAATTTCCAAGACAGATATTGTTATGTTAATAAGGAAAAATATGCAGGCAACAAAAAAAGGCATGGATGGGAAGGATCGCTCAGTGGTTTGAGCATTGGCCTGCTAAACCCACGGTTGTGAGCCCAATCCTTAAGGGGGCCATTTAGGGATCAGGGACAAAAACCTGTCTGGGGATTATTCCTGCTCTGAGCAGGGAGTTGGACTAGATGACCTCCTGAAGTCCCTTCCAACCCTGATAGTCTATGAAATCAACCTCTCAGCCAGAATTAGCTCCTTTTGGGGGTTCTGAAATGTCATTAGAAAACAAGAGGCAAATTTTAGCTCCTCTGTGTTAACTGAACCCTAAATCCAAACAACTCTAGACATTGGGAAAATTCTGACCTGGGATCCATCTGAAGCCAATATATAGTCCTCTGTATTTGTACAGGGGTTCTGGTCCATGACTAGAGCTCCTAGGTACTCTGGTAATACAGACAACAAGTTTTAATAATACTGAACAAATGGCCTGGCCAGCTATTTGTGTCCTGTTCTGGCTGCAGATATTTGTGTTGCAATGTGGAACTTGACTAGCCTTTAGTCTGAGCTTTTCCTATGGCCTGTCCCTGAGGGGGGAAATCATTAGCTTACCTATGAGGTCACACTTCCGCATGGAAGCAATTGTGGGGTCCCAAAAAGAGGCAGGGACTGCATGGGTGCCTATGGTTGGGGAGAGGTGTTGCTTTGATGGGGGCAAAAGCTCTTAGCTGGGCAGATAAAATTGTAGGCTAGAGAAGGGTGGAATAAGGACTGAGAAAACTTGCGGAGGCAAAGGGCGTCATTCAATTTGGTCTGTTTGCAAAGATTTACTGGGGTGGAAAGTCCTTATGTTCCGAGAGGCTGGAGTTGGGCCTTGGGAGGGAAGGAGAATTTACCAGTTTAGTGAAGAAGTTGAGAAATTCCTGGTTCAAACATGTGAAGATCTGGGAGACTTTTAACATTGTAGGGTAGAAGAAAAAGAGATGGTGGGAGGTGGTTGGCGGCACTTATACAGAAATCAGATATAAGCAAGGAGGTACATTCTTTCCCCTCCTCCCCTACTCCCACTGGCGAAGGGCAAGGGATCTTGAAAAAAATTAAAATTAGAGCTGATATTTTGAAAGGAACCCAGGGGAAATAGATGCTCAATTTCTATCCAAGCTGAATAGTATTAGGAGTGAATTGTTCAGTGTCTAACTCTAAGTCACGTTTGAAAATGAGCCTTAAGGTCCTAAATTTAGGGTCTTTTGGAAATGTTACCCTTGCCATTCTAACTTCCTCAGATTCATTTGAAAACCCCAGCCCCAGTTTTTAGGGCTCTTGGCCTTTGCTCCCATTTTTCTCTCGACTTATGTGTAAAGATTTTGTTGTTTAAATAAAGAAAACAAATGGGGGGAAAGGTCCCATAAAAATGGATTTGGTGGGTGGGGAGCATTCAGAAAGCTTTAGAGTCCTGGGGAAATCCACCAGCTGATTGGGAAACACATTTCTATAACACTCTGAGTGAAATATTGGGTAGGTGAGTTGCTCCAGGGTTGCCACTCAAAGACAAAGGAGGTATTAGGTGTGTGTGGCAGGTGCTACTCTTTGTTAATAGCTTGCTGACACATCTTCAAAGACACTAGTTGCCCACCTCTTGTCATGCAAATGTTTTAAACAGCCTCTTTGCTCTCCAGTGGTGACCTTTGGAAACCTGCTTTGTGTATAGCATAATTCCCCACTCCTCTGCCCTGGTTTTTATCGTGTGGGTTGTTCTCATGAACCTTGAGGTTTATTTAACACACCTCGTGCTGCCCCCATTACACTGTATTCCGAAGACACAATCCACTAATTAAATTGACTTACTTAGATTGTAGAACTCTTGGGGACTGGGAGGGACCATCCATTTGTTCTAGGTTTGTACTGCACCCAGCAGAATGGGGTCTGAGTCCACCCCTGGGGCTCCTAGACACAGCACCTAGTGGGCTCATGTGTGCTACCGTAACACGAAGAAGAAGAAGAGGAAAAGAGCAACATCACAGCCACGTCTTAGGTGAGAAGCTATTCACCTACAATGGTGTGTGTTTGTACAGTGGAGCCCTAACCAAGACCAATCAAGATAAGAGACAGCCCCTATTCTAAAAAGTTTACAATCTGAATCAACAAGGCAGGTAAAGGTCCATGGGGACAGGAAATCGAAGTAGTAAATAGTATGGATGGACCCAATCCCTCCCCCCTCCTTTGATTTCAGTGGAATTAGTTTGGATCTGCCTGTCCCTACAATGGTTTCGGATGCATCAGGTGAGGTATTTCCAGCAAAGATAAGTAGGTGTTAGTACCGTTATACAATGTACTGGTGAGACCTCATCTGGAATACTGTGTGCAGTTCCGGTCTCCCATGTTTAAGGAGGGTGAATTCAAACTGGAACAGGTTCAGAGACGGGCTACTAGGATGATCCGAGGAATGGAAAACCTGTCATATGAAAGGAGACTCAAAGAGCTTGGCTTGTTTAGCCTAACCAAAAGAAGATTGAGGGGGGATATGATTGCTCTTTATAAATATATCAGAGGGATAAATATTAGGGAGGGAGAGGAATTATTTAAGCTTAGTACCAATGTGGACACAAGAACAAATGGATATTAACTGGACACTAGGAAGTTTAGACTTGAAATTAGACAAAGGTTTCTAACCATTAGAGGAGTGAAGTTCTGGAACAGCCTTCCAAGGGGAGTAGTGGGGGCAAAAGACATATCTGGCTTTAAGACTAAGCTTGATAAGTTTATGGAAGGGATGGTATGATGGGATAGCCTAATTTTGGCAATTAATTTGGCAACTGATCTTTGATTATCAGCAGGTAAGTATGCCCAATGGTCTGTGATGGGATGTTAGATGGGATGGGATCTGAGTTACTGCAGAGAATTCTTTCCTGGGTGCTGGCTGGTGGGTCTTGCCCACATGCTCAGGGTTTAACTAATCGCCATATTTGGGGTCAGGAAGGAAATTTCCTCCAGGGTAGATTGGCAGAGGCCCTGGAGGTTTTTTGTCTTCCTCTGCAGCATGAGGCATGGGTCACTTGCAGGAGGATTCTCTGCAGCTTGATGTCTTCAAACCACAATTTGAGGACTTCAATAACTCAAACATAGGTTAGGGGTTTGTTACAGGAGTGGGTGGGTGAGATTCTATGGCCTGCATTGTGCAGGAGGTCAGACTAGATGATCATAATGGTCCCTTCTGACCTTAAAGTCTATGAATCTATAACGTATTAGATTGAGTATTAGGTTAAATTTTTCAAATGATGAAAGAAATAGTATTTAAGTGGATTGTTCTGTTATTTAGTGCCATGCAAGAGGTCTTTGTGGTTGGTAGGTCCTTAGAGGACATATCTACTGAGGAGCAATGGACAGGACCTAGATTGTTCTCACCTCGGATCCTGCCTAGCTCTGGATTTTGGAAATTCCTGTTTGGTTATTCCCAGCAGCAAGCCCCTGCACCCTTCCACCCGCCTGGCTTCCTCTGAGCAGAGGCAGCTTGCCAAGCAGAGTGGAGAACTCAAGCAAAACAGGAAAGTGTCCCGGTGAGGGAATTGGCGTGGAAGAGTGAGCTGCAGGTTTCTGTGAAAGGGAAAGCAAGGGTCATAGCCAATTGGAGTGAGGCGAGAGAGTCGGTGCCAGCAGGGTGACTCAATGGTCACTTGGCTCAAAAGCTGCCTCCTTCTTGCTATTTGTAGCCCTCTCTGGCTGTCACCTCGGAGCTGCTGAATGGCCACTGGGATTGGCCCCCTGCTTCCCTTTTCTTTTCAGAGATAACTGGGAGTGTATCGCTTCTTCTGACTGTTTTGGTTTGGAAAAAGAAGGCTTGGCTGGGTTTCTCCCTTCCTGGCTTGTGATCACACTTGATTCCCAATAGTCTTCCCTTCTGACACAAAAAACCAACGGCGCCAGTTCTGTGGTGCTTTATTCCGTCTCTTCCTCCGTATAAACAGAAGAGGCCCAATACTGAATCGCCCAGAAGCTGCCCTTGCAGTAAACTGATTATTGAAACGTCGCCCTCCCAGTCGCCTTGCCCTGTCCCCCTTGGTTCCCCTTTGTATGATGGAAGCCTCAGGGTGTGGACACACTCTCGCACAGGAATAGGTGAGGGGTCCCCTTGTTCCACCTCCTTTCATACAGCCATACTGTGACACCAGGAGCCTATTCCGATTGGCCAAATGCTGAGAGCATGAATAAAATGAGCAGGAGGGGACCTATTGGGTCAGTTTTTCATGTCTCCCAGCCAAGGTACTTTGATTTGATTGTGGACTCCCTCTTGCTTGTCTCATTCCGGAGTGACTCCGCATTGAGGCCAAAGGAGTGACTCTGGAATGACAAGAGAGTAACTGTGATCAGAAGCTGGTTTGAAGGCCTTATCACTCTCTGTTCTAAAGAACACCGTGGCCAGGTGAGATATGGAGGGAAGGGGTAATGAATGGAGACTGTTTATCTGTCTATGGACTCCATGGCAATCTTTCTTATCCAACCCCAACTCTAGCAGCGCATCTGTATTGCAACAGGCTCCTTTTCCATCCTGCCATTAGTCCCCAGTGGCAAATCTGCAAAAGCCACTCGCTCCTTTTGCAATGCTGCTCATGGACCTGGCCATGACGTTTGATGAATAATTACAGGCCCCATCGAGCCATCAATTTGTAAGCAAAATTAGGGGAAAGGGGAGCTTTGCTTAGAAGTCGAGGCCGCGCTATGGCCTGATAAATAATAATAAGAGATATACCTATCTCCTAGAACTGGAGGGGACCTTGAAAGGTCATGGAGTCCAGCCCCCTGCCTTCACTAGCAGGGCCAAGTACTGATTTTTGCCCTAGATCCCTAAGTGGCCCCTTCAGGGGCTGAACTCACAACCCAGAGTTCAACAGGCTAATGCTCAAACCATTGAGCTAATATATTTATCTGAGAAGGCCTTCTTTTGTGGTAAAAAGAGGAGTGCTTCACATGGGGCCCTGGGCTGTTATTTTCCCAGCTGGCCCTTGCTTTTTTTGTTGAGTTTCTGCCCAACTTAAATTTAGGAGGCAAGAAATTATGTTGAGAAACACTTAAAGGTGGCAGGGGATTCTTCATCAAGAGCTGGGAGTGGAGAGGAAGAGACTTTAAAGCACAATGAGTTCACCGGCGAGCCACCTTTAATTGCAATGGGAAAAAGCAATGGGGGGGGGGCTTTTAAAAGAGCTACGCTTTTCAAAGAAACATGGGTTCTGGAGTCAGTTTTGGCAGCCTGGAAAGAAAGAGCCACAAGAAGTAAAGTGGAACCTTCCCACCCAGAAATAATGTATCCAACATTTCAGCTGCATGTGCATCCAAAAGCAATTAAACCGACCTCATTAAAATTATTTATTGAGCCACTGCTCCGTATAGAAGAAAAAGAAAAGCACAGAGCAAGAAGTCAGCTATTTCTCAGCAGGCGAAGGGATAAAAAAATACACTTAAAATTAATTAGAGGACAAAATAAGAAATAAAATCAAATAAAAGCCACCCATGAAACCACTGGTTTAAACAAAAAATCTTTGCGCATGGGGAAGCATAAAATCACAAGGAAATATAAAAGGCATTAAAGGGATGTTAGACTGACCGCGGGATTCTTAAAGGGGCAAAATCTTGCTTGGATCTCTGATGAAGCAAACATTGCCAGGGCTTCTGGATATTTTTCAAGAGTTCCCAGTGTTTCGCTGAGTTTGCACTTAGGCGCAGACTAACCATACTATATTGTCAACGTTTGGGATTCGCTTGAAGAATCATTGGCCACGTCTCCTAACCCCGGATGTGCTCCTCAACCTCCCCCTTCCCCGGTGAAATCTACAAGGAAATAATTTCCCAGGATCCTAGTCCTGCAGTCCTTCCTACGCAGCCAACATTCCTATGAAAGTCAGGAGCGTTTTTTGCGTTAGCAAAGGACCGAAGGCTTGTGTGAACTCGGCACTTCCACATAATTCAGCTAGTGCCCAGTCTATTGCCCCTATAAGAGGGCAGGTGGTCAGGACTTGTTTCCACTTAATCAATTCAGCCGACCACTGACCTGGGAAAGACCAGCCGAAAGAGAAGAGAAATGTACAGAATCTATACGCCATTGACTTACACGTGTAAGGTAACCATGAAAATGTGTTTGTTATGTCTGGATAGCAACTAGTACAATGGAGTTGGGGGTAGGGCTTCTGGATGCTACAAGAAGAAGAGGATGATGATGATGATGATGATGATGATGATGATGATGATGAAGGACAACTGGTCCTTCATAGAGAAATTTCCGGACACTGATATTATCTGAACTATGGCCTTTAAACTCATTTCTCTGTATGATAAATGTCTCTGCTAACCCTGGTTCTTCTGTTTCTACATTTGGAACCCAAATTCTCCTGTTTTCCATCACAGTTTCTGTACACTTCATCTTAACACGTTTTCTTTGGGAAAGCAACCCAAAAGTGGTATGGGAATCACGGCCAAGGAATAGGTTATTCAGATAAGATTAACTTTGGTAAACAACCAAATAAGGATTGACCAGCTTTGCTGCTCAGTGGAATAGCCTTCCAGAGTTTGCAAAGCCATTGTGGTGCATTCTTTTGCCACGCCAGTGGAAATGCATTTTTTTAGGGTACTTTGTGTGCAGTGCAGGGGGTGAAAAGTGGGTGCTCCACAAATAACTAAGCGTAAACATTCGCCTTCCATGAGGTTCTCTTGTTGGTTTTTGTTTTGTTTTTTAATTATTTAGTTCTATCATTGTCCTCTGTAGGCATTCCCGCTACTCCCCGCCCCCAAATATCACATAACCTCTTTTCAGGATAAAAAGTCACAAGAAGCTAAGTTATTTCAGAAACTGTGATCTTTCTTTCTTTCTTTCTTTCTTTCTTTTTTTCTTTCTTTCTTTTTGAAATTATTTGTCATATCCACTTGAAGTCTCATTCGGCAAGGGGAAACGAATGTCAATTCATTCTCCTGCAGCAATTACCAGATAAGGTCCTGTTGGTATGAGCTGCTCTGGAAGTGAGACCTCTGGGAAACACAAGCACTAATTAACTACCTATAGCTAGCTAGATAGATGATAGATAGGGATCCATTCTCTGTTGCCCACTCCCAGCTTCTGGCAGAGGCTAGGGAGACCATTCCTGTCCATCCTGGCTAATAGCCATTGATGGACCTATCCTCCATGAACTTATCTAGTTCTTTTTTACCCCTGTTATAGTCTTGGCCTTCACAACATCATAGATAGATAGATAGATAGAAGGGGTGTATGGGGATAGATAGATAGATAGATAGATAGATAGATAGATAGATAGATAGATAGATAGATAGATAGATTTTACAGGACATCTGAAAACAGTCAGCTGAGCACTTTGCTTGGAAATTGTATTTTCCCTCCCCCTCCATCCTTCCTCCATCACCTCTCTTTTTCAGTTATGAGCACTTCAGGGCAGGGACTGAGCCTTCCCATCTTTCTGAACAGCACCTAGCACGTGTTGGGAGCTGCTGCAATATTAATTCTGATAATTTTCAGAACACAGCCACTAGTGCGACAAGTGTCTGCCCTCAATACAAGTGAGCCATGGTTCTTCCATGCAGAACTCAGGTCTAGTTAATCTAGGTGGACCTTGGCAGTGATGTGAGCTTTGCCTTTGGCTTCGCTGCAGATACTCATCTGTGTTGATCACACCTGGAGCTATACCTGAGGACATGTTGAATACTGTTCAGGCTTCCGCATGGAACTTCGAGCCTAAATACTATTCCAGGGAGTAAGGCTTGAGGACTCCAGTGAGAACCTGGAAGGATCACAGATGCTGAGGTTCTAGGACTAATCCCAAACCCAGCGAAACCAAAGGATGCCTTTCCGCTGTCTTTAGCGGCCTTTGGAGAATCATCCGCTAAATGTGCAATCCAGTATCAGTTTATGCACGTTCCCTTGAAATTTGGAAGACGCTTTTTGAACTGTAGAGTTGCACTGAGGACAAATGCATATGGCTGTATAATATTGATCCTGAATATATAAATGTTGGTCATCAAGCAGAAATATATGCGTGGCAAATAATCACGTGATCTTTCTCTTAATGAAAATCTGATTTTTGAAAGTAGCATAATGGACAACTAGTTCCCTTGGATTTGTTTGTAAATCCCAACCACAGGTGCTAAAAATTGTATCCTGACTCCAGCCAGCAGTATATGTATTCTAGAGACTAGCTCAGTCTATGTCAGCTACTTATCGGGTCCCCCATGAATATAGGAGCCCCTCATTCTACCCAGTGTGATGTAAGGAAGCGCGATTATCCAAGTTTTGTAGCTGGACACCAGAGAGACTGTGTCATTTGCTTCCAAGAGTCGTGCAAAAATCCTGTGCCCCAGCTGGGAACAAAACCGAGATCTCTCACTCAAGCCCCAAACTAGAGACCTAACCATGGACCCAACCACCTTACCTACCCATCTGGCCTCACAAGCAGAGATACCAATGTTATGGGACAGTCTTTTTGTTAATGTAGCCCACCTACAGCAGTTTTCCATTGTCGTTCCTTCCTCAAGCTTTTTAACAGGTGCCTAGTCAAAGGATCATTAGAAAAGGAGCCAGCTCTCGGGAGCGAGGGGGGGGCACCAGGAGAAGGAAAGTGCCTTTGGATTAAAATTGCTCAGGTAGAAATAAACTACAACAGGAAAAGTCACCACAAGGACACAGTGTTTATATTTCCCATCAGATGTAGGGAGCTACGATCAACAGTCAATATTTAAAAGATAGGGTTCTCCATAACGCGCAGGATTTATTTCCATCTGCCATGCCGTATTGTACCCCGATGTGTGGTGTCGTGCTGGATACATGTCAGGCGCAGTGCTGCCTGTGTCTCACTCCTGGGGCGTTGTGTGGTGTCAGGTTGGGTAGCGGTTTCACTTCAGAGCTGTTGTCTTCTGTTATGTCTGACATTCACCCTGGGGCTCAAGGGAGAAGAAACCAATCATGTAAAATCTAGGTATGTGAGCATGTGATTTCCGTGGACAGCTTTAAATAAATTCGCATGAGAAAAGTAGACTTGAAGGTCCGAGGCTGCTGAAAGCTCTGGCTGTCCATTTCCAAGCGGAACGTGTTTGTTGGCTTCAATATTTGCCTTTCTCGAGCTCCTAAAGTTTTGCTCGGGGTGGGGGGAGCAAGCAACTTCATAACACCCCAAAGATTTTCTTCTGTGAGTCTTCATATTTTAACCTGCTTTGCGAGGTGAGAGACACTGCCGCATGCTTAATGGGAAAGTGAATGTCTCTGCTTTGTGGCTCTAGGTCTAAGATTTGGAAAGCGCCTGCTGGCTCATTACACTAATTGAATCTATTTCCCCATGTTAAGTTCTCCTCACACCTTCTATGGGTCATCTCGATTATCATTTCAAAGGTTCTTTTTTCTCCTGCTGCTGATAGGTCATCTCAATTGATTGGCCTCTTAGTTGGTATGGGTACTTCCACCTTTTCACCTTCTCTGTATGTATAAGTATCTCCTGTCTGTGTGTTCCATTCTATGCATCCGAAGAAGTGAGCTGTAGCCCAGGGAAGCTCATGCTGAAATAAATTTGTTAGCATCTAAGGTGCCCCAAGTACTCCTGTTCTTTTTGAGGATACAGACTAACACTGCTGCTACTCTGAAAAGTGTGCATTTTTGGGTGCCTCCTTTCTGGGTGTTCTGATTTTCCGTTTTCAGGGGGCCCTGAGTACCCAGCCTGGACCAAGTGGACACATTTTAAGCCTCCGTTTTGAAGTATATTCTCCTGGCGGTCTTTATGCGTGTGACTTGCTTTGTTTTAGACTCATCCTCACCGATCCATACCTTCCTTCCCTACTCACACTGATCACCTCTCTAGGGTGGTTTCATAGTAACTCCTTTGTACAGGTTTCGGCCTTTAAACCCCAGTTCCCTTCTATCCCAGCAAGGTGAAATATCGCTGGTCCTAAATAGACCCGGGCAGTCAAACGCGAGAATCCCGCCCTTGCCAATGGGTTGAATCCTTTTCAGTCGCTCAGTTCTTCTCAGTCCTTGTTACCCGGAGAGCCGCAGAATGGACGGCTCATCCAGTCCTGGGTAGTCTTTGGCACTGAGGGGCGGTTCCCCTGCGCTAGCCCGGGAGCTGTGAGACAGCGGGCTGCGTACATCCAGAACAAAACCAGTTCATACCCAGTGGCCTTTGAAAATCCCAGCCCTCTGCTTCTGCCAGGCTCCCCCCTGATTCTTATTATGCGCCTATGCAAATCCGGAATTAACTTCGCAGCCCCATCAGACTCTCAAATGTTTTGCCATCCTAGTCACCGGCTCACACGCGAGCCGTTTACTAATGTGAAAAGTAAAGGATATCTTTAAAAACACAAACCCACCCCTCAAAACCCTGGAATCTCTCTCCACACGACAGCTGTAGCAAACGTTCTGTTTCAATCACGTGCAAAACGCTTCTGAAGAGTGTGTTTGAAACAAGCGAACTAGTGTCTAATGAATCCAATGCCTCTGGGATTAGAGTGAGAAATTCATCATTGGGAACATGGAACAAGTCTGGCACAGAGGTTGCCTTTTTATTTGAAACAAAAGTGATGAACTCAGAGAAAGAAATTCGAAGAACAAACAAAGCAGCGGCAGAGCAATCATGGTCTGCGTCCACAAGCGCATGTCTATAAATAAATATACACGGCAAATATAGATTCCAAAGTATCACTGACCATCTGTATCTGTTCACACAGATATGTGCGGGAGAGCACGTGAACACACAAACAGCTAAAGCTTCTTTTCAAGTTTTGCATTAATAACGTGTGAACAACTGATATCAGCGAATATGGGAATGATTTAGCTAATTTTAGCCCTTATATTTCCAAAACACGCAACCACTTTCTTTGCAAGGTTGCTCCCTCCTGTTCTGAGTGTGGTTACAAATATTTTTCATATTTCATAAGAAAAACAGGGCAGCTGATGACAAATCCTGAAATTAAGTCTTAAAAATGGAGAATTCTGCGCTCGCTCTCTCTCCACTAAAAAATTCCCTTTGGATCATTGTTTTCCATGAAAATTTGCCTGAATAAGGACCCAGGGTTTCGGCCCACTGAATTTAATGGGAGTGTGGGGTGTGCAAAGAACGCAGGACCGAGTCCAAAGTGGAGACAAGAGAGATGGGGGGCTGGAATAATTTGTATGAGGGGGGCTGAGAGCCATTGAACCTAACTGTAAACTCTGCATAGGAGGGAAACTCTTTCCAGCCAGTTTGGTGGTGCCGCACCCCCCCCCCCAGACCCCTTACTTCCAGCACCCATGCAAGAGAAACTGCAACCCCTAAGAGGGAAAACTTTAAATGGAAAGTTCATGGAGCCTAAAAAGTCCTTGCAGGAGGTTTCTCTTTTCTTTTTAACTTTATAGTTTATTCCATGATCTCTACCTTTCTAACTGATCCCTCCATTTGCTTTCTTGTCTGAAAATGTGAAGGTGTGTATGCAGGGGAGATAAAGATTGGCTGTCTAGATGAATATAGCTATAGAGGAGTGAAGAAACATAAATATGACAAGAAACTAGTTAGTTTATTTTAGAATGGATTTGGGAGTGCAGATTATATAAACATTAGATGGCTAGATGGAGACCTAGCTATACATATGGATATATATCTGTATAGGGCTGCATCTCTCTATATAATTCCTATATAGATGCATGCTATGTAATGTGCATCTACTCCGCCCAGTGTGTGTGTGTATATATATATATATATATGTGTGTGTGTGTGTATATATATATATGTGTGTGTGTGTGTGTATATATATGTGTGTGTGTGTGTGTGTATATATATATATATATACACACACACAGAGTACATGCACATTGGATAGCATATATCTATATAGGGATTATATATATAGATGTATTCTTATACAGATATATATCCATATGTATAGCTAGGTATCCATCTAACGATCTAATGTTTATATAATCTGCACTCACAAATCCATTTTAAAATAAACTAACTAGTTTCTTGCCAGATCTATCTATCTATCTATCTATCTATCTATCTATCTATCTATCTATCTATCTATCTATCTATCTATCTATCTATCTATCTATCTATCTATCTATCTATCTATCTATCTATCTATCTATCTATCTATCTATCTATCTATCTATCTATCTATCTATCTATCTATCTGTGCGTGTATGTGAAGAAACTAACATGCAAGTTAGGTCATTTTAGTCTGGATTTCTTTGTGCGTATGTATGACGAGAACTTAAACATTAGATAGGTTGATGGATAAATATCTATATAGACATAAATGTATTGAATTACATACTTATGACAAAACACTAGTAAAAAGTCAGATTATTTTAAAATGAATTTACGGTGTGTGCCGACTACATAAAAACGAGGTTGACAGATAGATAGATGACAAGACACTAACTCGAAAATTAGATTATTTTGGAATTAAATTTGTATGGGTACGTTTAGGTTAATACGAATGATATGCGCAAGATCTCTCAGAAATCTACTTTTCAGTTGATCGAGGAGCAATTTTGGAATGATGAATTGGGATTTTTTCATTTGCACTTCTCTGAATCGGTGTCATGGTTTCCATTTCACGTGGTCCTAAATTTTAATTCTTTGCTTCTTGGTTCTTTCCCCCACAGACAAGACAGCCGCAAGAAACATGTAACTTTGCCATCAAAAGCCTTATATTGAATTACCTTCAAACCAACACCAATCCGGATAGTGTCTCTGCAAACTGCCAACGAGCTCTGAACTGGGGAAGTTAAAATGAAAGGATTTAACTGTTCTAGTGTGGGATAGATGGACGCATGAAGAACACCGGTTCACTTTTCTAAATAAGTTATTTACATTCTAAACTTGTTGACGTGTTTTCGATGGAGATTCATCGCAACTCTTTTCCTATCAGCAGTTTGCTCTTTAAGAATCACATATTTAAACATAATTTGTATAGGGTCGAAATGTGTACACGATTTAAACTAATTTAAGGGCACGTATTTCCAATCCTTGGCAGCATATTTGGATTCACTTTTAATGTTCCTAGAGGAAGAAATCTAATTTAAATCGTATCTGACACAATGTAACCACCCTCTTTTGTTATAGGGTGATATTTTAAAATCCCTCTAACCACAGTGTTATTTATTTACTTACTTACTTATTTTTCTAACCGAAACCGCAAACAGCTAATTAATAGGCCGATGACTAAATTCCTATCCGTCCTGCGATTTTTTAAAAGCTGAACTCTCTATGAATTTCATTGGTTGCTTCTGCTCCTATTTAAAGTCCGTGATTATTCTTCTTTTTTTTAAGTTTAGATACAAAACTTGCCGAGAAACACAATTAAAAGTCTGCGTTCTTATCTCTATAATGGAGAAAGCGTTGCCATAGAAATTAAGATTTATGTCTTTATTCTTGTTTTGTTTTAGTTTCAAGGGTATATCTTAATCCACTGGCTTTGTTGTAGTTGTTGTGATGATGATGATGATGATGATGATGATGACTGATGATGACGTCTTGACTTTCAGCAATATTTAGGAAACTTCCAGGAAGTAAAATATGTAGCCATCACTCTACTATTTTGGGACAAGATACTTTATAGAGACGTATAATGGTGGTCACAGGATCGAATATTCCACTAGGGTAACAGTTTACAACGACAAGATAGATTCTACATTTTGATATTATTTTTGCTTGTAATATGTATACTTATTTATCAAAATAAATGGGTAGGAATCCACAGATAGATGCACACATTGCATATAAATAAAGGTCTTTGATGATATCACATCTTAGTGCATAGGAACATTTGTCTCAAAGACCACACACAGTAAGTTACTATAAAGTGTATTTTTTTCCTAAAACACCACACCTTTCCTTATGGATATTAATTTTTCGAAGTTTCCTGATGAAAGGAAAGCAGAATCTAGAGAGAGGATTGTAATTTTTTTAATAATACCTCTACCGTGCAACGCTTTCTCAGCTCAAACATAGCACATGTTTTGCAATAGTTTAATATTCTTGTTAAAAGGACAGTTTGAAAATTGACTTCCGTGACCATTTTCATAATTCCACATTTTGGGGATTCGGGTTCAAATGTTTTAAGAGGACTATACCAAGTTAATTTCTCTTGTTTTATGATGCATGCCTCAAATAGCTGTCTGAACGGAAATGCTTGTTGAAAACATACTTGACAATTAAAATATGAATGGAGTCTTAAACCCTGTAGAATTGGAGCATAGAATTGTGTTCGAATTATTTGTGTGAGAGTATGTTGTCTATCTACCTGTCTGCGAGGTGGCCCTGTATCCATTTTCTTGCCCTCTGGAAGAAGCAGCTTGGCGAGCATCGAGGAAAAGAAAATACAACGTATGTACGAAATAAGAGCAGAGATGACCAAGAGGAACCTACAAGAAAGACTGAAAGACCCTAGGCCGCCTCTATGAAACACTTCCAAAAAGCGATCCGAATTAAGTGGCTACCACAAGCGAAAGCAGTCAACAAAAGAACAACTATGTCATGATGTTACCCTCCTATCTACCCAGACAGCCCCTAAACCAGGGATGGGCAAACTTTTTGGCCCGAGGGCCACATCGGGGTTACGCAACTGTATGGAGGGCCAGGTAGGGAAGGCTGTGCCTCCCCAAACAGCCTGCCCCACGCCCCCTGACTGCCCCCTTCAGAACTGCCAACCCATCCTCCACTCCCTGCTCCTTGTCCCCTAACCACCCCTTCCCGGGACCCCTGCCCCCTATGTAACCCCCCTGCTCCGCGTCCCCTGACTGCCTCAGACCCCTATCCACAACTCCTCCCCCTGACCACACCCTCCCGGGACCCCCGCCCCTAACTCCCCCCTGGGATCCCACCCCCTTATCCAATCCCCCCTCCCTCTCCCCTGACTACCCTCCAGACCCCTATCCACATCCCCCCCCCGAAAGGCCCCGGGGACTCCCACTCCCAACCCTCCCTGTTCCCCATCCCCTGACGGCCCCCCCAGAACCACCGCCCCATCCAGCCGCCCCCTCCTCCTTGACTTCCTACCAGACCCCCGGCTACCTTACCCGACACCCCCCGCGCCCAGCTCTCCGGCCCCTTACCAGCAGCAGGAGCTGCAGCCGCGACACCCGGCCAGAGCCAGCTGCGCTCCCCACGCTGCCAGCGGGTAGGGAGCGGGGGGCCAGAGTGCGGCCCGCGCTGCAGCGTGGCTGCAGGGGAGGGAGGACAGCGGGGAAGGGCCAGGGACTAGGATCCCAGGGCGGTCCCGCGGCCTGGATGTAGCCCGAGGCCTGTATTTGCCCATGTCTGCCCTAAACTATTCCCTGGCAAATCGATTTACCGTGACTTGGGGAATCTGCAGCTGCTTTCGGCACGGAATTGGACTGTGACTCCTTCTTTCACTTTTTCAGCGGCACAAAAATCCCTGCACAACTCCGCATCAAATTGTGCCAGGTATCGCCTACCCCTGAGCTGCGCTTGGTCCTCTTGTTAGCTTGGCCTGTAGGCCAGCCACTATCCTCTAACCCTTACTGTCAATTCCTCTGGTCCTCGTCCGGGGTCCAGTGAAGAACAAGCGGTTGAATTCGTGTCTGTAAACCCAGGCGTGGACTGAAGGCTGGGTTTGCAGAAGAAAGAGACCCACTGTTCCATAAAGAACCTTTGATCTTTTCACGATGAGTATTGGTCACTTGCAAGGCAATCCGTTCCTCAGAGAAGTTCGCTCAGCAAGATCTGTCTGTGCTAAAGACAGAGCCATGTCCCGTGGGCTTGCCTCTGGGAGCCTTTAAATAACGAACTCCTGGTTTGGGGGCAGCTTTACAGCGTATCTCCTCGAATTTGTCTTTGGAAAAGTTTTTATATCCGACGCAAACCTAATCTAATCTAATCTATCTATCTATCTATCTATCTATCTATCTATCTATCTATCTATCTATCTATCTATCTATCTATCTATCTATCTATCTATCTATCTATCTATCTATCTAACCTCATACACACCCTTCTATCTATCTATCTATCTATCTATCTATCTATCTATCTAGATCCCCATACACACCCTTCTATCTATCTATCTATCTATCTATCTATCTATCTATCTATCTATCTATCTATCTATCTATCTATCTATCTATCTATCTATCTATCTATCTATCTATATCCCCATACACACCCTTCTATCTATCTATCTATCTATCTATCTATCTATCTATCTATCTATCTATCTATCTATCTAGATCCCCATACACACCCTTCTATCTATCTATCTATCTATCTATCTATCTATCTATCTATCTATCTATCTATCTATCTATCTATCTATCTATCTATCTATCTATCTATCTATCTATCTATCTATCTAGTTCCTATTGCTGTTTATTTTGTTTTATTTTGTTGCAGCTTAAAAGGGATGTCATTGACACCCTTGTTCTTAATTAAAAATACACAAATAATTAGAAAGGTGAAAGAGTGGCCCACTAACCTCTTTACCACATAAGAATAGTCAATTACCACTTTCTAAAATCGTGCCACTTCATATATATCTAAATAGGCTCGCGCTCTCTCTCTCTCTCTCTCTCGCCCTCTCTCTCTGAACGAAGTGGCCGGATTTTTCTTTCTTTCTCTCTTCTAGAACAATGCACACCATCTATCTATCTATCTATCTATCTATCTATCTATCTATCTATCTATCTATCTATCTATCTATCTATCTATCTATCTATCTATCTATCTATCTATCTATCTATCTATCTATCTATCTATCTATCTATCTATCTATCTATCTATCTATCTATCTATCTATCTATCTATCTATCTATCTATCTATCTATCTATCCCCATGCACAGCTATCTATCTATCTATCTATCTATCTAGATCCCCATACACACCCTTCTATCTATCTATCTATCTATCTATCTATCTATCTATCTATCTATCTATCTATCTATCTATCTATCTATCTATCTATCTATCTATCTATCTATCTATCTATCTATCTATCTAGATCCCCATACACACCCTTCTATCTATCTATCTATCTATCTATCTATCTATCTATCTATCTATCTATCTATCTATCTATCTATCTATCTATCTATCTATCTATCTATCTAGATCCCCATACACACCCTTCTATCTATCTATCTATCTATCTATCTATCTATCTATCTATCTATCTATCTATCTATCTATCTATCTATCTATCTATCTATCTATCTATCTATCTATCTATCTATCTCCATGCACAGCTATCTATCTAATTTGCATATATGTGTGATTATCTCGCTCCCCCTCTCATTCCCATGAAAACACCACCAGTGTCGTTACCCCCCGAGAGCTATTTGCCCTTCCAGATCTAAAATAACTGGTCTGACATTTCACTATGACCGTCCCAGAATATTGCACTATAACCCGGAGCTCCGTACTTGCTTTCCCTTCTCTAACAATGTGACATGGTTGACATCAGAAAAGCGGTTACTAGATGAGGATCCTAGGTGTGCTCCTTGTCCTGCCTCTCTGGGTTCTTAGTTAATTATTCTTCTCATTATGTAAATAGTGTGGACGTTGTGGGGTTGGTCCCACTGAGCCCTCTGATCAGATCCAGCAAAGCATTTGCTGGGATTTTCAAAGGCGAGCTAGGCACTCAGCTCCCAATGGAGTTCAGGCATCTGGCTCCCTTAAATTTATCTGAAAATCCAAGTTTAAAGTAATTGATTTAGCCATCCCATTAAAGCCTATGGAAACAGTCACGAGGCCTGGGCCAACTATTCTGCAACACACTCCTCCCTCCATCCGGATAAGAACCAACCATTGACATCAAGAGCAAAGATGGCAGGACGTGACCATATGACGATTTGAGTGCGGCACAGACACATTCTTCCAATTGTTACTGCGCTGAACTGTCTATTAGACCGGTTGATTAAAAGCTCCAAACACCGTAACCAGGTTTAGCGCAATATATAGCTCGCAGTCCAGTTGCACTGCTCCTATCCACTTCAAAGAGGAGTGGTGGTTGCGATCAAGAAACAGTTTAGGACCCAAACTTTTGGCGTGATGGTAGCAAAAAGTACATGGTTCAAGAGAATAGACCATAGATATCTTCATACATTTATCTGAAGCAGGTGGACCTGTTCTGAGAATAGGTTGTGATGCCTTGCGCCTGTGTCGCTGCCTTTATGGAGCTAACAGAGAGGAATCTGGATATTGCACTGATCTTCTTGCCTGTTGGTCCCTGGATATTAGTGAGACAAGGTGTGGGGGGGGAGGGTAATATCTTTTACTGGACCAACTTCTTTTGGTGAAGGAGACCAGCTTTTCAGCTACACAGAGATCTTCTTCAGATCTGGAAAAGGCACCCAGCCCTGGTCTCTACTATAAAATTAGGTCAATTTAACATGATTGGTCAGGGATGTGAAAAATCCACGCACTTGAGTGGCGCTGTAAAACCAACCTAAATACCTGTGTAGACATTTAGGTCAAAGGAAAAAAATCTTCCTTCAACTTAACTACTGCCTCTCCGGCAGGTGGATTATCTAAACCGACAGAAGAATCCTTCCAGTTGAGGTGGGTAGTGTCTACACTGAAGCCCTATAAGGGCTAGTGTCCCACTGTAGCATTTTAAGTGTAGACAAACCCTTAGAGTGTCACAGCTAATTATAATGTGGAACAGACTGTTCGGCATAAGTAGTTAACTCCTAAGGGACCTTTCCAGGTGAAGTGGCCCATTGACACTTCCCCTGTCATAGGACGAAAAAAGGGGAGCAAGCTAGTGGGTTACAGTTTGTTGTGATAAACCATAAATCAAATGTCTTTATTCAGACTATGATCTTTAGTGTCTGGCAAAGTTATGAATTGATGCTCCTAGGTTTGTCTTTTGAAGGCGTTATGCAGGTCAAGTACAGAGTTTTTGTTGGAAGTGGTTGCCCCAGGGTGTTATGGGGCTTTGGTTTTTTATAATTTTTCTATGTGAGTTCATTCGAGGCCACAATGATTATTATAACATAGTTGTTATTGGGGCATTTACTGCACTGGATGAGATACACCAAATGTTGTGATAGGCATGAGTAGGATTCATAGAGCTTGAAAGATGTGATATGGGGCTACTGATCATTGTAGCAGTTTTTGCCTCTGTTGTTCTGTCAGGGTCTGGTGCCACTCTGAGTTGTGGGCCCTGGTCTGTGGGGAGTTCGCTTCTGATAATGAGTTTGATGATGCTGGGAGGTTGTTTGAAGGCTAGAAGAGGGGGTTGTGGAAAATTTCTTTCAGAACGTGGTCCCCATCATGTGTGGGTGGTAATTATTTAATGATACCCTGTATGAGTCCCAGTGTGGGGTGGTAGGTGATAACTAGGGGTGGTTGGTCAGAGTGTTTTTTCCCCTGTATTGAAGCAGATTCTCTCTGGGTATTTGGGTAGTCTGTTTACTGATGAGATCTACTTCTCTGATGGAGTGTACTTCTTTGATAAAGGCAACTTTAAGTATGTTAAGGTATGTATCCTGGACTTTCCCTTTGGAGCATACTCTATGGTTATCAGAGGGTCTGGAAGTAGATAACAGATTTCTTGGTGTGGCTGGAGTGGATGCTGGGTTTGTGAAGGTAAGTAGGTTGATCCATGGGTTTCCTGTATATAGTTTTCTGTAGGATTCCATTGCTGAAGCTGATTGTGATGTCCAGAAAATTGATGCTGGTGTGGGAGTGTTCTAAAGAAAGTTTGATGGATGGGTAGTTGCTGAAGTTGTTATGGAAATCTATGAGGCAGTTCGGGTAATCTGTCTAGAGGATGAAACTATTATCAATGTATGTCAGGTATATTACTGGCTTTGTGGTGCATTTGTCCAGAAATTTTTCGTCATGGTGGTCCTTTGAAGAGGCTGGCCTACTGGCAACCCATCCTGGAACTCATGGCTGTTCCCATGGATTGGACAAAGTGTTTTTTTGTGGAATGTAAAATTGTTGAAGGTGAGGATGAAGGGCATGAGTTCAGTGATGTGTTTGAGGAGGAGATCTGAGTGTTGTCCATTGTCTTGTAATATTTGAGGCAGCAATGTCATCATAGAGGGGGATGTTGATGTATAGAAAAGTGACTTCCTAACTGTGCTAGACACTCAAAACCATGGTCTGAATAAAAACACTGGATATGCAGCTTATTACAAAATCTATAACCCACTTAAGCACCTCTTTTTTGTCCCATGACTGCAAGATCGTTAACAGGCAACTTCACCTTGAATTGTCCCTTAGAATAAATGTTAACTACCTATGTTAAATAGCCTGTTCTGCTTTGTATTTCCCTGTGACACTCTGAGTACCTTTCCCAGACCCGAAGAAGAGCTCTGTGTAGCTAGAAAGCTTGCCTCTTTCACCAACAAAAGTTGGTCCAGTAAAAGATATTACCTCACTCATCTTGTCTGGCTGGGAATCTGGATAGGTATTCTTCATGTTCTTGTTTATTCCATTCTCCAAAGCTTTTTTTATCCCTGAAATTCACTATAATTTTCTCTCCTCTTTTCCTCTCCTTTCTCTATGAGTTCAGCCTGGAATTTCCTACTCAAACACCTGTGTCCTCAGGCACTTAAGGTAGAAGGGACCCAACCACAACAGTCTCCTGTCAGGAATAGCTTCCAAGAGGTTGAGGAGGTGACTTCTAACTTCTAGAAGGAAATTACTGTTGCCAGTTCTGAAAATGCCTGAATGAGTTAGGAGCATTGATTCAACTGGAAACTGATGGGTTTTATAATCTTGGGAGGTTCTTTGGTGAAGACCATCATAGTAAAATCAGTCAATCAAGCAATGAAATAAAGCTGTTACCATACATGGTATCATAAAGGAACTAGGCTTGGAAGGAGCAGCAGACTGCCTAGGCGTTGCTGTTCTCAGCATTGCGATACCTAACTGATTTAGGAGCCTAAATCTCATTTTCAAAAGATTTAGGCATTTAAGATCCAAAATCCCATTGGGGATTAGGAAAGGACCATTTTCTATTTTTCTCAGTGGAAGGGGTTCTCTTTTGTTCTCAGTTGGGGGATTCTCCTTTGTTATAAGGAAGTGGGGGATCAGGTGGAATTCTTCATTGTTCTCAATAGAAGATGCAGGATGTTGAATGCTTTTGAAAATCTGGCCATATATGCGTCGGGTGAAGACAATCCATGGGTCATAAACTGCTCATGATCCCTGCCAAAATCCCACTGCTGTTAATAGATATACAATAGATATCAGTGGATGTCAATGGATGTACAATGAATGTCAATGCATATACCTTTGACACAAGTATCGCTTCTATGACTATGCAAGGATCTAGTCCTCATTTGGTCCATGCCCTCCCTTCCATCTGTGGAAGCAGTGGAAACTGCATTTTGGAGGAGGGAGGGGACTGGGAGCTGGAAGGGACATATATATTTCCCTTTCCACAGTGAAAATGAAGAGGGAGCAATAAAGGGTGCAGAGTTTACCAAAACAACAAAACACGGAGGTTGCAATTTATCTTTTCATGGTTGATGGGGGAAAAAAATCCCATAGTGGTGCTAGTTCACAGGCTACTCCGGGAGCCAAGGTCCACTCCACACACAGCCGCACTGTGTATAACAGGGCCAGGGAACCAGAGAAAAGACACATAGAACTCAATATTGGAGAAGAGCTCTTGGGTCATCAAATCCAGGCGCCAACTATTCAGGTGATGTAAGTCCCTTCATACATTTATCAGGCTGTCTTCAACCTAGCTGTGTTGTTTTCCCGACTCCTCCTATTGCGGGGCTATTTCAGAACCTCCCTTTTCTGAGGGTTAGAATAGAAACCTTCTTATTTCCAGCCTAAATTTATTCCTGGGCAGTTTAATCCCCAATTAGTTCTGGTGCCAACATGGTCATTTAGCTTCAAGAGATCTTCCCTCTTCTTGGTGTTCACTCCCTGGAGTATTTAAAGGGAGCAGTCTGCTCCTCTCTCAGCCTTCTTTTTGCTAGGCTAAACAAGCTTGAGTTGGTCTCTCCCCTGATCATCCTGGTAGCTCTTCTCTTCCCCCTATGCAGCCATGTATGCCTCTACCATACACTTACGACTGTAAATTCCATTTAATTTCAAAAGGCAGGAAGAATAGGTGATGTATTCCCCATAGTTCGACTGAATGCGTGTGAGTGCATGGATGGCGAGGGAAGGAGAGGGGGGAGTGCTGACACTCTGCTTAACCTATTCCAAAATATGAAGTTCCATCCACAACTACAGATTGCTGAATTTTTCTTCTAAACTGTGTCACAGTCCTATCTCCACATTAGGCTTCAGAGTAAACAGGCTATGGAGACGGTTCCTATAATACCCCCTACAGCCTATTTATTTGCGGACCAGCCAGCACCGCCTCGGTTCACATGCCAAAGGCTACCTCCAAGAGCAGAACTAGCACCTCCGATTTTCATGAAGAGATGAGATCCCATTTAGTCGCATCAATGAAGTGGCCAGATTTTCAGATACTGCTCTTCCCCACTCCCCTACCCCCAGGAAGGGTGTGGGGGAGGGGTGGAACTCACCATTGTTATAAAAAAAAAGGGGGGAAGGGGCGAATTCTCCATGTTCTCAATGGGCTTGGGGTGGAACGGGACACAACTATTTTCAAAGGTGAGGGAAAGGGGGTCTCCGTTGTTCTCAGTGGAGCTGAGGGAGGGAATCTCCACTGTTCTTAATGGGGACAGGGAGAGGTGGAACTGAACAATATTTTCAAAGATGGGGAAGAGGCCAATTTTCCATTGTTCTCAATGTGGAGGTGGAGCTCACGGTTGTTTTCAAAACTGGGGAGAGGTGAGATATTCCTTGTTCTCCGTAGAGGTGGGGAGAATTCTTCGTTGTTCTCAGTGAGGAGGGTTAACTATTGCTCTGAAAGGGAAGGCGCGGAGTTGCTCTTTGGCCTCAGTGGGAGCTGCTGGCAGTTGAGTACTCTGGTGGAAAATCCAGCCGCTTCATATAGGTACGTAAAAGGAAGAGGGGCTCTTTCTTCTGAAAATCTGGCCCCCTATGATTTAAAGCCAACGGCTTAAATCTTGTAGAAAATTATGGCACCTGCAAAGAAGCCCAGATTGTGCATGATCCTGGCAGGGTTCTGTCTAAGAGTCCAAATTCCCCTGATGTGCAAATGACCAGCGGCATCTAATATGCTGATTTTATCCCCTCGGACTTTGCTTTTGCTCCGATTCCTTCCAAGTCGCCATATCCCATCTCAACTCCCATTGAAACATGAATGAAGTAATTACTAATCTTGTGTGGATCACCTATAGGGTGCCCTTTTCCTCTTGTGGTACATGCTGTGATCATGATGTCTTTGTGGGTAAGGATGGTCTTTCTGTTCTGTGTTAGTACATTACCTAGCACATTGGGCTCGTGGTCCATGATTGGAGTTCCTGGGTATATAAGAATAATAATTCATATTAATAGTAATGCAAATTAACACTAATTAATAAAGAAAAATAAATCTCTGGGAGGCTCTGTCTACCACATAAGCTTTTGCTGCTGAGTTGGTAGAATGCTGTGCAACATAATTTGCTACTTTTTCCTTCGTCCTGCTAGGCCTGGCCTTTGGATTCAGGATGGTCTATATGAACCTTTGAAGTTATAAGCTCAACTGTTCAGAGGAACAATATTAAGCCTTAGGTTCTGGGTCATAATGAAACTTTTAGCTGGTCCAGTGTCAATTATTTGCTGTTTTACTATGCATAATAGCCCAGGACAGAATTTGGCTAAATATTAGCAAATGACAAAACCTGTCGTTGTGAAGTAAATACCTAAGAATTCCAGTGAAAGGGGCTCTCATGCCTCTGTTAATGGAATAAGAATACAATTAATAATTCTCTGGATCTGAAGTTTTGCCAATAAACTTTACCCTCATATATTTGTCAGCCTCACCTTGTCCCCTTTACCGTTACAAAATAATGGAAATGAAATACATTTTTATTTTGATTAGTTAATTCATCAATCCAAATAGGGCCTTTTTGGGAGATCTCATTGTGCAAATGAATCTGGCAAAGACAGGGAATGTGCCGGACAAACCGCCCAAATAAGAAGCTATCTAATAAAGTGCTTAGCGCAGCCAACTTTGCTAGGTACGGGACCGTTTCTGCCTGACGTTTCCTGCTTTGGCCAGTTTCATCTGGACACGGATGGCACAAAAATTCCCTTTGGATTTCTGAAAGCTCAACAAAAATTGCGTTGAGAATATCCTTTGGAATTGGATCCTACAGATGCAAAAACCTCTTGGTTCAGGGTGACTAATCGCTCCACTAGTCCCTACTTCCATTGCATTGCCAGGCAATGACAGATTTGCCTGAATAGGTAGTGGGGAAAGACAAGAGCATATACTTCAGTGTTATGATTTCAATGGCAGCGGCCTTGACAATCTCCTCACTCTGATGTTCTTCTAAATGTAGTTTCACTGCTCCCTAATTTTAAGATTTTCGGTATTACCTATTACCCAAAACAAGAACACGTAAATCCGAAAAAAGATCGTATTATTTCATTCTCTGTACATATATTACCTTTTCGACACAGCCTTGATTTCCTGCTATTTGTCTAGTAAATGCATGTCTGAACACGCTTTTGGAGTAGTCAGTGATTTTAATCTTTCTTCTGGGATTTTCTTTTTGTATTGTTTTAATCCTGCACAGAAAATCATTTGAATATCCTTTTATGTTAATATTCTAAGATTGGAGAGGATTACATTAGGGAGAAATAAGAGGCACTATCCCACAGAGACAGGTATATTCCAGGCAGATAAATAGGGATAATTGCTCTATAAATTACTTGTACAACTTTTCCTGCGGAAATTCCTTTCTGAAATTGAATTAAGTGGAAATCCAGTCATCTTTATATGATAGAACTAATACATAATTCCATTTCCATATTCGTTTGTGAGGATTTTGTCTCGTTTTATATTTTTCAGAGCTAGATCTTCTCAATAGAGCCCCTTTCCTGAACAACATTTCATTTCTTATCACTGGTATGTCCCTATACGAGTTCCACCGTGGTCATGTAGAATGTTTGGACATTTAAAAAATCTGTGTATTGAGTTACAACACTTTGTTTAACTTTATGCCGCTCTGCTCCGTTACAAAAATGAATCTAATTGAATATAATCTGATTTAATCTGAGGCATCTTGAAAAAAAATCATCCAGGATTTTTTTTTCAAATAATTAAGTTCTGGAAAATATATACTACTTGGAAGAAAAGAGTCTATGCTAGGTTTCAGTCTTTTGCAAAGGTAAAAGGAAGTTATTTACAGTTTTAGGGTGTTGGATTCTCCCCCCTCCCTTCACAATTTTATATTTTTTTCCTGTTTATTTGGCCACAGCTCAAGAAAAATTCATAACATCCCGACTACACTTGCCCTGCTGGAGAAGCAATCTCTGCATTTTAATTACCTCATTTGAGCTTCATTTAGCTTTAGTTCTGTGTTGACACCAAAACAAATGTTGAGGTTGTTTGCCCTACTGCATGTTCCCCAACAAACTAAATTGTCGTGTAACTTTATTGCGACGTGAGACTGGTTGTGCACACTACAATGTGTAGACTGCACGGTTAAGATTTTAATGCGTTAATGGGGACGATTAGCTATATTTTATATAGTAGTGTAGGTACTAACTATTTGCAAGTGTAATTCAAAATCACCAGAGCACAATTTGATGGTTGCTGCAGAGAAAGGAAGGAAGGAAGTTTTTTGGGACACAGTAATTAGATGGGTGATCACATCAGAAGAAAATGCAAATATTCTTCGCAGGCTATGAATGCACTCACTTCGAATATCCAGAAACAGGTTTTCTTTTAAATAAACCTGTTGATCTGAAAAGATTTCTTCTTTAAAATTTGAAGCCAATGGCACAACAAAACCATCTTCTCAAAAGGATCCCCAACACCTGAGCTCTTACTAATTAAGCAAGGAAAGATACATTTGAGCAGGGGGTTGGACTAGATGACTTCCTAAGGTCACTTCCAACACTGATATTCTATGAAATATACCTATGTATGAGGATACTGTTCCTGACAACACTCTTCTACAATTAACATTTTACAAAGGATATTTCTCAGGAAGTAGCTTTTTGTCTAAGCTACTTAGGTGTCCCCACTTACTTATCGGACAGCAGTTATATTGGTTATTTTAACCAAACAACTCACCATCAGCTCATTTTCTCTTCCCCCCCCCCCCCGCCACCCACTCACATTTTCATGAGTTCTATAAAGTTTGCATAGTATACTTTCTAGATCTTTATTCATGTTAGGGTCAATTGTTTTACATGGAAATGTTGTCTCTTCCTTTAGGAAATGAACGTTCAATCCCAATCTCAATTCCACTATATTTTGATTTGAAAAGAGGAATCTAGATCAGATACATTTTGATAATGATATTCTTCACTTAAGGACAAGATCTGATTCTCATCTTGAGTAATACTTTCCCCCCTCTTCTGCTTGGGACATTTGAGGGTGTGGTGAACAGATGAAGATAACGCTGAGCACTTTTAATTTGTCCCTGAGATATGAAAGTCGGTCTTAGTTAACCGTTGCACATCATCACCAATCAGCAGAAGTCAATTGAGTTTGACAAAAGCAACATTATTGTGGAAGGGTAATTTTTTCTGCACTGCTGAATTATCACGAGACTGCGAAGTCCCAGCTGTATATTAACGCTGTAAGAAAACAAATGCGGGATTTGGCTTTATTGTGGATTTTTAAAGGGGAAAAGGAAGAAGGAAAAACATTAGAAATCGAAATGGTACATAGCTACAGCAAATCGGGCGATATTTTGCAGGAAGATTAAATTCATTAACATAAATTAGACTACTCTTACAAGATACGTCACTAAAATTTAATTGGAGAATAAAAACGACATGAGTATCATTATATTTGTAACACTGGCTTTTTATCTGACCTATCCATGTCCTTTTCAGATATGAAGGGCAGGAATTTTGAAGATTTGAATTCAGTCGTGGGACGTTTTCATATTGACCTATGGAGGGGGGGAGTGGAGAGAGAGAGAGACAGAGAATCTCACTAGACAAATATTCATTCCGAGATTTTTAATTTTTTTCTGAGAATTTTCAAATCAAACAATTGGAGATCTCTCTCTCTCTCTCTCTCTATCAAATCCGTCTGCCGCTATAAGAACAAAAGTTATTTGGCTCAAAACTGCATTAGAAAGTGACACTTTCCCCCACCCTCTGGCCCAGTTGATATCCTGCCATCTGACTTACATAACATGATATTTCACCCTAAATAATCAGAAATGTTCCAAATCTTAGCTTAGCGCCAACCCAGTCTATCCCTCTGCAGTTACAAGGCAATAGGACCTCATAAGTAACCCTCCATGCTTCTTATGCATATAAGTACACTACGTCCTGTATGCGTTGCACCAATGCACCTATATGTGGAGAAGACTTTTAGGATGCTTTATTGTTTTTGAGTGTCCAGTGTGTATCCGTAAAGTCCAGATTCCCTGTCGTTGTGGCTCTTCCCCGTAGGAAGTAGCGAGTGAATAACACAGCGTCTTAGTTATCAAGAAGTCAAATAAAAATAATCATAGATATCTGAATATTTGGGAGTGGGGGGAGATGTGGGGAGGGACGGCTCCGAAAAGTCCTGCTCAAACCAAGATCAAAACATCAGTGAATTGGAAAAACTTTAAATCTGAGGGTTGCTAGAATTTAGTTCCTTAATTCTTCTATTTCTAATTCTGTCTCTAATTCTAATTCTAATTGGTTCCATTCTATGCATCCGAAGAAGTGAGCTGTAGCTCAGGAAAGCTCATGCTGAAATAAATTTATTAGTTTCTAAGGTGCCACAAGTACTCTTGTTCTTTTTGCGGATACAGACTAACATGGCTGCTACTCTGAAACCAACCATTAATTCTTCTGGATATTTTAGAATAAAAATGATTTTTAAAAAGATGTTCAAAACATTTCGCATTCTTTTCACTTCCACTGCGTGTGTATGCGCGCGTACGCAGGCTCTTTGGAAGTGACAAGAAAAGAATGCAGATAGCTAGCTAGCTATTTTTTAAAACATACACGTATGTATTTATCCTTACATTCATATATATTCTCTCTCTCTCTCTCTCTCTCACACACACACACCTGCACTGAAAGTCAAAAGAGTGCAAAATGTTTCGAAGATCTCTTTATGTGCTCTGGGAATTATTTTGGGGGAAGTTCTCTGGCCTATCTTATACAGGGGGTAGACTAAATGATCACAGTGATCACTTCTGGCATTGGAATCTATGAAAAAAATAGGTTTTATTTTAGACTGATCAGATGACTCTTGGGACAACATTGTAGTAACCCTCCGATTTAACATTTTCCCAGTTCGCTGATGTTTTGAACTTACTTTGAGCACGACTTATAGAGGCCTTCCTCGCCACCACCATCTCTTTTATCCTCCCTCCACAATTATTCAAATACATATGATCATTTTTATTTTAGTTCTGGACAATTAGGACTCTACTTTATTCAAGTGCCATTTCGTATTAATCAGAGCCACAGCGACAGGAATCTGGACTTCAAGGATACACATTGGACGTCCGATAATAACAACAATAAAGCATCCTGTAAGCGTTCTCCGCCTGTATTTGAATTGGTGACCCGCATACAGAGCATAGTGTGCTTATACACGCAAGAAGCATAGAGGGTTACTTATGAGTTTGTGCTGCAGGGGGATGGACTGGGTTGGCAACATGCTAAGATCTGGAGCCATTTATTTAGGATGAAATATCACGTTATGTAAATAAGAGGGTATGATAGCAAATAGGCGAAGGGGAGAGGGAATTGTCACTTTTTAAATACAATATTGAGCAAAATACCATTTTTCTTGTCACGGAAGACAGGCGTATAGAGAACATTGTGCAAATTTGGGGAGCTGCTGAAAATTCTCTCTCTCTCTCCGGGAGAGAATCATTACACTTTCCGTAACAGGGGTATTTAGTGGTAAAATGTAACTAAGCATGGAACTTTCCACTGTTTTACTCTTAATAGTTAATATTAAATGTTCTTGGCAGGTTTTACTTTGCAAAATAAGACTACAGCCTCCTAGTTTACAGGGCTCTAGAATCCTGCTGCTAAAGGGACATCGCCTTTATTATCAATATTGCTACTTTCCAGATAAAAAGTCGGGCGTGGGATGAAGAAGATAAAAGCACATTGTGATTGAACGGTGGCAGATGGGAATAAAACCTGGAGACAAATTTTGGGTTGGGGGGAGGAAGCGATTTCCGTGTTAACCCCTGAATGTTCCCGTTTTAGCTTTAGTACGTCTTACTTTTCTTGCTGTTATTGCTAGATCCTCACCGAAAATTTCTACCCCCAAAAAGTGTAGAGTGAGTCAATGATTTTAGGAGCAGAATTTACTCCCGTTACAGCGCGACTTCTCTTTTGTCGCTTATTTTCTGACACATATTTTATACATAACGCATAACAGAGCTCCACTTTTGCAAACAGAGCGGTATATCTCCTTTAACTTCTATCAGAGTGGTGGCCGTGTTAGTCTGTATCAGAAAAAAGAACGAGGAGCAACTTAGAGACTAACACATTTATTTGGGCATAAGCTTTCGTGGGCTAAAACCCACGGATACATGCAGTAGAAAATACAGTAGGAAGCTGAATATACACAGAGAACCCAAATAAATGTGTTAGTCTCTAAGGGGCCACAAGTACTCCTCGTTCTTTTTATTAACCTCTGTGTTACTTTCCTGCTTTCACATTAAATGTAAATGAACTCTGGAAATACTTCACACTAGCTGGCTAGTCGATTATTTAAAAAATAGCCCTAAGACACTTCATTTTCACATCAAGTGGACAAAAATAAATATGTTATTTTGGGGGGGGGACACTCCTACATATTTCTAACACAACTGACTTTGAGTAATAGTTAGTATATCAAGCTGCTGTATAATGAGGAGAATTTGCGTTTTCTTACATTGGACTGGTCCTGGCTTCGAAGCAGTCTTGTCCTTCAAAATGCATCTTGATCTATGCTGGCATCAAGAAAGCTTATGCCCAAATACACCAAACCAACTCCCAAATCATTGAAACCCCAGAATCAAAAGTTCCTCTAGATTTCTGAGAGCTTGGTTTTAAAATAAAGCAGAAAGTAGGGTCTACTTCTAAAGTGACGTGGGACTATAAAGGATCGCAAGGTACCCTGATTTCCTTCGCTCCCTCTGAAGAATATGCAGAGAAAATGTTGAAAAGTTATAAAAGCCCTTTCTGGTGATCGTCTTGTTGACACAAACACGACCAACACGGCCTGTCTCTTTGTCAGTGGTGTAGGCTACCGCCTCTTTTAACTTGGAATTGAACTTGACTTCCGATGAGACAAGGCCCTAAATGGAAGGAGGTATTTTATTTGGCTGTCTCTGAACCATTTCCTACCTGTTTTATCTGAGCTGTGTCAAAAAGACAGGAGGGTGAATTCACAGGATCTGTGCATTTTGGATACTCCCCGCCCCCTAGCCTTGCAAATACCCCTTCTTTCCCCACAGTCTTTTGTCCCCTCGATGAGACCCACATATCAAGAGGAGAGTGGAAGGGGGGATGAGTACAGATAGTCTGGAGGGCAGAATGCAGGGAGATGGAGGTGTTGTTTTCATGCAGACGCCTGTTGACACTCTGTAGTTCTCCCCTAGACCTGCTCTGTAAGGGCTTCCGCACAGCAAGAGCAAAGAAGTGAGCGAAGCTCCATTTGGGAGGCTGTTGTCATAGTGGTTGTGATGGGTCAGATTATTATGACAAAGAGGTATTTTATTTATTTATCTGTTTCCCCAGGTCCCACCCAGGAAGTGTAGGGGGAAGAGAGGGCGAAGGAGGCAGGGGGAAAGTGGAGCCCAAAACAAAAGGCACCGTGAATAAAAATCGCACGATTGGAGATGGAGGAGGGGAGAAGAAATGGAGACTTGGTTTTCAAAGTCCCTCCACCAAGCATTTCCTAGAGGCAGATCTTCCATGATTGAAACTTTTAAAGATTCCCCACGTTTTTAAGCATAGGGTCCGAGAGGGAGGATTTCATGATAGAATATAAGACGAAAAGTTGGCAAGGATGATACCCCCGGTTGGGAAATAAGCACAAAGAAGCGACTTCGGTTTTAATAAATATATAAATCCATTAATTCCTAAAGAAAATGATTATATTGAAAGCAAGCTATCAACCACAAAATAGGAGTGGCCTATATGAAATCATCTCACTCTGCATCTGCTAAAGCAGGTTGTAAGAGCTTGAGGGGTTCCGAGAATGAAAGACAGAATCACATAAGGTTACAGTCAGTCCTGGCCCGCTTCCGTTCAAACCAGACTGACCCAACACGGAGGAAACTAACTTGCTACCCTATTTCACAAAATTCCCTCTCTCCATTTAAAACAAATTAATGATATTTTAAGTATTCTGAGTCTGGCATCTGAGAGCACCTCCAGTCGAAGATAAGATTTTTAGGAGCTTGTGGTAGATCTCTTTGAGGTTATTCTTTTTAAATCTCTGTCAAGCATCTCAAAGGGATTCTTTTTAATTGTATTCATACTTTGATCACAACCCTTCCAGAATGCACAGAAGCTTCTAAACCCTGGACACAACTCCAAATTCCCAGATAGTTATACTAATTCAGCCAGGAACTGAAAGAAACAAGACCGTTAATTTTCTTGATGTAATGGAACAGAGAACTCATCCAAAAGTCTGGAAAGGTATTTCAACTTCGGCTATTATTTATATAAAGCACATTAGAGAAAGCGTGGGAAAGCTTTTCTTAGAAACCCCTGATAGACTATTAAATGCAATGTCATAGTTTGTTGACTACATTTGATACGCCAATGGGAAAATTATATACTGATTCCAAATTTCTGCGTACCATGAATTCTGTTTTCCCATATGGCTCAAACTCATATGATTATACTACCTCCTTTTTGCCCTAAACACATGATGGAAATGCAAATTCTCCTTCTAAGCCTATGTGTATATTTTATTGGACATTGTATTGGGGTTCTTAGACATCGACAAAAATCCCGCTGATTTCTCTGTAATATAAAGAATATATTTGCCATTTTTCTTTGTATATCGTGGATATATAACTTTCTGAAGCCACAAGGCAAGAACGTTTGCACAAAGCACTCACAAATCACCAACGTACCTAAGTGCAGGGAGATTTAAAATCTTTCAGATCTCAACACAAAGAGTGTGAGGGTGCGGCGGTGTATATTGATTCATTTCTTTTTAGCCTTTTTCAATCCCAAACTGAAACAAAGACACTTTATTTTTATTTCTATCTCATCAAACCCAATTCGTTTTTCTTGAAGGGATGAATAATTACAGATAGTTTTATGATAAGCTGCTGCTGTTTGTACATTTCTTATTAGCCATCATTTTCCTTGCCTGAGAAAGCAATACTTAATTGAAGACTATGTTAGATGTAGGTGTGTATTTTCTGTGGACCTTTTTAGGTTATGGACTCATAAATTAGATCATTATTTTCATGAATATGGTAGCCATTGGACAGAAAGTACATCCACTCAAACCTCTGTCTTTTAAAAAGTTTTGCAAGTCTTTGCTATTTAATAAGCACAATACATTGAAACATTAAACCCTCTGGTTGAAAACAAGTATACCTTGTCCATCTGCAACAGTATGTGTTTATTCCCAGCATATTTCTTTTGGAGGGGAAAATAAATGAAATTCCAAAATTAATGCATAGTAGAAGGAATGCTGAATTAAAACAAAACTGGATCAAATCTTGGTATGGAATCATTTGAGGACTAGCTTGAATTCTCAGTTCTTGTAAAGCAGCATTGTACCAGCTAAAGGAATATTACTTATTTTCTATGGATTGTGAAATTCACCTGGCTATCACTTCTTTTCGACTGGTAAAATATAATAATAATAATAATAATAATAATAATAATAATAATAATAATAATAATAATAATAATAATAATAATAATAATAATACATAAAAGCCTCGCCCAGGAGCTCTCCCTTTGGCCCCAGTGCATAAGAAACCAGAGACGCCTGATCAGACGAATCGATGTTTTTATCAGTGACTAAAGCTTCTTAACTGAGCTTCTTTCCTTCTTTAGGTCCATTTGTACCTACTAGGAATCGCCCCTTGTTAAAATAAAAAATTTTCTCCATCATAAGGCATGATATTTAACCAAATTATTCAAGGCTCTGTACATAATGAAAATGATGATGTGAGGTCATAAGTCAAGCTGTTTTGATTTTGCAACATTTGCTGCCATTTTTTTCTGATCAGAAAATTCTGAAAATTGACTGGAGAGCAGTCAAAAACAAACAAACAAACAAACAAAAAAACAGAACAAACACCAGCCTACCGCCCAAAGCACACATCTGCTTTTATTTCTAATTGCCCATTTTGCTTTTGAAGATTTTTATTGATGGTCAGCACCAGGCTACGCAGTTCCATATTTGGAGGCGTAAACGTTACCGAGCAGTTTTAATTGAATTAACCCACTAGAATTTACTCTTGGCATCAATCCACAGCTTGCTATCTGAGGCAAATCAGCCCGTTTAAAGGAGATAGCACTGAGCAATTGTATGAAATTGAAATGCAGCTCCAAAGCTCAGAGAAGTGAACGCAGAGTGATCGAGGTAAACTGCTTTGGGAAAACCTTACCTCCTTCCCGAAAAAAAGTTGGGCTTTCTCTCTCTCCTGTTTTTCTTTTGCAGTTTTCAGAAATCACAGCTTAATTGGGATATTGTGTTCCTGGACCCTGAGCCGGAGAATTTCTGAGTCCCTTCACCCCCCTGAGTCCCTTCACTCCAACCCTGTTGTTTTAATTTTCTGTCTGCAACACGCAACAATACATTGAATTGTAAAATTCAGCGTTGAATTAAATCTATATTTCATTGAAACAGGAACTGTAAATGCCCTTACATAAACCTGGAAAAGATCGCGCTATTATTTGTATTTATTACTTTGCCCGCTTTACTGAGGAAGCTTACCTTAAATCCTTAATGTTTATAAATTGGTTTTCTCCTGCGCTTACTACACGTTCTGGTCGACAATTGATTTCTCCCTCCATTATAATACACGATATATTATGCCTTTATTATGCTTATAATAAATTTTAAAATGTAATATTTAATCCTTCTTGCACACCTCATAGACAGGACCTAGGCTACTAAATGTTAACTATTTCAGAGAATATTCAGAAATCAAGGGTTGCAAATGGGTAGGGTCCTTTGGTAAGGCGATTGGATTTTTGCTCGCACAGAGGGGGGAAAAGAAGTTCTCAATTTATGTATAACCTTTTTGTTGCTTTTATATCCATCAACCATCTAAATCAAGGAGGTATTTTCTCCTGGAGATTTCTAGATGAAGTGAAGTCATTCAACTGAAAATAAAGTGCAGGGATTTTCATGTGTGTGTGTATCCGTGTATTTAATCTTTCATTTAAAAAATTGCATGCTGGTATATTTACCTATGGTTTTTAAGTAGTTTTGATCCTTTTAAGGGGCTGCAACCCGGATTTGTTTTCTAGAGCAAGCAGGCACAATTCCTTTGGACTGATACTTTCTCGGGGACTTTGCAAGTCATTTAGACGTTATATGTGAAGTTCATTCTTGTCTGTCTAGACATTCATTAGGAACTGGGTTGTCTATTTTGCCTTGACCTTGGACTTCGACTTTAAAAAAAAAAAAAAACTTTAGGCAAGGATTTCTGAAAATCCCCTATTGACAACATCTCGTTCCCGTAAGAAAACTTAAAGTTTATTAAAAGCGCAGCTTTCACATCTTCCCCTAAAATGCTACTTTTCTGATTGGTCTGAGTTATTCGAATATTTGATTTTTTCACTTCCCGTAGATATTTTTTAATGGTGAAAAGACTTCACGCTTCTTACATAGGAAAAATGCTACTGAAAAGATGCGAATCACTCCCGGAGAATGGGTATTTAAAAAACCCCGCAATTAACATGGTATGTAAACTATTGAATATATACCGTGAATAAATAATATTTATTTAATACATGTATTATTGTAATTTTGGCCTTTTTTAATCTTACGTACACAATACACCGCTAATTCAGATAGGGAATTTTATGTCTCTATCTGACTGTTTCGTTCAGAAACATTCAATTGACCAACTCCAGAATGCAAAAATCCCCCAGCAGAGGAATATCCTCTTTTTAAAACCTTGGGTAACATTAAAAACGGGGGATAATGTAGAAAACCAGGGTTGGGTGATTAGAGTCTACATCTTCTAAAAATGAAAAGAAAAACCTCGTCTAACTTTCTCCAGCGCCTTTCTTAATCCTGTTACACTGAATTGCTTCTTGAGTTACTTCTTATCAATTATTTTTTTGGGAGGGTAGGGGTGGGGAAAATCAGCATGAGTCTCTTGTTACTTTTTCACATACCTAAATTCACATTCTGTCCCATCATTGCTAGAATGAAGACTGAAACGACCGACTTCTCAGAAATGAAGTTAGGGAACTTTACTCTCCAAGGGCGGGGCAGAAGGACAAGACCACATAAGCATCTTCCCATCAATCTCTCGCCAAGTAATTTGCTATTCTTCTATTTGGTCTGTTTAATTATAATCCATCTATCTCGGATCCTGTTTACGTTTTATAAACTGTAGTTGTATTTATTGTCTTTTATGTTCACACACAAATCAGCACTGGACCATTAGACCTGCTCCTCTTTCTTCCATAACTCACATTGTTGCTGCAATATTTATTACTGAAGTACTAAACATTCATAACAGGATCTGATAACATAATCGCTGCCAATCCCCTTAAAACCTTCCCAGTTTGTTCAGCACGAAAGATTAAGTATTATTAGTCTGGATTAATAGAAGAAAACAACAGGATAAAGAGTTCTAGAGGTATCCATTATTACAATCTTACATTGGGTTTTTTTCGTGGTAGCTGGGTTTAATACCAGAAAAACAGCTGGGGGGGAGGAACGGGGAATAGAAAGGCACCTGGCAAAGAAATATACAACAGGTTAAACCTCGCAAACCCCGTGTTTCGTCCAAAACCAGATATTCTTTTCTAATATTTTTAAAGTGATGATCAACCACATGTATAGTTTGTGTACTCTGATTTTGAAGCAAACGGACCAGCTATTACTTACTTACTCCCCTCGCACACATACATACAAACACATCAAAAGGGAATGGATTACACACGCGTTACTGTGAAGTCGAGGTCTTTCTTTCTCCTAATATCCCAGCAGACAACAACAATAAAAGCATTTGAAGAATTAAAAATAAAGCCCAGGAAGATTGACCAGGGAAGGCTAGGCTATTAGACCGACTGGTTCTGTTAGTCTGTTAGAAGTCCATAGGCTATGGGGGCGCGGGGGGGGGGGGAGAATATTCTACTATTGAGATCAGAGATTCTCTTCCCCTCCTTCATTCCATTTTCCTTTTGATGGTGCTGGTGTTTATATTTTTTTCCCATCTAGCTCCCACCTAATAAAGGAACCGTCTCATTCCTTAGCCCTCCAAGCATGCAAGCAAAGAATGAAATACTTCAGTGAGATCACATCCACTGGCGGGTTTTATTTTATTATATTTTACTTTTAAAATATTCCCAGTCCAGCTTTTTTCTTTCTTTCTTTTTTAGAAAGAAAGAAATATATATATCCCTGAGATTTTTGAAGGCAGTTAGAAGACAACGTCACGTCTAAGTCCAGCTCTTTGTGTCGGCCAAATATTGAGTTCCCATTCCCTTAGTCCTCTCCTTCATTAGTCAGTGGGTGTCACCCATTGCCTTTAAAGATTTCTGTTTCTGTCCCACAAGCAGCCAATGGGAGCTGCCGCTTCCCTTCCCAAAGCCGGGAGGGATGAGGCGATAGGACTGGCTGAGGAACACGTGACCGGGCCAGATTTATTGAGAGCGATTTGCAGGTCACACGGCCCGGAGGATTTCTTAATGAAGGGACCCAGCTCTGCGCATGCTCCTGCGTAAACAATATGTGGGGGAAATTAGGTGTCTCTGGTTGGGAAGTCGAGTTTTAAAAAGCGCAGGCAGACCATGATATGACGACTTCACTGATCCTGCATCCACGCTGGGCGGATACCTTTATGTACGTGTATGAGGAAAACTCGAATGAAAATAACCAGAATAAAACCCCAGCCATGGAGGCGCTAAGTGGGAACTGCCCAGCGAGCCACTGCAGGGATATAATAACTTTGGGTCGCCATTCCAGCACCATTGGGACTCACCAGGGTTCTGTCTACACGGATATACCGGCTCCGGAAGCTGCCAGGCAGTGCCCTCCGCCACCAGCTTCTTCCAACGCCACGCTGGGCTACGGCTACCCCTTTGGAGGCAGCTATTATGGGTGCAGATTGTCTCATTCCCACAACGTGAACTTGCAACAAAAACCTTGTTCCTATCACCCGACAGAAAAGTACCCCGAACCCAGCGGTTCCATCCCCAGCGAAGAACTACCTTCAAGGGCCAAAGAGTTTGCTTTTTACCCCAGCTTTGCCAGCTCCTACCAAGCGGTCCCTGGTTACTTGGACGTGTCAGTTGTGCCAGGTATCAGCGGCCACCCCGAACCGAGGCATGACGCTTTGCTTCCCATGGAAGGATACCAGCACTGGGCTCTTTCCAATGGTTGGGATGGGCAGGTCTACTGCTCCAAAGAGCAGTCACAGTCTACCCATCTCTGGAAGTCACCTTTCCCAGGTAGGCTGTTCTGAGCTCCGGCATGCTTGTCTGCTTACTAACCGCCAGGTAAAAAAATCTCTTTGGAATGCCTTCTGAGCAGTCCTATGTGTATGAACACGTACGGGTAAGAAGGTGAAGCAATCATGCTTAGATCAAAATACATACCGCGAGCTTGAGGTTGCTTTAAAAGTAAGTGTGTCAGTTTCCTTTCATTTTGTCTCCCCTGCGTCGCCCCACCCAGCTGGGTCTGTCGCTGTTCTTTTATTTTTAATTTTCTTTTCTCTTCCACCTAAGTTTCTGAACGCAGGCAGCGTGAAAGTGCCGGCTCACCTCCTTAATCTTTCCCTAGAAATGTTAGATGGCTTGTAATGGTACAGTAAATCATGCTGCAATTACAGAAATTGGTGTCAAGTGACAAATGAATCTTGTTAGGGGAAAGGGGTGAGGCGAACAAAAAATAGAGCAATGATTCCCCCTTCCTCTAGTTAGAAGTCTTGGGTGACTTACAGCGTGCAAAGCACCCGGAAAGCTTATGAGTTTGAGAGAATCTCCTCCGCCTTGTTCTCTCGCTGCTTAGGAAATAAGTATCACCGCCTCTTACAGGTTTCCTTTCTCGCAATTCATATCAAGGCCTGGCGATCTGAATGAATGCTCTGCAGTAAAGCAGAGGTGAAGATTTTGTGTCCCACACCCAAAGCGCATTCATCTTGGAAAGATATGGGTACCTGAACCCAACTTCATTTCTCAGCAATGGTAACAGAGAGGCCGGATAGGCAGCCAGAAAATAAAGTAGAATGATATGGCATAATGTAGGATGTTTTGGGGTTTTTTTTTTGAATGAAGGAGGAATGGAGGGGGAATCTCCGAAATCCCTTTTAGAGCTCGTTCGGTTTCAGTCGCTCTTTTGGAACCATTGATTAAAGTGCTTTCTTTTTCCTGTTTAGAACAACAACAATAACAACAAAATATCTAAGTACTGGTAGGGAAAGAGCTGGCTAGCAGATTCTTCTCTTTCCTAGATACAGTATTTTGTGTGAAAACCTGATGACAGAGATCCACTTGCCAAACCTGGAGAAAACTAAACTCTCTTTAGATAACATTCAGGAGAGTGTAAACTTCTAGATAAAACTATGTGCGTGGCTGTGTTTTTTTTGGGGGGGGGGGGTCGGTGAAGGCAGAGGGTCTACTCACCTATAAGTGATTTTTTGGATGTTGGGTTCACTGACCCCCCTTTCATTTATGGGCTGTACTGATAAATTATGGAGAATTTTTGGGGCGGGGTGTGTGTGGGGGGTTCCTAATACTGTATCTTTGGGCCTTTATAGAAGTCCTTAGTAGCTGTTACTGGAGCTGTCATTCTTATAGCAAACAACGAAGAGAACAGCTGTGCAAAATGTTCGAGAAAGACTGTGTTGTGTTGTTGTTTTTTAAAATCCATTATTGTCAGTTATAACAGTGGACTTTTGATACCTGCCTAAATTCGTGATGGAATGGAGTTGGCGCTGAATAGTCTGCGATTCTTGGTTTAGTGTCTTTGTCACCCTTACAGAGATAAAGCGCCTTTTATCATCTCATATCTGGAATTCTTTTTTTAAATGATTGCGGTTTGCAAGTGCAAAGCCCGAATACGATTCATTATTGAGGTTTGGCAGTGAACAGCCTTAGAATAAGGCAGAAGTGACTATGTAAGCTTTGCACGCCTTCAGATTCTCACTGCATCTCTGCTGTAATCTCAGTGGGTAATCTTTCTTAACAGTTTGGGTGCCCCTCAAAAAAGGAGAGAACCAAGATAAAGTGTTACCTTTCTGTAAAAAAAATGCATCAACCCAATCTGCAAAATAACAGCTGATGTCGAGCAAAGTCCAGGCTTTTTCGGATTGCAAATGGTACCCGCGCTGCAGACGACAGACTGTACAGAGTACACAGCAAAGAACTATTTGTTTGCCCAAGTGCTGCGATCTATCGTGCTGAGCCATAACAATCATAATTAATGAGGTGCACGTACGCTGTCTGGTAGTAATGGTAAAGCGAGATATTAAAGTTTACTGGAGGTTAAAAAAAAGAAGGGAGAAACTTTAAAACCGCACCTAAGATTTACCTGGTATGAAGGTCCATTGGATTTGTATTGCAGGATATTTTGTTCAATTAATTGATGCTCCTTGTTTATATGTGAAAACCCACCTAGAAAATATCTCCTGGAATACCAGCATTTTTTACACGATAATCTATTGATATTCTACTCAGTGAGTCAGTCCTCCTCCCCCTTTCTGTCTGTCTTTCTCCTCCTTTCGGTCCCAGGGAATAGAACTATGTAACTGCTTTATCTGTCTCATCTTGCAGATGTGGTACCTCTCCAGCCAGAAGTGAGCAGCTACCGTAGGGGCCGGAAGAAAAGGGTCCCCTACACGAAAATCCAACTGAAAGAACTAGAAAAAGAGTATGCAGCCAGCAAGTTCATTACCAAAGAGAAGCGAAGGAGAATTTCGGCTGCCACCAACCTTTCTGAACGGCAAGTCACTATCTGGTTCCAGAACCGCAGGGTGAAAGAGAAAAAGGTAGTGAGCAAATCTAAGACACCTCACCTTCATGCTACCTGACAAAGAAATGTTTGAGGGGGTGGGGAAAGGAAGACAGAAAGAAACACATACGAATATTTATCTGACACGTCTGTATAATGACAACAACATGCATTCGAACTCTTCTGTGTTTCAATTGGTTATTTAAAAACAAAACAAAGAAACAAATAGCATCTTTAGTTTATTCCTCTGCCCTCTTCTACCCTCCGCCGACTGTGAATATCAAATTGCCCTCAAGCATCCATCGATAACGTTAACCGTGTACAGTATATTAAATGCAAATGTAGATTTGTTTTGTTTCAAAGACATGAATCCTGAATGTTATTTTGTAACTCTGTATAATCGCCTAGCCTCTCCCACCCCCCGCACCTTCTCCAGTGCACAACCTTTCATATCTCTGGCCATTTCACACACTGATGTGAAATGTATGGAGAGCCTCATCCCTGTAGCAGAATCCTGTCATGTTACATTAGCTGAATATCCTTTCGCCGCACAGGGACCCCCTCAAAATAAGGCTGCTATTGTGCGAAGAGAATATTTTTATTATTATGACTATTCTGTATCACTTGCAAGAAAATAACCAATACTAATTCAGGTCACCCAGGAAATGGAAGTGACTTGCTATATAATACATTTTTGAGGGTAAGTTCTCATTGAGGTTTCTATATCTCCGCCATCAAACTGGAATGGCTGTTTTTTCGCGGACAATATGGAAAGTGCCCCATATTGTCACTGGTTTGGTTTCTTCCCCTCCTCCCCCACATGTAAATCGGCTCATTATCGACAATGTTCTTCCAATATGTAAAAGCGATCATTTTTTATGTCTTGTATATGTATATAATAGTGTGGTGTCCAAATGATATGTACTGAATGCAGATCACATTTCTTTAAAATAAATATCATTTTTGCTTTGAGAATGGATTGCTGCCGAGTTGTTATTATGGGTATTTATACATAGAGGTTTGTATCTATTTAACCCTTTCAAGGCAAAATCAGAGAGCTTGGGATTTTACATCATTGTAACCTCACGCTAAAGTGAAAAGAATGACGCCCCAAGGCTAAAATCTGATAGGAAAACTGGCAGAAGGGTGCATTTTGAAATGTGTATGAAGAGCAGAAGTGCATTAAAGGAGTCAACACCTAGAAACCAAAATATGAGAATATAAGAAGTTGTGTTCCGATGCCTTGTCTCGAAGGAATATGGTATAAGTTTGTTTCAAAGGGGTAAAGGAATAGTGGTAAATGGGATGAAAAATATTTTTCAATCAAGCAGACGGGGTGCCGTTTCAGAAGTGGGGAAAGGGGAAAAGGCTCCGATCATTTTCTTCCTTGGACAGCAATTGTATTCCTGCGCCAGGGAGCGGGGGAGAAGATTTTTTGAAGATGCTTGTAACCTAGCTCCACATACTCACCATGAGAATGCTTTGCTCAAAAGGTGTCTTTTGCTAAACCAGTTTGACTCAACCCCGTTCAGAGATAAAAATCTAAACCCTGCCTTACTGTTACTAAACAAGTGACAAGATCGTAATCCGTAGCCCGGCTGCGTTGTTTAATATTCCAGCTACAAGACTGCCTTGGAACGGTGTATACTTTCAGAAGTGAGCGACTTTAAAGGAAGAAAGCTTTTTAAAAATATTGTACAGTAATTTGTTTCCATAGGCGGGTCACAATATACCTTAATATCCCTTGAAATTAATTACCTCATTAAATTGTCAAAGGAAAAGACAAAAAGTTAGGTATTGTTATTTCTGCTTAAATTTATATTAACTAGTGTATATAGTTACATTTAAAGAGTACGAAAGCTAGAAAAAAGCAATAGAATGAGGTGTGTATATGTAGAACGTATAGAATGTATATATACAAAGCATATGTATGTACGTATAGAGATATAAATATGATACCTGATTTCTCTATATCAGCTCTTGTGTTAAAATAACGCCAGCAACACACGAGCACGAGGGCTTTTTTAATGCATGTACCGATTACAAAGTATATAACGCATTTATACACGGCATTCATGAAACCCAATATACTGAAATTCTATCACGTATTTTAAAGTTTCTAAAGGTACCTCCAAATATACTTATAGGCATGGAACATTCCACAAGAGTTTATGTGATCACTGGCTGTACTTTATAAAGGAGGAGATGGAACAATGCCAATACGGGTTCTTGAGTTGAAATAAATATTTGGTCATTCTCATCGCTCAAAATCTTCCTCCGTCAGGTGTGTGAATGAACAGAGGATAACTTTCCTTAAACATGTGGTCATTCCTGAAATGGTTTATTCCAGGTAATTAAATAGGCTTTTTCCATATTTATTTCCGATATAATGCTGCTAATTTTTTTTTCTCGTGAGGGTGATGGCTTACATATATGAAGGAATAATTTGGAAGGAAATGTGAAGATAGATAGATAGATAGATAGATAGATAGATAGATAGATAGATAGATAGATAGATAGATAGATAGATAATCAGCACTTGCTTGTGTGTGTCTCTCTCTCTATATATATATATTAAGATAAGCGAGGGGCATATATCTGTATATATGCCCCTCGTTTATCTTAATATAGACACCTATTGAAAATACACCTCCATTTACCCAGGCCGCAGATGAAATGTTATGAAGTCTGTATCTAAGCACTGTCCGGACTTAAGGTTTAGCATGGACACACTTTCCAAATTCATCTTTTAAAGCATTTTCTTCAAGGGTGGATGTGCGTCGTATAAAAACCCCACTCATTTCAGACGCATGTACACGCGGATAGATACTGATATATCGTGTAGATACTGATACTGTACCGATCTATCAAAACACAGCCTAGAATGCGCCGGTTCAGACCCGCTGTTCACAGAAAGAAGTGTAGAACTCTGTAGGATTCACTGGAGTTATGAGGCTCGGGGAGACTTTTGTAATTTGTATTTAACCAGATTGGTTAATTGTTTTTTTGTGTTATTAGGGATTCCTGTGAGACATTTTCCACTTCTTAAAGTTCTTTTCACCTAAGGCTTCAGTCCCTATTAATTCTGATTGAAAAATCTCTCTCTCTCTTTCTCTCTCTCTCTCTCTCACATTGGGTATAAAGACTATATAATAAGCAAAAGAAAAAAGAGAGAATGCGTGATTGTCATACAAAGGGGCCTGGCTCGTGTAAATTAAAATTCGTTTGAACGATGGATAATGAAGATGTTATGACAGTAAACACTTTCCTATCATGTTCAGCATTTCTCTAGGTGTTTCCAATTGCCGCGTCCCTCATTCCCCTCTTTTTTCACACTCCCTTTTAATAAAAGATATGCATTTAGAGCAGAGGCTCTTGAACGCAGACAAAATTGAGGCGCTCGGTTAGGGCTAGGGTCTTCAGAAGTTTCAAGGAGTAAATGTATTGGGTCTCATCCTGATGATGAGAGCTCTTCGGGAAATAGTCCAGAGGATGCTCAGTCATAGGGCCCAAATTCCTCATTGCGTGTGTAGGCCTGTCACCACGCTCCACTTGGAGTGGTTTGACATTAGTGTAACCCTCTTGCCTTTGGTACCCTTAGCCCTGATTTACACCGGTGTAAGTAAGATCAGAATCAGGTCCTTCTAACAACAAAGAAAACGAGTGGTCTGTCATGGATAGAAAAGCCTTTTAACCCTTTCATTGACTATTTAATCTAGTGCAAATTTTTTCCTATATAATTTTGTCCTATGAGTTAAGGAGACGGGGTTTGGAGGCTAATAGAACGAAAACGAAGTAACTTTTAAGTGCCTCTTACATTCCTCACGACCCTACAGGCTTAGATTCAGCGCCCCCCCTCTTTTTTTTTCTTGCAATAATAACAATCACGGGTGAATCAGAACAGCTGGTCATCTTCTTACAAGGTAATTAAGTATGGAAGATTGCGATGGAAAGAAAGAGAAACGCGCAGGTCCCTCACTATTTTCTGTGATAAACATCAGCCGAAGTTATGTCTTAAACCCATTTCTGGTGTAAATTTTCAAACAGGCACACATTTGCCTCTTTGAGATTTCAAACGTCCGAGGTATCTTTGATTATTTTATTTATTCATGAAGGAACTCGGATCAGAAGGCGATGACGTCAGCTCTAGATTACCCTTGACCGTGACTAGGCGGTCTGTTTGACCTTGACATCATGAGTTTCGTACATATTAATCAAGAAGACCACAGCCTTGATCTTCTGGCAACCAGTCAGCAGTCAGAGTTCTCTAAGTATTCCTTGCTTCTGTTTACAGATAAAAAAAGGTGTCATTTGAAGTCTAGACAGACGGGCTAATGACCAACAATAAAAGCATGAAAAGGAAGTTTCACAAGTTTTGTCTTTTCTTTCCTTTGTATCAAGTAGTCTGAATAACTTCTTAACCGCGGTCTTTAGAGTGAAATGCTCCTTATTTCCCCCCCCCCTTTTCCTCCATTTTCAGTTTTCATAGTTCTGGCTCACTCACTTTTGAAGAATAAATTGCTAGTCTTGAGGGAAAAATGTGGTTTCACATCATTGAGTTGTATGTTGAGGTAAGTATAATTGTCAGTGGGTTGAATAATGATAAATGTATATCTGGAACATGGAAAATTTCCAGTCTTTGTTGAGATATTTTTAATAGTAAAAGAAGAAAATAAAAGGAATTGCCCTCTGTATTTGTCAAGTAATTCTTTTTAAAGTAATATCTAGCTAGCTAGCTAGCTTTCACAAGCTTCTTGTTTTCTGCTCCTTTAGAAATATGAAATGTCTCTTGAATATGTTTCAGCACAGTAACAAAGGGTTTTGAACCCAATGTGTTCATTAGCCTTTAAGAAATATACATAAAGAAATTAATATGTTTATTGTGATGCACATTGAATGGAAGTTACTGTCCTGTGGGTATCTCAAACTCTTTTGGGTGAGAATTGCACCATAGGAAGATTTAATAAACCTGTTCTAGCCCTAACTTCTTCACCATCCCTCACCCATCCACCTACATGAAGAGGAAAGAACATAAAACATGTTTGAAAACATTCTGCATGCTCTGAAACAGAGTTTATCAAGACTCTCTCGAATCCTAGCATATTAACTAGGGTGTTGGTACAGGGTCCACGCCATGAAATGACAGTGTGCAGCGCCAATTGTGATTGTGAGAAAAGTTGAGCGTCATGGACAAAATAAACTTTTCTGAAGTTCCTTACAGAGGATGTAGGCATCAGTTTACATTAATCCAGCAGGAGAATGATATCCTCTGCTGGCAGTGTTGGGGAAAATGTAGTGGCATCGTAAGCATTTAACTATTAAGTGCACTGAGAAGACAAGAGCTATGTAGGTTCTCTTAATCGTTTAACCTGATTTTTTAAATCAAAACAAACACAAATATTCTGCCTATTAAATTAAATTAAATCAAATCAAAGGACAGCTAACTCTGGACATTTTTATACAGACACATCAAACATTCTTCGATCTTTTGATTTCCTCTCCCCTTCACCACTATGTATTCCATTTTACTATCCTACCCTTGTAAAAATACTTTCCCTATCAGAAATAGCCAGTAATTGAAATTCTATGTGCCTGGTTTGAAATAAGGAAAGTCCTATAGATTTACCTTATTCAGTGCATCTTTTATTCCTCTTTTAATTTGTTTTTCTTTAAATTCTTTCTTCTGTCCATGTAACTAACTTGTCATTGATTAAATACCAAAGATATTTAACTCCTTAAAAATCCAGCATGTTTTGCAAGAAATTTAGCTAGGAAGAGAAAGCAGTTGCTAGAAATGGCCAGTCAAAAAGTCACCTTTTTAGATTATTTCATTCTTGTTAAAAATAGAATAAAATATGCAATTTACTGCAATATCTTTGGGATAGAACATTTCCAGGAGCGAATTAAGTTTATTTATGCTTTCTTGGGGGCAAAGTGAGGGATATAGCCTTAGTTCTTTAAACTTAAAATGTAAATATCTTGACGGGGGCCATATTTAATTTTTAAAATACGGATCCAGGGGAAACAAAAGAATATATTCAAATGCAGGGGCAGTTGAGATAAACCCTGTGGAATATTTAGAGAAGAAATCACAAGGCAGTGTAAGGGAAATGGTATTTCACGAAGTACACACATTAGGACAGAGCTGGTTTGAAATCAGAGAACTGCCAAGGATAATAAAATGTTAATAAATAAGAGAACTTGGAGGACTGTGCGTGGGGAGAGAAGTGCAACCAAAAGTTAAGGCGTTTTCTGCCTCTTCTTTCCACTTGCAGTGACTGATGCTCTTTCGAGACATTAATTTGCATAATATGTAGATCCTATTTACTACGCTAGACAGTGACCTTGAACTGCCTGAGTGCTATTTCACTTTCCTTCGTCTCTCTCTCTCTCTCTCTCTCTCTCTCTCTCTCTCTCTCTCTCTCTCTCTAAGTAGCTATTCCTAATTTCTAGTTTTGTGCCCTAATATTAAAGTGAAGCTTTTCTACTTCTTTGCTTGGATGAGCTTCTGTCTGAGGAAGAAGGGAAATAAACATGTGGTGAAAATTATTAAATATTTGTGTCTAGGTCTCTACCTTCAGTGGGGTTGATTTTAAAGAGGTAAGGCCCAGTAATTCCTCACTAAAGGTAAAACAAATTTGTGAACGCTTGCGGGATGAGGAGGCTTAGTTCGGATATTGTTATTTCTTTAAGGACGGTAGAAATACAGTACAATACATTATAATAATCATGATTCCATCTGAAAATTCATCGTGTCCGTAGGGAAGCCTCTGATATACTTGGCACAATTAATTATCGCTTTCTTAAATTAGTAATATAATTAAGAAATATTAAACTGGTATTTAGAGTGTTTTATTTTAAGCACTAGGATATGTAATTACATTGCTTTGCAACAGCCTTGGGAGTGAATTTTAAAAGCTTAATCCTTAGTTTTTAACTGAAAATGTATCTTTCATGGAAAGAAATCATGGTGGAAATACAACAGCTTTGATTAATAATCGCTAAGTGTTTCTTTTCTGTTGATCTGTCTGATAACTGTAAAAAGGACGTTGACTCTCCAAGTACAAAATGATATAATGAAGAAATCTGCTCATGTTTCGAAATGAGGGCCATTGGGGAATATATTTATGCTTCCCGCTGTATATATGCTAACTCATTTTCTGATGTGGAAGTCCGGCGAACAGTTAACAGAGTGTTTTAAATATTTTTTCTGAATGCACTGATCTCAGTAGTAACAAAATTCCCTTAGGTGAGATTCTAGCGCGCAGTTCTGGATTCACTCGATGTAAAGCCCAGTATGGATACCATAGTCTGCTTTTTGACATGTTGCATTGGGCGTTGCTGCACAGTGTTCAAATCAGAGATAAAAGGATGCCTGAAGATGCATCAGCGGCTAAATGAGAACAAAGCCATGTTCCTTACGTGCACCGCCTTGTAGCGAATTTCGTGGAAAAAGGCCAAGAAATAAGAACGAGTTTTCTTTAAATAATAATTTTAAAAAACAGCCGATTCATATGGCAACCTACCCAGATCACATGCTCATCATCGTATAAAGGATTACCTTCCACAGTTGCAAAGCGTTCAAAATGTGTTCTCAATCGAGAACGATGTACTTGGAAAAATGTCAAGCAGCTTTTTAGCAGTACCTGGAAAATAATTCCTGGACAGCTGAAAAATGTGCTAACCTTTCATTCCAATCAAACAAATCCGATAGCAGAATTTATCAGTGTGTAGACTATGTGTATAAGAGGGGCTGCATATAGGCACACATATTCGCCTATATATATATATGTATATGTATATATATGTATATGGTGGGTTTTTTTAACATTTTTGGAGCTCACCATTTAATACAATTACCAAAGAAAATGCGATGTTTGATTAAGACGTCATTTTTCTGCAGAGCTGGGAGAGATCAGTTTAGCTTCAATATTTTCCCAGGGGAAAATGATTTTGTATTCTAGCAGCCGCTCAAATAGAAGACACTTGTTTTGTGCTCCATGGGATCTCAAAAATTAGGGGTCTGCCGTTCAACTCCTACCACCTCCCACGTTAGTTCATTAAAAGCTTTTTCACCTATGCAGGAAAATTTTCCGTAGTTTTCCGGTATCACTGCGCTTGGAAGTTGCTAGCAGGGAAAATTCCAAAGGCATCAAAAAACCCTATATGTATTTTTTTCTTTTCTTTTTTTTTTAAAAACAACCCCAACCCCTTCTCGATCTCTAAAGCGTCTTCTCTTTGCCTCTTGCTGGGTCCGGGGTCTCTTGCAACCGACTTTTAAAATAATGCTTTATTTCCCAATGTATTTATTATTCACTGAGCTACCCCAAGGTTTGTCTTATATCTCCTCTCAGCAGCATTTTCCTACTACCGACTGTCTTCTGCAGTCCCCGAGTGAAGAAGACCCTAGTTGTCACGAATACACAACATGTCGTTATAAGAGGGCTGAGAACCGGATGTCTTTTTTTTCGTGTATTTATTTACTGAGCGCCAGTGAAGACGCTTTCTTTACAGAAATGAAGGCAGAGGAAGAGCCATATTTTCCTCTTCCTCTTTTGTCTTGCCTATTCGGCAGAGCTCATTAACAAAAGCTACCGGGGACTGATGAAGTTATAGGCTTGTGATTCCTGAATTGAGGATTGTCCCTAGCAGGGATGGAACTCGCCTTTCCCCGTTACCGAACGCCGGGCAGGAAACATTCCTAGTGCTCCAGAAAAAGCTGTAAAATATCTAAGCGGCTGCAAATATGTTAAAACTCTTTCATCCCATCAACTGTAAATATGATCCTGTTGCCGTTCCAATCATTCTTCTCCTTAAAGAGCCCGTAAACTTTATATGACACAATATCTAATAGTAATTTATTGGGAGATATTGTAAATTTCAACGGTTTTACTTAATAAAGGGGCTAATTAATGATAAAATTTGCTTAATTTGCCAGCTGTTGGAGGGACCCTAACTACAGCTGGGGAAAGGGTGTCATTTGTATATCTTGAGATGATGTCTAGGTACATTTTTACAATACCTGGGGTTTCGCAGGCCAGTGCTTAAACCTGTTGCTTTATTTTATTAAAATGTTTTATGATTATTTTTTCTTTAAAAAAAACGTATAAAAACGAAAGGCAGAACTTAATGTTTTGTTTTGCCTCCGACTGCCAAGGGTGGGTGGCACCTCTCTCCAACGCGAGTTGGCGCCCACGTGACCCCGCTCCGACCAATGGGATGGACCTGTAGGTTTAACTATGTTTAATGTCAGATGGCAATAAACTAGAAGCTCTTGGTCAGGCCCGCGGAAATGGGCGAGCATAATCTCCTTAATCCTGGGTTTGTGGGACCTTTGGTGAACATCCACACGGGAGACACCTTCTACTTCCCCAATTTCAGAGCTTCCGGAGGACAGCTGCCTGGCTTGCCGTCTCTCTCCTACCCGAGAAGGGACAATGTTTGTTCTTTGCCCTGGGCATCCTCAGAGCCCTGCAACGGATACCCCCAGCCCTATCTCAGCAGCCCCGTGTCCATTAACCCTTCTTTCAGCAGAGCGTGCGACCTAGCTAGAGTGGAGGAGAGCAAGTGCTACTACAGGGAGGCTTGCTCCGAGACTGCCAGCCTCAAGAGGGAGGAAAGGGTCAGGGACAATGCTTTGATGCCACTTGAACCTGGGATTCCCAGTGGAATGAGCGGTAATTTCAGCAAATATGACTATCCGGCGTCTGAGACTGTGTCCCACGACCCCCCTTCTTGTCAGTCCTTGGAGTCAGACTCCAGCTCATCCTTACTCAATGAAGGGAATAAGGGCTCGTCCAGCGAACCAGCCACAATGGTCTCGCCTATCAACCAAGGAACCAATCTGTCCACTGGTGGTAAGGAAAAGCAAAGCAAAGGAATATATGTGTGTTGTTAGCTGTGGTTCTTATGATGTGTTGTAAGGCTCTTCTGCGGAGGTCCACTCTTGTGGATCTAATTCATGGAATTAGCAATGGGATCAGCATGTCTTTTTGTGCAGAGGCCACTAGGGGTAGCACTCAAATGCCTAATGTTTTATTAGGTGCTGCTTCTTTTAAAAGAAAAGGCTATAAACATGTAAATATCCCATAAAATAGATAGTGATTGCACAGATAGCCCCGAATATGCTCGTTGAGATTGAGTGCATCAGTCGCCCTGTATAAAATGTTTTAAGGCTTGTCAAAGGCGTGCAGTGGGGTGGCTGCCTGGGAGCTGAAAACCTAAGTACAAAAGTGATGCTTAAAAAAAGGCAGAGCTGGGTACATTGGAGTTGTCATGTCAGGCGAAAGGATACCACACCCAACACGCTGATTTCTACCTGTTGGCTTTCTCTTTATTGATTTCCCCCCTTTAAAATTTGTAAGGCGCCATAAAAATACCCCTAGCCCCCCGCGGCATCGAGGCGCCATAAAAATGCCCACAATGGTGCCTTCCATTATGTATATTCTCTTCTGCGGTGCTGAAGTTTAGCTGATTTCCATATGGTAGGTTGCTTCTTGATCTATCATGTGTCCAAAACGTAGAACCATGGGTGACTTAGGTCTGTTCATTAGGCTTGTAACTAAAATATAGATCCATGTATCTGTATTGTATGCAAAAGTTAGCAATATGTGTCTCTCACGTATCTAAGACACAGATCTATGTATCCATTTTGTAAATAAGGAATACGTCGTTGTATACAATATGCCAATCAGATAAACAAAATAACTCTTAGTTAAATATCGTGCACCCAATATGTAGGCTTATGGGGCAGTCTGAAATACATACCTGTATCTAATATATAGATCTATATATCCACCCTAAGTAAGAAATAGTTCTATGTGTCCAGCTATGCATCAGTCTGATCTATCAAGTATTGCAGACCAAGATTTATGAATCTATCTTGTGTCAGACACCTCTGCCTCATGCCAGCTGATGTTGCTATGAGGTGAGCGTTACGAACTGTGAATGCAGACGAGGGGCAGGGAAGTGGGGGAAAGATCTGATCTTGGAAGCCGACTTTGTTTCTTCCAGTGTATTAAATTCTCCTTTCAATCACACGTCCTTAGGTGCTCCTTGGTACCCGATGCATACAAGGTCCCGGAAAAAGCGAAAACCCTATTCCAAGCTGCAGCTATCAGAGCTGGAAGGGGAGTTTATGGTCAACGAATTCATTACCCGCCAAAGAAGGAGGGAGCTCTCAGACCGATTAAACCTAAGTGATCAGCAAGTGAAGATCTGGTTCCAGAACCGACGCATGAAAAAGAAAAGACTGCTTCTGAGGGAGCAAGCTCTTTCTTTCTTTTAAAGTTAAAAAAGCGTCCATGTTGGTTAACCTCATAGACTCTCTAGTGTTCATCCTAGCTGGTGTCCCGGGACTTTACCTGATCACTCATAATTTTCTTTAAAAAAAAAAATCAGCGAGCATATATAAATATGAGAATATGCATCTCCTACACTGGAACTGTTGGGAAAGACCCGATGTGAATGCGCAACTCCTCAACCCACCCATCAGCCAGCGTTGGTTTCTATGGTCTGAAAGATTGTCAGCAGCATTGAGTGTAATCTGAGTGTGATGTTGAGTACAACCCACCATCTTTTCATTGATAAGCCGAACAGGTATGGTTTCCCTCCAAGCAATAAGGTTTGTTGGGTTGTGTGCGATATTTCCCCCACCGCCCCTCGACAGCTCTGGCGTTGGTGTTGGTACCTATTCCAGACGGCAGATCAGGCTTGGAAGCAAGTCACTGCCCGGTATTGTAACTGAGGTTTTAGGGGTGGGTGTTCACGCTCTGGAGCGGTGTGGCTCCTTCATTCAACTCCCTTCCATTCTTAGGGGGAACGGTTCGCCAGTGGTACATAAGGATGGTCTAGACAGTAGTTGGTCCTGCCATGAGGGCAGGGGACTGGAGTCGATGACCTCTCGAGGTCCCTTCCAGTCCTAGAGTCTATGAGTCTATGAGTCTATATTTCGAGACCTTTTTTCACTACAAGCTGAAGGTTCCCGGCGAACAAAGTAACAGAATTGGTTAGTACCTATAGGAAGAAGACAGAGGGAAAGAATGTATAGCAGTATGGAGCTGGTTGTCCCTGAGCTAGCAACCTAGCTCTGATACATGGCGCTTCTTACATAGTGCTTTGGTCAAAATAAATGGGATGGGATTAAGACTGCTCCAGCCCCGCACCCACGCACCCGGCCACACACTACACCGAAAATCCTTCGGGGCAAAATGGAATTTACTTCCAAATTAAACTGAGCCTTTCAGAGATTCCCTCTGAAACCAAAACCAAGTGCATTTTCTGCACTGCCCCCCATTGTATTCTTCTTCGCTGCTACTTCAAGTCATGTTGTGTGCTTAAACAAAACTCCACTGCAGGAGTATTTGTGCCGTTTTAGTGTGTTTATTGATGGCGGCACAGAAAAGAAAATACCCTGTTGTGGCGTTCACCCATGGCGTCCAGCTGCACCTACACTTTCTCCCTAGAGCTGTTTTTTAAACATGACCTTCATCGCTGGGTTTTTATTTTAGAAATGAAGGAGCAGGTTTTGATTATTATTATTATTTTTTAGGATGACTTCTAGTCAAGTAGACAGAAAATCACAAAAATCAATGGCCGCTTTCCCTCGGAACCAGGCATCCAGAGCCGTCCTAGTGACACGTTCAGTTTTCCATCACCCGCAGTTCTTCCTTAAACTCAGACACTCCCCACATTTATAGGGGTGCGAACCTTTTATTTATTTCCTCCTTTCCCACCCCGTTCATATCTCTTAGGCCTTCCGCGCTCCTCCTTCACAGAGGGGCTAGCTGAATATTGTGGGGTTTTTTTTATGTAGGTGTATTCTGATTTACTGCAGAAAATTAATAATTGGCTTAATCATAATGTGTGCATGCCAGCAGCCTTGTACAGGGTCCCCAGCTTTCTTGGAAAGAAATGTAGCTGCAGCACTGGGCAGATATTTCATACCCTTCTGCCCGCAAAGCAATGTTTAGAAGGGGTGGTGGACATTAGTTACGAGGGTTAAGATAAAAGGGGACGCTGCAGCTTTGATTTTTGCCACTACAAGCTTTGCTTCATTCGTTTTATATAGGATGGATTAATTTTATTACAAAGCAACGTTCTCTGGGAAGCCTAAATCATTACCACGTGCTGCCGGTTCTCTGCGTTCATGGTCATGACCGAACAGTAGTGGCAAAGAATGCCTTTATTTACGAGCTGCAAAGGACGTATCCTAGTCCTTAAAATGCCTCCCAATTTGAAAGCTGGCTTTTTCTTCAGCTCTTATTTCCCATGTCTGTGCCAAAAACATCCGGGAGAGCCTACCCCTCCATTCACCTCCCAGAGCCTTCACCCCACTGTCCCCCCCTACCCCTCGTATGTCACCCCTTTAGATGAAGACCCGTTTTCAAGGCCTCCGGCGTACACACACCTTATACACAAAAGAGTTTAAAGGGAAAGTCGCAGCCTCATGCAATACTGTGCAATGAATACTAAGTGCAATGAAAAACGGGCGAAATGTGGAGGAATTCTACCTATTTGAAAGGGTAACGCGAGGATCCCAAAGGATATATCTCCAGCCCTGTAGTGACCATTTTATGACATTTAATTTGAACAGGATGCTCTGTAAAACCGCATTATCCCTAAATGATATATAAAGACATGCAATGGATCATATGTGCAAAAGGGTATTTTCGATCAAACTGAGGACCCTGATCCTCGGGTATGTAAGGTGATACCTTTGAGTTTTGCCAAATGCAGAGACACCAAATGTATCGATATTTGCTTGATTTATTCACTAAAGAATAGCTCACCATTTCTGTCCCTTACAAACCCAGGACAAGTTCATTCACCGACTAGGAGAAAGGTTGCATTTTTGAGGGTTGTAGATACTGAAAGGTATTAGGGTGACAGGTCATTAATGCAGGGCCATGTTTAAATATCAAAAATCACTTTTGTAATTCTTTGCCCACGGGAGAGCATTTTCTGTCTATACAGAAGGAGAGGGCTTCCTATATACTATGAAACACATTGGACAAGCCACCAGCAAGAACTTAATACTTGACAATTGTCCCCATGACATGTGTCTGGTTACAAAGGCGATGTTCGTCGCCACTCAATGGTTTGAAAAAGAAATCACTTGGTTATAAATGTTAAAAAATATAACATATATGCAATATTCTCTTTCAGACTGCTATAAGATATTATTCGGTGAGACTTCTGTTTGTCCTGTGTTAGTTCCCTGTGTAAGTGGCGCAGTTTTCTGCCTGTATCTTTAGAGTAGTTTATTGCGGTTGTTAATATGCATCGTTTGCAATATAGTTCATATGTAATGTTTTTTACCTCAAGCTATTATATGTAGGGCCTATGCAAATGTCTGTCATAGCACGTTCTGGCTTTATGTAGTCGTGTAAGAAGTTGCTTCACAATAATAATTAAAAAATGAATGTATTATTATGAGGTTTCTGATAATAAATAAAAGTATCCAAACATCTAGTTGGTGATTTACTGCTTACTACTAAAATTAGGAAGGTTAATAAAACAGTAACAAAAATACATTAGCCAGCACTGCCGTCTGTGTATTATAGATCATCTTTTCGTACAAAATAATTAAATGAATGTGTAAAATACGTTGTAAAAGGAGAGAAATATCGCTTCTTGCGTTGCTCTAAATATAATTAGAAAACTCCCAGGGAAATAAGGAGTATAAGTTAAATTCAGAATTAGTATTTTAATGAGAATATATTTGTGTCTATCACATCAATTGGAAGCAGATTGAACTGGGTTGCTTTCTTTAAAAACTGGACTGTTTGTATATGGAATAATTAGCATCCTTTTGTCTTTGTGAGAGGGAAAAGGACGTCAGAATAAATATGTTTTTGAAAGCGATTTTTTAACGATTTGACATATATATATATATTGTAGAAATATTTTAAAACTTGGAATTATTATTACCATTATTATTAATATTATTATTATTAATATTGATCTTATTGTGTTTTCTTCATAACTGTTGGACCTGAGCAAAGAAAGCAATTTAATAAAAAAAACCATCAGGTTAATTAAAATACATTAGGTTATGATTTTATGTGTATCTCTAGAAACCAAGATTTGTATTTAATGGATTTTAAGACATTTCTTTTCTTCGGAGCAAAGGTAAAGGTTAGCTGCGGTGGGACAAATGCATAAAACTCCTTTTAAAAGATCGATAAATGATATTTCTCCCCACCCACCCCGCCAAAATAAGTTCCAGTAGAAAACCCACCAATGGGAGGTAATAGTAGCTTATAGAATTGACTCTGCTGACCACTCTCCCACCCCCGAAATCCATGCCTGTGATTGCTTAGCATAGCCTACCCTCTCTTGGAACAGAATGGAGAGACACCCCATTGAATCGCAGCATGATGCAGTTTGAATAAGGTTTACTGTGAAGGAAATACAGTGGACATAGCAAACAATAATTACTTGTATTGAGTTTAATACAGTTTCCACACTTCGTAATAGAGTGCATATTGACGAATAGAAGCGGAGTGTGTCTGTCTGTCTTCCAGTAACAGTGCTATGTTAAAAACTACAGGGGTTTGGGGGAGGTTCTTTATTTTCCTCTAGGGTAGCTTGATTTGGCCCTGGAGTAAGTGTCTATGCGTGGAAAATAAAAGAATCAGGCATTATTTTTTTCTCATATTTTATAATATACCTGCACGATCTTGCTGTATTTAGTGTATCCTGCAAACATCCCAATGAAATCTGTACGAAATTTCCCTGAATGAGGATTGGGTTTGGAAAACATGAGTATGAAAAAAATATATTAGTTTTAAAAGTCCAAACGATTTGACCTATATATAGGTCTCTATAGATGCCTAGACATATGCGGTTCATGTCAGCACAAACACATACACTTTCCCGTTGTCGTTTTTGGAAGTGTGGGTGTGTTTTTGTGCATGATGGGTACGTACAAACACGTTATACATAAGCTACTTGCCTGGTAATTTCCTTGGCACCGAAAGAGAGCCAAAAAAACCCCACCACTACCCCCCAAAAAACACGGTGTGTGTGTGTGTGCTTGTGCGTGTGTGTGCAGGCGCGCACTCTCCCAAATAAATGAGAAGGAATGTGGATTATGGCCGACAGGTCTGAATTGTATATAGTGGCATAAATTGAATAGACAATTGTGATTCGGTTCATCTTGAGAAGGAATAGTTGGATTTCAAAAGACATTTAAATATTCACCAAAATAGATAAAACGTATTTATTACCGGTGAGTGTGTAGGACAAATTGTTCCTTCGCCATAAAATTCTGTATTATTTCTAGGCTTTTTTTTTCAGGGATGTATTTCACAGCTATTGCTTTAAAATGAATTCATTATGAAAGGGAAAATTCCTCGTTTCTTTAACTGCAAAGAATAATTCAACTTATAATAAAAAAGTATATGAAATATTTCAATAATACAGATATTGCAAAATTCTTCTGTGTAGGTTCAAATGAGGCGCATTCACGGTCAAATATTTTCAGCCTATATTTGATGTGGGGAAGATAATGTGCAAAATATGCATATGAAGAGGATTTGAAGCTATAATATATGTGCTATTTTAATTGTTGTGCCGAAGATATGTCCAATTTCAATTCTTCGTTATCTATTTTTTCACTGAGACTTACATCAAAGCAATAAAAGATTATTCACGAGATCCACAAGCAGAATAAAATGAGATGGGACTCCTAAGGAATGGTTTTGAACATATAGTGCTACGAAGTGTCAAAGAAAGGTATATTGGCACCTCTACAGAATAGCTTAATCCTTATTTCTGGATGCCTAGAAGCCTCATTGAAAATGTAACATCATCAGTTTCCCTTTGTCTTACATCATATTTGTTCTAAGACGAGATTATAAGTGCACTGTTATATGTGTAAGGCAAACTAGTCAGAATTACACGTGCAGGGGAAATAAAACATGCATGCAGAACAGATCCACCGTAGTCGCACAAGTTAATTATTTTATTTTGGTTTATTAATTGGCACTCCGCCTACATAAATAAACAAATATACAAACGACACCACCACCGCTGCTGGAAAATACATATATATATATATATATATATATATATATATATATATATATATATATATATATACAGTCTAGCTTGCTGTACGCTTAGCCTTTTAAATATATTTCACAGTGGTGTGTCCGGAGCATTCACAACCACCGCTACTTTGAAGTGGATAAGACATCTGAAATATTGTATCTCGTACTACCCAGACGCAGGGGATGTCTTTCCATTTTGATGAATGGGGTGTCGCCTGGAGGGTCAGCGAGCCTTGATCATGGACTTAACGTAGAATCTGTGGCATATCTGTCTGTTTCATGGACGGCGTTTGCCTTCCTCCTAGTCAATTTCTGCAGCCAGAGCCAAACATTCCCATGCTCTTCTGGTATTTTTTGGTGAGGGGGGAACCCTGGGGTACTGACAAGACACTCAAAAACAAGATAGACTTGTCATTTTTGCCACGGGGAGAGATCACACAGTTCATTCCATTATTTGTACTTAAGTGATATTTACTGTGGTACACCATAGCACTGATTTCGCAGCAGGTAAGGCAGTGTCAGTCGTGATATTACTGTGATATTCTACAGCCCAAATAGGGACAATTGATGCATCGCTCCCTTCCTAAGCCTCCATTTAATGCAGGCCCACGCAATGGGTACTGGAACTAGGGGTACCGGGAATGCTGCCGCACCACCCCCCCCCGCCCGGCTTGAAGTGGTTTCCAGGGTTTGCAGTTTGGTTCAATGGCTCTCAGCACCCCCTCTAAACAAGTTGTTCCAGCCCCCCTGGCCCACACATAAACACACGAATAGATATTCAGCTCATAACACTGCTTACTAAAATAATGTTCTGGGCCCCCTTCCAACATTGTAGAGATGTTTGTGTCCATGCATGTAAATGAATTAAGATTTTCCTACGCTGCTATTGTTAAGAGGCTGTTAATTAATTTAAGCATATCATCAGGATATATCTATTTGGAAGGGATGCTGTTTCGGGGAGTTATTATTACTCTTATTAAATTCATTTTAAGCTCCACCCTTTTTTTCCAGTGTGCCTGGGCTAGCAGTGACCCTGAGTGCCAATACTTCAAATATTTTCATGATATATTATCTCTGTATACTGTCCCTCTTCATATAAATAGGGACTGTTTTAAGTAACAAGCCCCGTTATCATTAATATGCCAATGAATTAATACTAAAGGATGTCTTTTGTTTATGGGGATGGGTCCATAAATATACAATAAAGACAGAGTGGGAATAATTAGCAGTGTTTATCCACATATGTCACCGACTCTCCTCCGAACCTTTCCATATCCTTGGAGAGGGAAATGAAATGCGCTGCAAGTAATTAGTTTTAAGCAAATCATTTCAAATGGAAACTTATAGTAAAGCCTAATGAACTGCAGGGGGGAAAAATCTTGTATTTTATTACCTGGTAGATACCAAGTAGACAAAGCAATATTTTACTGTTATTTGAAAGAATAAATTAATTACTATATCTGTAGCTACAAACTACAATGCCTCCATGGATGACTGAATTTAAACGAGATATATGTACCCAGTCTCACTGGTGTTGTTAACAAGAGTGATAATAAAGATGAAAAGGATAAGAATGATAGAAAGATCAGTAGATTTGTATTCCTTGCAGGAGGGTTTTTGAGGGTTTTCTACTGGATGAATCTTTGTAGCTCTCTGTAAAGTTCTTTTTTTTTTTTAAAGCCTGGCTTCATTAAATAACTTTATTTTTATTCTGAAAAAGAAATGAACCATCAAAATCTGAACCTTTCCGAATAAATCCCTTTTCAAACAAGTCTTCTTTTCACCGTTGGGAGAAAAAGATTTTATGATCTGATTACTTTTAATATAAAAATGATCATTTTTGGAAATAAAGCATCTTTCGTGCTTTTGGAATTCTAGGAATTTAAATGGGGTTTTTTGGAGCTAAGTCTTTATTGTGCTAGGAAAAGGCAGAAATCTTATTTTCCGTCCTCAGTCAAAATAAATCACCTTTTAAGTTTTATTTATGTCTAAGTGGAATAACAGAGCATTTGTTGAAAATCCTATAGTCCCTTTTAAAGAGTTTTGTTTTTAATTGTATAAGTGAGTTAGCAATGCATTACCACATATAAGCTATCTGGATATCTCATTATATTAACCATAGCCAAAACTAAACATCTTACTGGAAAATGAAATCATGTTAATAATAGTATTTTGTGCCAATTGACCTTTTCAAATGTACATGTTTAACTGAGATATGTTGATAATTATAGGATATGTGGAAATTCATTTTATTTTTATGATTAACTATTATGAGGTGATATGAATCTCTGCTAAAGAAAATCATTTCAAAATTAGGTGCGGAAAAACAGTTTGAATCCAAAGGTAACAAAGAGCAATGTCCCACAGACTGCAGATCCAGTTTAAAGAAGTGTTGCAGAAGAACATTTATTTGATTAAACTATTTTCTAAGTATACAAAGAAGAACTATTCTTTCTCCGCTATATCTTTGACTCGTGGTATATAGACTTGGAGCTTAATTCTTTCATATAAAATAAGATCTTATAAACACACACGTATGTAATGTGTGGTATGTTTGTAAATGTGTGTGTATACAAACGCATATGATATCTGAATATATAAAATGCACATTATCTATATATCTATAATGTCTGCCTATGTAAGGTGTGTAAGTTCATTTTAAATATTTATGTATATGTCCTTTAGTGGATATGCTGGGTATTAATGCAAGAATAAATATACATATACTTTGCACATACATGTCCAGCTATGTGTGAGTGTGCATATGTTTCAAACTTGGGTTCCTAGCATTAGCCATCTAAATCAAGACTTAGGCACCTACTGAAGTGTCTTATTTTCCAAGCTCCTAAACTCCGACTAGCGCTTATTTAAGTCAGTGGGAACTAAGAAAATCAGATCAGTTACTTAGGTACCTTAAATGCTTAGGTTTAGGGTCCCAAGTTTGAAAAATTCTACCCATCTATCTTCTCATGTAAAGTGAACTCTAAAAATACACCACTTATTATTTCACGTTCCCTCCTAAAACGAGGATTGTATTAGGTATTTATAACTGACCGTGTGTGTGTGTGTGTGTGTGTGTGTGTGTGTGTGTGTGTGTGTGTGTGTGAGAGAGAGAGAGAGAGAGAGAGAGAGATTATCTCTTTACACAGCGATTGTGAGTGAGATAAAGCAGGCATTTCTTTCTCTCACACACAAAGGCAGTCAGTCACACACACACACACATACACACGGATATATACTTTATTTCTGAGATATTTGGAAGTTTAATCATAAAGACCAGAACCTGTATTTTCTCAAATTATAAAAAAAAAAAAAAAAAAAAAAAAAAAATCTCGGGCCAGTGTTTTCTTGACTAAAATAAACCCAACAGATTATTTGAAAAACTAAGAGGAATTTAGTCTCTATAACATTTAGTAGTATCTTCCAAATAAAATGATATATTCTGGGTTGGGGTTTTTTTTGGTTGACTGGTTTGTTTCTTTTTCTTTTTCTTTTATGACAAAAATAGGGGGTCAAGAAGTAACCTACATGCCTCTTTCCACCTCTTAAAAATATTCTACGTGCAGCCCCCTTTCCCAGTCAGACATAGGTTTGAGTTAAGTTAAAAAGTTCTGTAGGGTTCTCTAGAAATACAGAAGCATAAGCATAAGACATACTGGAATCAAACGTGGCTTTTTTGTTTAAAGAGAGAAAGAGAAAGAAAGACAGGGGGAAGATAGAGTGAATTTGCGGTGCCTTACCGCTTGAAGCCGGATTTGTAAACAAATCACTAATGAGGATAGACATGCTGAAGAGTTTGCCTTTCGTCTATACGAAGAACCTTTTGTTGGTTTTCCAAGCGCAGAACAGAGGTTTTTATTTCCCCCCTCCTTTGTCCCCCTCTTGTTGGAGCTGGAGAATATTGCACCCCGTTTGCTGCTGGGAAACACCAGCAAAGATCTTTTAGCCGTTCTGCGAAGGCTTTCCTGCTTGGTGCTCATCTTTTTGTCGGATGACTTCTGTTTACAACTGTCTGTCTGGGCGGGCGGGGGGGCGCCATTGCAAAGTGAAGGTCAAGTTAGCATCCTACCTTATATGGCATACAGCAGTCCTCCATTTTCGTGTCTTTGTCAGAACAGGGCTAAATGGCAGTGGCATGCCTTGTTCTAGTAAACATGTAGCTTTCCTTTAAAAAAAGACCCCTCTTTAATTTGGGGGGCGTGGGGGAGGGGTGTCTCTCAGGCGTGGATGAAGATGAAGATGGGGGAAAGACTGTGGGAATGCGACCAGACTTCATGAAGATCGCAGGTTTGGACACTGGCCCCCTCCTGTTCCCCCCACCATCCTTGGATTATAGACTTTAAACAAGGTCTCTCTCTCTCTCTCTCTCTCTCTCTCTTTCTCTCTCTCTCTCTCTCTCTCTCCCTACCTCCCAGCAAGATCCAAACCCTTCTTCCATGGAGGAAATTAAACGTCATAAAGAAAAGTCCAATTAGGCTTTAATGTCTCTGGACATGACCATTTTCTCCAGAACACAGTGAAGTTCATTCGGTAAGGAGAAGGGAGCTGGGGTGGGGTGGCTAAGAATTTCTTGCCTCAAAAATAGCCAAAACCCCCCAAAAATATGTTTTAACATGTAATAATCATTAAATAGGGGAGGAAGGTGAGAATCTACCGAGTTCATAGACAAAAGATAACCTAGAAATGGGGACACTTATAAGTGTAGTGTAATGCAGCAGTTTGCCTGAACCCAGCAGCTGGTTATGCTGCAAATTTAGCTTGTTATAGTTCGGGGGCCTGTACATAACGAGGGGGAAAAGGTGCATTTTCCATACTTAAAATCGAGATTACATCCCAGATCCTTAACGCTCGCTACAGGCTAGGCGGTGAGCAAAGTGCGATCATCGTTCAATGGATCTTCTAGTTCTCAAAATTATATGCTTCCCCCCCCGACCCTCCTCCATTCGGAGCTGTTTTCAGAGTGTGCAAAACAGTACATTTCCCTTCAAAAACAAAAAAGTCTGACCCATACAGCGTTCTATGCAAAATGCCAGGACTCAGAGACAGGGAGCTTATCCTTAAAGGAAAATATTGATAGAGCCCATTGTGGTTATTTACGAGCGATATCGCCAATATCTTAAGTTAGCCAAGAGAAACGCAGACTTCCAAACTTTGATTTCCTATCTTCCTTTTAGCTAGAGTGGCTGGGAATTCAGGCCAAGAGATGGTTGGAACTCAAAGGGATTAATTCACAGAAATGTGGAAAGATCCCTCAGACAATTTTTTTCTTCTTCTTTGTAAATAAACCTTTGATGGGGGGAAAAATGCTAGCAGGCTCTAGTCCATTAGATAAATGAATAGAACTCGCAATGACAGTTTCAAAAGCCACTTAATCTATGCAATGTGTGTCTGCATTTTCAGACCAATGCCAGATGTGCATCTCCAGCTTTATATACAGTTCTTGTTTTCCAGAACTCACTATAGTATATTGTTTACTTTGGGCTGGTGTGTCTTGGAGGGTTACCGGCGGCAGCGGGTTGCTTCTCCTCAGCTGTATTTTGCAAAAGGGAGACTCAGCAACAGTGGGAAATATGTTCATATATTTTAATACTCTGAGCTTCCAAGAGGACTCAGCGACACTCCCCAGGATACTAGCCCACGAATTATTTTTCTGTGGTCCTCGTTTTTTTCTGGCCTCTCATGCCTTAGACGTTACATTTGTAGTAAAAAAAATATGCCCAATACTCAGCTCTTAAAGCATAAGGTAGGATAAAATATTTAATTTCCATCGAAGAATGAGCTCTGTCATCATTAATATCTCTATACTATACATATTATTTAGATAGATAGATAGATAGATAGATAGATAGATAGATAGATAGATAGATAGATATGCATATGTGTATGTGTCTATATAATAGATAATTATAAGATATGGCTCTAAAATATTTGTGTATGTATATATAGAGGGGTAAATACTTAGCTGTGGATAATTAGATGTAAGAGTATACAACTTTTTACATAGTTATACATGTGTTTGTGTGTGTTTTGTGGGTAGATAGACAGACAGAACATTTACACAACCCACATATGGGGTAGAGTGAAAAGAAAGGATTCGTGTCTTTCGTCTACTAGTTTTGTATCCATAATTTACCTTCTCTCGAGTATTACTTGAACATGAAGCACTAAAGTCACATATATTATTACGTGAGAAATACGGGCACAGCAGGTTGAAAATATATATATATATATATTCTTAGAGGATGAAGTCGGTTACCATAACAAAGCACTCACACTTTGTCCCCCATAGAGAAAAAGGATATGACTATTATCTGTCATGCTTCAGCTAAACATCAGAAACTATGAAGAGTGGCAATGGTTGAAATGACCAAGAAAATGAACTTTTTAAAGAGCTCAGAGTTTGGGTTAAGTTTGCATATACGTGTGTACTCCTAAATATCTCCATTTATCCCTCTGTGCTGTCTATAAAATAAGCGATAAATAAAGTACCTTGAATATTCTAGATATGCATATTTCTACACGTACTCAAATTTCAGATCTAAAGGAAGACACATATCGAAAGACAGACAGAGAGAAATTTGAGGCCACAATAAAAAGATTATCAAGAAACACTCATCCTTTATAACTGGAATATATGTTGAATATATATATGGAATCAATGTCACCACGGAGCTAGCCCAAAGATTTTATTTCATTTTCTTCTGATAAATGTGTTTTTTTGAAGTAAGGTTTCAGGGCCGACGCTGATGTAGACTGAGAACTATTGAAGTCTATCCCATAAAATCTTGAGATTCTACTTTGATCAATGGTAGCCTGAGAGAAATATATCTGAGTACTAGCTGTAGTGAAAGATATGCAGGAACCAACATATAAAAATGGAGTTTAAAAAAAATATTTCCTATAAACCCATTGATTAAATACCCTCATGCTCGTGTGTGGACGTTGTGCTAAAGCATTCTTGCGGATTGTCCGCCGCACCTTTAATTCTCTATTTTCCATAATGTGGTATTTTGCTAAGAAAATGAGATACCAGCAGAATTCAAATGTTCTGTATCACATTATCCGACTTTTTTAGGAAGTTAAATACATTTCAAAGTTAGCAACATGGAGCATTTGGGAAATTAACCATTTCTGGAGTGTTTATGTCTGTATTTTATATATCTTTATTTTTATTTATGCAGGTAATTTTTAGCAGTTTTTTGGGGGGGAATTGTGCTGGTTAACGACGCTATTTGCGTTTTCAGAGCCTCATGAAGACTATATTTTCCAACGAGAGTATGAAAGACTAGCCTATTGTGAAGTTTCACTGAAATTCATTTAGCCAGTATATGCCATATGCATTTGTAGCCGTCGAGGAAATTTAGTTCTGCAGGGGAGAAGAATATTTTCATCACTGAATCCTACAGAGTCAACATAGCTCAGCGCTTCTTAGTTCCCAGGGAAGGAAACATGCATTGAATTGGATTTCTGAAAAAAAAAATACAAAGTATGCACCACACAAGGAGTGTTAGGTATATTACTTAATTACTGCACAAGATGAACTATTCTCTGGGCCTCGTTGGAGTCCTTTCTGCATGAATCTGACACCCCACCACATTTCTACCATACAATATCTGCTTTGCCTGTGGTTAGGAAGCATAGTTTATCTGCTTTTATCTTTATTGAGTCCACATGATTTTGAACTTGCAGCTCAGGTCTACAGAGATCTAAGTCCTTTTTCCCTTTGAATTGTTCACAGCTTATATAGCCTTCTTTAGCAGGCTGGCTTAAATCCAATTAAATTTATCTTTGCCATTTGGGGACAATAATATTTTCCAAGAGCTTCCCACTTGTAGCTATTGTCTCCAGCTTTAGATTTCCTGGAGACACATGCGGTCTATAGTAATCTGTTTACTGGCGTGGATTTGTACACTTTATTTTTTTTTGAAGTCTATGAGTCTTGTTTTTAGGAAGTAATTGTAGTAACTGTACTGGGGGAACGGGAGGGAGGAATCAGCTTTAGAACATCTGACAGGCCAAAGTCATTAGGCATCAGAAGTCTGAGCTTATTTAGCATAAACAAATCACATATCTGTGAAGCTGCCTGAAGATACATCGACCAACAAAATGATTTACACTCACTTTTAATGCATTTGCAGACAGATCGGGAATGCATACAAGTCTGAAAATGCTTCTTGCCCCAATCCGTGAGCCAAAGTAAATTGTGATCAGCCGCTTCTACTAGGTAAAGATGCAATGTATAAAAAATGCATCCGATAACTTGAGATCACAATTCCTTTTAAACGCTTGGAATGCTACAGTAAGTGGCTATGGCTAAAATGGTAAGTCAACCCAGTGCAAATAATATTTTATTTTTTCTTTTCCAATCGGTGGGTTCCATACTCCATGGCTCCAACAAAGAGCTCTTTATGATGACAAGTGCAGAAAAGTTTTATCCAGAGACAACTGAAATGTTGATACGATTTTACACTGCTTAAAATAGATTAATTTTGGGGGAGGAGGGGAAGGAAAATCAGTGGGAAAAAATGGATGGTTTATTGAGAATAGCTCAAGTCCTGGGTTATCCTAAATCAAAATATGACTTAAGAAGTTTATATCTATAAACTAAGCAACTTTCACAACCAAAAAGTTTTATTTCGCTACCATTCTTAGGTTTGGCTCGTTCAGTCAAAACTACCCGGAGTTTACTTAAAATTCATTTTAACAACAAAGAGCACAATTTAGAAGTCTTGTGAAATACCTGTTTGCCTGTTGAGCACACTGTTGAATGTGCAAAGTGTAGTCTTGATGTCAGGCAAATTAGTAGTCAGTTAAGGCAAAATGTGTTGGGTTTTTTAACACTTAATTCTTGCAATGGAATCGAATTGCATTTCGATGCTTGTCTGCAACAAATAGCCCTCTAGCTCGGGGAAAGGAGGTGAACGCTTCGAGCTCTCTGCTGTGTTTTCTTTTACTATACTGGTATGAGGAAACAAAATACACTACAAATATTGCCTCTAAGTAGGCAGTTCAGGTCATTGTAACCTCAAGATAGTATTCGAGCAACTTCTCTTCGAAAAATAAACGTATTTCCTCTCCTCCCCCACCCTTAGGTTGTCTGTATGTGTATTTTGTTTTATTTTATTTTATTGCAGACTTGGCTGTGAAATGAACTCGATTAAAGTTCAGGGTCCCTACAGTTGATTACCCTTAAACTAATTTGACTTTTTTTTTTAAAAGGGAACCAGAAGGAATGCGAGTCTGCAGTCTTCATTCTGGCTTTTATGATAGTCACTTTGGTGGTCAAATTCAAGTGCTATGACTCCACAGCTGTCTCTTCTGTGTTTCCTTGCAGGAAGCCGGCAAATCCTGCCCTTTAAACTGGATTTAAAAAACAAAATGGCAACGGGACTTGTTTTAGAGATATTTACCTACTAAGAGCAATAAATTATTCACACAGCCATAGGAAGGAGTTCATGTGTTATACCTCACATACGTTTTAGCGACGACACCTAGGACTTCTTCTCTCTCCCCCCCCCCATGTCTTCTTTTTATTCAGATAAAATGGAGAAGAAATAATCTCTAAACGTAATGTCTAAACCCCGAAGATGAAATCTGTATTTTTACTAGGAGTCTTTTCCTTTTCAGTGTTCGATTCTGCCCCATGCAGGTTGCAAAGAGGAGGGAACTGGAAGAAAAATAATTGCACTCATAAACAATAGCTTAACATTATTAGTTTGTAGTTAGTATTCATATTGGCCCATAAAAAGATCACTGACACTTTAATTAAAAGTTTTGCCCAGAATGACGCCCAAGACATAAAATGGGGGCAGATTACAAAACCAAGACACATATCTCGACCTCATGAGTTCTTTATTTTGTATTTATCAGCTAAGGGTGCATTAGAGAAAAAAATACATCTCATTTTGAGATGATAGACCTGTTTATATAGCTATATACACACACATCCCGAGATCACTTATCCAAAGAGTTTCTTTGAAGATTTTTGGATAGAAAAACACCAACCTTGAGAAAAATTCAAATATGTGTTTAAAAAAAAACAAGGCTCTGTTGCATTAAGACTGGCAACAGTGTCTAAATAAGGAAGAGGATGTATCCTTAGCATAAGAAGCCATCAAGGGATCCATAATATAGCAATTGAAATCTAGACACATTGCCATGTGCAATACTTTTGAAAGCTCCACTGCAGGGCTCAATGCATTTTTTCTTTGTTTCTTAAGTGCTCAGATCTTAGCCCCGCTGCAAGACACAGACCTGCCAATCTATTTCCTATCATTAAAATGAACTTTTCAAAAGCATGTTGCTTATTAATGTCATTATGCTTTTCTATTATTGTTTTTTTTTTATCAGCGTCCGCTTCCTTCTAGGACCTTGTGGAAGAAGTACTCGGTCTTTTCACTTTCTGTTAATATTGCGTCGAAATGAACCTACCTGCTGACGAAAATGGAAAGAAAAAAAAATTAGGCCAGCGAAAATGAAAACTGAGAATAAAAATATTAAATGGATTAAATGACTGCAGCTCGGAGCTGTAGAATTTATATCTTTGCGTTTCTTGTGTTGTAATGTATTCTTACTTGGGTAGAGTTGCTGACAGTTCTCAAGATGAAATGCTTAGCAAAACAAAAACACGCAGAAAAATCATGTCTACTCTTCTCCTTCCTAACCATATTGTTACTGATAGCGCATGTGTCTGTGCTTTGGTTATTTCTTCTTGTTGTTCGAATTTACTGCAAGACTCTTTGACAAGATATCACTAATAAAGACATTTTACTCTGTGATGGCGTGTTAGTTTTGTTAGGAGGTATTTAACCTGTCTTCAAAGAGATCCCACGATGGAGTTTAGTTGGGGGAGGAGGACCTCTGTGTAAACAGCTGAATTTTTATTTATTCTTCCTTTAACTGAACAATAGCAAAAGAGGAAATAAAGAAAATTAACCAGATGCTGTCCTGTAATTAAAAGAAGGGGAGGGGTGACATAAGGGATTGCATTATTTTCACAGATAGTGGAAAACACACACATCTCTGCTTTTGAAATAGAAATACTATTAACATCATTTTTCATCGCAGTCCCCAGACAAATTATTTGCAGCCCAGGTGAAAAGAACGAGTAGTGTACGATCAGAGTAGTGGTCACAGGACAGTTTGGTGCTCGGAGAGTTTTAAGCAGGCAAGATATGCAAGATGCAGCTTGAAAATCCGAGCAATACAGAGCATCACTCAATATTGTCTGTAAGTCCTACAGGTATCCCTTTCCATGTTATTTAAAGAAGAACATTTAGACAGACAATTGGTTGAAAACTCACCCAACGTCTGATAGCACTTTATAGCACAAGTATTTATTCCATCTCAAAACACTGGAAAATATAGACAAGCTCGAAGCTCTTGGGGCACAAAATTCAAGACAAATGACTTTAATAAGAATCTCTCTTTTTTAATTCAGTTGGAGGAATAAAGGATGCTAGTAATTCTGTACTTACATTCATTGATTGACAATAAACACTTGCATTAAATATTTAATATGCCACTCTTCCGTAATAAATATTTAACAAAACATTAAAGGAGGTTTTCGAATATTTATTAGGCACTGACTTAATTCATTTGCTCTGTTCCCTGATCTATTACTAATTCGATATCAAAAGTCATTAAGCCAGCCTTGAAATGGCTGTTTTAGTCTCAGGTACCTTTAAAGTTCGAAACTTTACACACATTAGTATTGTTTAAAGGGCATATTCTCTGCAGTATATGCCACGTTGGTTTACGTACAGTTGGTATGCACATAGATTGAACAATGTAATTAGCTAATGTTAGAAGCTTACTAATTAGCCACTTCCCCCCTTCCCTCCCAAATTATATATTCAACTATCATTTTAAAAGCCCAGTGGCACAAAGATATGTGTATGCCCCACTGTAGCAAGATTTTGAGAAATGTTTGAAAACTTACTTATGAATCTTCATCGCATTCCCTGGGCTTTTTACTGAGCTTACTTAAAGACTACTTTGTCACGCCTAAAATGTGACTAGCGTGGAAAGAGAAGAAAAGGAAAAAAACCTTGGAAAAATACAGTTAAAATATCTTTAAGACCCTCCCTCAGCTCCCACTCCCTCCCAACAGCCCCCACCCCATATCCGAATCCTCGTGAAAAATAGAAAGCAGAATCCAAATCAGGAAGGGGAAAAAAAAAACTTCACAAGCCATCCCTTGTATTTGCCCTCTGCTTTGAATGCTTACAAGGGGTGTGCCTTAAAGAAAATGAATACAAAGCTGCAATTGATTTTCATAATGTTTCTGCGGTGTTTGAAAACCAATCGTTTGAACCTCTGAGATCTTACCTAAGTGAACCACTCCTACACATCTAAGTGCTCCAAACTGATATATGACAATATCTACTTTGGATCACGTGTTCCTTAGAGCGACTAAGACGGATAGCGCGTCATCTCGCCTTCCCAAATTTTTCCCCCTCTGCACATCGGATCCAAAACATCTATCTATAGAGCAAGAAAAGGAGAAAGATGTTTAACTCAGTGAATCTAGGAAACTTCTGTTCTCAATCGCGTAAAGAGAGGAGTGCTGACTTTGGAGACAGAGCAGGTTGCGCTTCCAATCTCTACCTCCCTAGCTGCACCTATTACGTCCCAGAATTTTCAACTGTGTCATCTTTCTTGCCACAGGCCCCCTCTCGCCAAATCTCCTACCCTTATTCCACTAACCTTTCACAAGTGCAGCCAGTTCGAGAGGTCTCCTATGGTCTAGACCCCTCTAGTAAATGGCATCATAGAAGCAATTACGCATCGTGTTATTCCGCGGAAGATCTGATGCATAGAGAGTGTATCCCGCCTTCCACCATGACCGAAATGCTAATGAAAAACGAAAGCGTGTACAGCCACCACCATCCCAGCTCTAACCATCCTGCATCTACGGGATTCTACTCCAGCATGAACAAAAACAGTGTCCTGCCCCAGGGCTTTGACCGGTTCTTCGAAAATGCCTACTGCGGGACAGAGAACCCGCCTGAGAACTGTCTGCAGAAAAGCGAGAGTAAACTGGAATCCGACTCCCAGCCCAGTGCACTATCCTCCCGCGGAGAGCAAGGCATAGACCCGGAAGACGAAGAGGAAAACACAAATCCAGGCTCTTCAGCCTCGTCTTCTTCTGTCAACAAGGAAGGAAGCAAAAACAGCAACTCGAGTAGGTAGAGCAGTAAATGGAAAGGTTAAGGGACTAGCCCGGTGTTTTGTCGGTCAAATTTTATGTGGAGTTTTATAAGCATTCAAAGGATTTTATTATAACCTACAAAGCTCTTTCTTCCAACGAGAAGAATTTTTACGATGGGAAAGCTCTTTGAAAAAATGGAGATGTTAGGCGTAGACACAGTATCTTAGAGTCTGTGAAATTTTAAAAGCACACCATCGTGGCAAATATTAACTTTGATCATGAACTTACATGAGCATTTTAAAAGGATTTGGTCCCGGGTTGCTGAGGGTAAAAGCCAATTGGGCAGAACACTGCTGTAGCTTCCTGTGCTTTCTTTTAGGCACTAAGATGCATGTAGAGTGATTTTTGTTTAATTAAAAGTATATGTTGGGTCTTTCTTTTCTCTCTCTCTTTTGGGAAGGGGGTGTGCAGCTAAATGCAAAATGTGCAACATTTTAATTAAATCCTGAGTCTCTATCTTGTTCATTTTTAATTGCATTGATTATTCGCAAAGCCTAGTGGAATTTCTGTCTTTTGTCATTAAGGTCAGATAAAAAAAATCACTACATTTCTAAGAAAACTTACAGGCGTATTTTAAATTCTGAAGCCATGCAACTTTTAAACTTAGCGATCACGGTGAGATTTTTTTCTCTCTCTCCCCTTTTGCAATTTGGTTTCATGATGAAAACAAAGCATCCCTTTTCTTGCTCAGAGGCTAAATTCTATTTTACTTTGATTATTTTGGTGTGTGTGGATGCTGGTACTGAAGTTAATCAAAAACTTATGAGGAACAGACTGTCTAGTTCCTACAGTTCCAACATTGCTCGTGCTGTTTCTATACAAATAACAGATTTGCAGCTTGAATGTATGTTTTTCAACAGCTACAGTTTCTTTAAAGCCTGCTTAAATTAATTGCTGCCTACAGCCCCTAACTCTGCTTAAAAATATGTCTATCACAAAATCCTGTGCAGAGGTAGTGTATTTAGAACATAATTAGGACACAATCCTTAAAACCATATATAACCTCTCCTCTGCATTATACTAACAATGGGGAAATATAACAGTGGTGAAATCTATCATCCCATGCATCTATAAATATGTATCTATCTATCTATCTATCTATCTATCTATCTATCTATCTATCTATCTATCTATCTATCTATCTATCTATCTATATCTCCATCTATATGGAGTCAGATCTAGAGATGAGTCTATGTGTTCCATTTGCGTAGTATTTACTTTCCCTTCTGTTTTTTTTAAGGTGCTCCCCGTACAAGAAAGAAGAGGTGTCCCTATTCGAAATTCCAGATCAGAGAGCTAGAGAGAGAATTTTTCTTCAATGTCTATATAAACAAAGAAAAAAGGCTTCAGTTGTCCAGGATGCTAAATCTCACTGATCGACAGGTTAAAATTTGGTTTCAGAACAGAAGAATGAAAGAAAAAAAATTAAGCAGAGACCGCCTGCAGTATTTTTCTGGAAATCCCTTATTGTGAACACATCTTTTTCCAATCCTCTCTGCTGGTGAAGTAGAGCTGTACTAAGAAGGAACTCTGAAAGCATGGGTTGTGGTCTGAATCTACAAGCAACCTCAAAGTTTAAGCCTTTTCGTGACTTATATTTGTATGTATGGAACAATTCTAAGTAACGCAAGGGGTTCAGATATCTAAACGTTTAAAGGACTTGAAAACCATGGACTTGTTATTTAACGTTTTGTCTGAACAACTGGGATTTTTTTTTCATTTAGTCATCCTTGTCTATTCGAATAAATCGCAGTGCTGTGTTATAATGATCATGGTGATGATTTCAATATACAGTTAACATATGCTATCACAGACGAGGCCAAAACCTCCCTCTATGGTTAATTTGGATACCTTGATTTAGGAGAGAGAGAGAGAGAAAGAAAGAAAGAGAGAGAGAGAGAGAGTGTGTGTGCGTGTGTGTGTGTGCGCGCACATATAAATAGAAATGTGCGTATCCACACCGACCATTTGTGTTCTCCTGCTATCCATGCCAAGAACTGTTGTCGAAACCTAATTTAAATATTCTGTTCCGTTGCAGCAAGAATGGTTTTATTTCATATATATTCTATGCAGTCCCACTTTTACATTTTTGCGGGGTTGGGGGAAGGGAGGGGTGTATGGACGAGAATATATTTGCAATAACTGTCTCTAAGTGGTTTGTAAATACATTTCGTAATGCATTTTTTCCCCCGGATCTAGAAGAACAATATCAACAAACAACAACAATAATAGAAGATCTTTGTGTATGTAAAGTGAATTCCCGGGAAACTCTGTGAAATTCTGTGGTAAATAAAGATATTGCAAGCTGTTCTACATTATAATTTTATTTGACCATTTTATTGGTACTTCCCGTCTTTAAACCTCACTGCGGTCAGCGCGGTATGGACTTCCCAATAGAACTTTTAATACCTAAATGGTAAATGACATCAAATATATATATATATGCTACTATCACCATATATAATCATCCATCGTCATCTGGCTCAGTGCAATGTGACATTGTCCAAATTCATCTGACTCCCCTACGTTAAAGTTTACATTTGTTGGGGGTTTCATTGTATTCCTCACCGAATTCAAATTTGGATTGGAATTTCTTGGCCCAATAATACAACTGTGTATTTCGTTCCATGCGCCTTGCTCTGTTTTTCCGGATGTAATTAATCTTTTGCACCATATATTTGACTTTTGTAAGTGAGTGCAACTCGGATTACACAAACGAAGGTGCTGTATTTCCAGAAAGTCAAATATAAACTGCCTTATACGTACAAAGCACAAATGCGAAGTCAAGTACTTAAATTCCTGGTTAAGGAAATAAGTTTCGCTCCCAGACTTTTGGTACAGAAGTGCATTTTTATGTTTACACAACTCCTTTTCCCTCTCCTGAGCGGACTAAAAAGACACAATTTGGTTTAAAGGAAAAAGAAGTACAGAAAACGCAGTTAGTGGTTTGATACATGTATGTTGTGCATATAGAATAACTAGGTGTGTGTGTGTGTGTGTGTGTGTGTGTTTTGTTCTGTTGCTTTTCAGCCCGAATTCTCATATCTCTTGATGTGGAGTTTTGTATGGGTAGGAGTGGGGGGAGACGAAAAAAAGAAAAAGGAAGAAAGAACAAAAGAACATCAGCAAAGAAACAACACATTATATTCCCATATATTGACAATGTTCTTGTAAAATTCTCATAATTGCTTTTAAATACAGCCCCAGACTTTGATGGTGGCTTCTGATTTTATGTGACAGCAGTAGGGGAAATTGCAAGCCACAAAAATGTGCTTCGCTTGCACACACACAAAAAAGAATAAATGAGAAACAACTTTTGTTTTCGTGATAGACCCATCCTCGTTACGCCATGGTATAATTTGAACGGGTGATGTTCATAGACATGTTTCTCATTAAATGAGATGGTTATAAAAAAAAAGCTAAATGGCAGAGAGCTTCTTTGAATTTATGTTTAAAACGTGGAAATGTTTAAGGAGGTATCCCCATGGCCTAAAACCATCCCAGCCCTTTGGAAATCCAAAACCTGAACCTTCCTTTGGTAGACAATTCTGTGATAGAATAGTGAATAAAATATGAAGGAACTTTGAAATAGGATGGAGACCAAAGCCACGCTCCCAGCAGATGCAGCCACTCGCTGATACAGTCGAAGAGCTGCCAAGGAAAGGAAATATTATTCATATAAACCCACCTTTCTTTAACGATTGTTTGCCAAACCTTTCCAAGGTTAGGAAAACTAAGCATAGGTGCAATGGGGTGCTTATCACGAGGACAGAAACAGCAGTTAATGCTCCGTAACAGCAGCCACTGTCCGGACAAAAGCTAGTAGTCTAGACATTGTAATAAAGGCTGCAGCACTAAACAGCTTAATTTTTCTTAATTACCCCGTCTGGCCATAGGAAAGACTTCCGCAGTAAATAGTAAACAAATAAGGGTGTTTTGCCCAGAGATTTTTCCCTCCCTCCCCTTCCATGTCTTCAGCTCAACTCCAACACAATGAAACTCGAGGCCTAGTTCAAAGTTTTCTCGAGCTAAAATGGAATGCTAGTTGTAAAACCCAAGTTTATAGACCATGTGGGAGTTTACAACAGCATTAAGCATCAGTGCCATGTAGGAAAAGGCTGTTAATGTTCTTTTTGGGGGGGAGTGGTTGCCTGTGTGTGTGTGTGTGTGTGTGGCGGGGCTAGGTGAGGAAGTGGGGATGGATTGGATACCACACTGGATGAATTTGGAAATAGTTGGCTTTGGTTTGGTTGTCCTGTGATGTATTTTTTTTTTAAATCGTCACACTTAACCGCAAAAGGCCAACCCTGCAAGTGGAGTTCTGTATATTGAGATTATGCTCCTTGTACCGGGGGAGGAAGAGGCGAGAGGTCCACAGGAAGAAAAATGTGAATATATGATGTCTTTGAACTTCAATAAAGTCAAGTCCATCACCTTTAACCCTTTGTAATAAAGCGGAATCAGAAAGGCTTTCTGTGTCCCCGCCTCCTGAGAAAGAATTAGGGGGGCGGCGGGGTGTGCAACGGAGGAGAACCCACAGTTTTATATAAATTCAAATTTTGGGCCAAATGTGGCGTTTATGATGAGCTAATATTTAACTCAACGTCGCCGCGTTCATTGCATGTCGAAGAAGGTTTAACACACACACACTTTATTATTGTTATAAACCTTTTGATATCTTAACGCATGAAAAGTTTTTATAACTTTGTTTGGCATAAAAGTTTTACAAGGTTTTTTTTTATTATTATTTCCATCTAATGTCCGTCACAATAAATGCTCCCTCATAGGCTGGGGGAGCTTGCTGTATAGTTACGTTAATGACACACAGACTAATTGTGAAGGACCTTTCCATGTGACGTACAAACACCCGACCTGTTTCCTATTCCTCCCTGGATTCCCTACACAACATATTGGAAGCTGCTGTAGGTTTCATTGTTGTGAAATATTGCACAGGGGGAAGAAGTAGCGAGGGAGTAAACTTCAAACTGGCTTTCTGCAGAATAATAACTTACATTTAAGTTGGCTTCCATATAGGGGAAATCACTTCCACTTTTGCAGAAAATGCAGGTGATTTTTTTGTTTTGTTTTAAAGAGCTGCAAATGCACCTCCAGGAATACAGTGTACAGGGACTGTAGTTACGTTAGACATGGCTGTTCACACACCACGCACACACATACACACGACACACACACATGCAAGAAAGACACCAACCCACTCTCACATGCACACTCTCCTAACAGTTCTTGACTTGAAGAACGTAAACTTGACTGTGTGATAAGTGCGGTCCTCTCAGGGCGAGTTCTCTTTGGTGACATGTAAATAAACTACTCTGTTGAGCAACTCAGCAAGACCAGCAAACAATAGCCATGAGGGAAAGCCATCCTGTTACCATTTGCACTTTCCTCATGGGTTTGACGTTGCCTTGGAATTTGGCAAAAATGGGATTAGAAAATCCGAAGAACAAAGACATTGGCTTTGGCAAGTGGATTGGAAGCGACCATCAATTGAGCTAATCTTCGCCTGTGGATCATAGGGTGAATTAATTTATTTGTGTGCGAGTAACTTTGGTAGGAGTCATAGCTAAGCCCGACGGAGAGCCAGGACTGTGTACAATGTAAATAAATAGCTTACTCTCCCAGTTTCCTTGTCTTGGAGACTCTTGGGTCGTAACATTTTGGAATGGCCATTCATTTTTTCCCTCCCGGTTTACCACTCTTTTGGGTGGAGGGCAGACAATTTGCTGTTGAAATATCGTGCGGGCTCTACCACTGGGGAGGAAAAATCACTTTTGTAAAGTAATTCTGTTTTTTTAATGAAAGCATTTGTAACTGACACGAGAGTTGGAAAAAAAATAAAAAAGCCAAACTACTACTTCTGGTTGGCGTGCATGGCTGAGTGCCTCTTTGCTATCAAAGAGAAAATTAAAACCTGACTTATATTATTTTTTTCCAAAATGGCGTCTCATTAAGGCCTTGCTTATCCGCCTTTAATAAAGTTGGAAAATATACGGATGCACAGCATATGTTAGATTTAAGCACGTTCTTCTGCTTTTGATAACTTCTAAATTACAACATGAAACCACAAGAATGTGGTTTGCAACCTCATAAGGCTTTTTTTAATCTTTAGTTTATGAATTAGAATATAGCATATAGCTGATGGAGCCCATAAAAGACTTTATTAGTTTGAGACAAAAGAACAGACTTTAATATAAACATTACAGTTTTTTTATGCGCTACAAGTAGTTGGGCAAATTCGTTGGTTTTAATTGTTAAAAAGAGGGCTTAATACCTTTCTAGGAATTAAGTGGTACATTCTTAAATACATCGGTTCCACTGCTTTTAAAAGGTGGTTGATATAACCCGCATGTTTCTGTATAAATGGTTGTTAAAAGAGCTGAATCTCTTTGAATCAATTCAGTTTTGCAAACAATAAGTATTTAAGGAAAGAGGAGTGTTTGTTTCAAGGTTATATTTCAGGCTGCGGACTTTAAAGATAACTAACTCTCCGAATCTAGATAGATACGTAGATAAATATTCTTACACCCTCGTGCTATTTACTGTAATTCTGTTGTACCTACTATTAATTCTATATTCTCAGATCTAGGTGAATCTAGCAAAATAAAATGATCAGCTCCTAGAACAATTATTTGTAGTATATTTCAACCCAATGGGGCGGAAATTCATGTGTATTCAAATTTTTTGAATTAGTTTTTTTTCCTTATGAAAAAGTGGAATTGTTAATATCCCACCACTCATCTAATGACTGATAGTTGGTTAAATCTATATTTGAAACAAAAATGTTTATTGAGAAGCACTTGGCAGATGGGAATTTCAGATTTATATAAGCATTGCCGACGATGTCAAAATACCAGCATTTTAATACAATGTCCTTCAGATTTTCTATGTGCAAAGACAGAATGTTTTGCTATTTTTCTAATGTAGTATGGCTTAACATTTCCGCAGGCACTTAAGTCTTTTTACTTTTTGACTTTTCCACACATTTTTTTTCACTAATTATATTATTTTCAAAGGAATACGCCCAAGAAGTAAAATGCACCAATTTTCAAAACCTCTCCTCTTAGCTTACAAATGTAATCATATCATGAAATATGCCCCAAACGCTTATTGCTTTAGAAACATATAGGAATTCAGATTCTCAGGGCAACTGCTCAGGCTTCACAACCTCTGTTATGAACAATCCTGTTGTTTGTGTACCATTTAAGTTTGTTAACGCATTTGGAAAATTACAGGAAACATTCCCCATTGAATAAACTTTTAAAAAATCCTGTCACACTATTAGTTTCTTCTGTCACCCGCACCACTCATGCCTGTATCTGAATTACTCTCTCAAATTTTCTCCTCTTGATCAAAGGGTAACCAGACTAAAACCAGCATATTAGAGTCTGAAGACTGCTATGTTGGGCGTAGGAAAACGTAAACACAGTTTTCAATGCCACCTCAAGGAACATAATATCATTCCATAATACTGTGACTTAAGTTACTCAGAAAGAAGGAAGTAGAATAAGAGGGATTGTAAAGTTTGATAGATTTCTTGTGGTGATAGTTTACAGTTTCTAAGCCAACATATAAAGGCGTGGGTTTTATTTTTGCATCACTGTTATTGTACTCCAGTGTACTTTGTCATAAATCAGAATTATTTCTGCAGCAACATGGGGCATAATACCGGGCTGAAATACAAATTTAAGGTAATCATTAAAGTGTTGCTGCCAAATACTTCCCAGACGCGAAAATGAATGTTTGTAATAAAAATGTAAGAAAAGTTGGTAAAAATACAATGGATATAAGAGTCAATTCTGTGCATAACTCTCGGTTAAATAATTAGATTGAAAAGGGGGCAGGTGAAATAGTATGTGTATGGCTGAGATATTCTTTGTCTGAGATATTATACACGTGCATTTTAAATTCATAGGGCGAAGATGGGCTGTTTGAGTCTTTTCCCCCCTCCCTTAAAGACTCACCATGTGTGTCTAACAAAGAACACAGGTTCTGCGGAATCACATTCGCCGATTTCTTGATATTTTTAGGCAATTATCTGCCTTTGGAACTCAAAACAGGACAACCTCCCAGTAAGGACAACAGCAGAATATCAGCCGCTTGCTTCATATACATAGGCATTGAGGGAAAGGCACACATGAAAAGGGGGGATCCCCCTCCCCGCCCCCCCTCACACACACGCACTCACACACACAGAGAGATTTTTATGTGGCATAGACTTAATTAGTTTCTTAGCGCTTGTATAAATAAAATATCATAGGTTAGTCCAAATGTCTATGTGAAACAGAAAGTTATCTAGGAACATGTGTACACATCTCTGTGAATCTATGGCATCTAGGTACATTTGCATCAAAGTGTGCTTTGTGTGTATGAACATTCAGCATCTATATTGTTTTCCTAAAAGTGTGTAAAATTCAAAGTAGGTTATTAAAGTCTTTAACACACATAGGCTCTCTCCTTTTAAGTTTTAATAGCGTTTGTTCGTATTTATTTTCTGTAATTAGAGGGAAGCATTTTTCCCAACAGGGGTTCTACTTAAGCTGATGAATTTTATTTCTTTTTCCATTAATGATCCATGTTTATCATACTTCTAATTATTTTTAACTTTAAACAATATTCGGTCTCCTGGAGAGGTCCTCTGTGTTCTTTGCTAACCTCCATTCTCTTTTGATGTAACAACAAAATCTATGATGAAGTTTTTAAAATCATATTTTATTTTTGATTGAACTGATTTTTCTGCATGCTGTCTTATTTGTTTCAAAAGTTCTTGAGCAGCATCTTGGAAAACAGAGTTTAAAATCTTTCGAACGTTGCCATAAATTAATTGCTTTGGCAAAAGCGAGTACACAAAATGACTGTTAACAGTGTAAATCTTTATTTTATATACCCAACATTTACACTTTCCTAAAATATGAGGTTTCCACAGTGGATCGTCTGTTTCCAACAGCACACACAGATACGACATTTCCTCTAGATTCTATAAAGTCTTCTGGGTCTGAGAGAGAGAGAAAAATCAAATTATTTGAGGTTAAGTTTAATCTTGATTAGGGTTCGTACAACGCATTAATATCTTCCTTAGACAAAAGCACAGGAATACATGGCAAAAATCAGGAAAACATATTTAATCTGCAGGCAGACAATCCAGGAAACTATAAGGTCAAATTCTGGTGTCCCAGAAATGCACATGTGAAATGTTTGACTGACCAGCATAAATTATTGTGTAGCCAGATCAGCTGCAAAAATAAAGTAGAAGAGGGGGGAAAAGGGGGGAAAAAGCAGTATAATACAAAATTGTGTTGGTCTTTAATTTCATCACCTATAAATGAGAAAATATTGGTTCCCATACTAAAGTTTTATTCTTTGCTTATAAATATTATGTGGAATTTTCGTTGGATATCATAAAACTGAACGATTTCTATCAAACTGTTTTTAAAAGACCTATGCAGATAACACAAATAGAGGCAATAAAGTCGCAAATAGCTTTCCAGGGGAACCAAATGGCGTCTGAAGCGTAGGAAACCTTTTACTATGTTGTATAAGGTGGAGGGGGAGCACAAAATTGTATAATGCAGTTTTAGGCTGTCTTGGCCTAAGAGATTTAAATTTGTCACACTGGAGGATTGAAGAAGAGAAGGTTGGCAAGTCTCTTGCAAGTTAACGCAGAGTGGAACTGTGAAATAGTTCTGTAACACCTTGGGGAAAGATGGTTGCAGAAGTCTGAATAATCTACACTTTAAAGCTGTACAAATTACGCAAAATGGTCCGCTTCAATTTTTCATATTTCTATGTTATTTTTTCCCCGAATTTGCTTCCTTTCCCCCTCCCGTTATGAAAGGTCGTGGGGGTAGCTTTTTTCCCCTTGAAAGTGACTCTGAACCCGTGTGTCTTTCCAATCGGTTGTAATGATCTTGAAATTCGAGGCTTTCTTTCTTTTTATTTATTTATACGCTGGTCCCATTCCTCGCCTAACCTAAAATCAGCGTTATCTAAGTAGGATTGCCTCCTCCCCTAGTAAAAATAATATACACTAAATCAATTTATTTTAACTGCTACAAGACTTTAGAAACTGTCCAATACAGAAATGAGGGGAAAGGAAAACACATAGGTAAAAATTCCATCTCCACTTGGAATAGTAGTGATTGTTCTGTGGTCGTTAAGTTAAAGCCACATAAAAGTGAAATAGTTCAACAAAACGGGGAAGGAGAAATTATCTATCAAGAAACCAACTTTTTCTTTTAATCCCCCCAGTAAAAAAAAAATCATACCAAATCGGGAGGTTTGTTTTGGGAAATTCATGTACTAAATATTTGGTCAAATACAATTTTGATTTTTTTTTTGTTATTTCCTGAAGAGGAAGAACAAACCCTCACCATCGCAATGTTGTCCCTATTTTAAAGATCGATCATATTTATCCAGTGTACCCCCTTTTCTCCCCACGAATACATTTATTTTGCAAGATTTGTGCATATCACAGACGCAATTTTAGCAAAGAAACTTCAGCCAGTTTACACTGGAAGTGGATTATTTTTTTTAAAAAACATTGTATTTTCAGAGTCTATTTCAAGGGATGCAACGCTTACCCATACCACAAATAATAATAATTTAAAAAAACTGGCTTTTTGTTGGGATTTAAAAAAAAAACTGCTTTCCAAATATGCACACAGGTCTATTTTAGATCCGCGGGGATCAAAACCTACCGAAATTAAAGACTGAAACCATCTTGGTGAAACTTTTTACATATTTTTTCCTGATTCCAAATACATTTAAAAAAAACACAAAGCAGAGGTCTCAAGAGGCATCGATCCTACAGTTCCACCCTTTAAAGAACTGCACCCACCCCACCGTTAAAAAGAAACAAAATCCACCCCACCGTTCGATGAAAACCCAAACCACAGCCACCTAAAATATTTCAAGTTCTGTTACAGAAGAAGGGTGGGGGGGGGTGCAGCACTGGGAATCTTGATAGGAAGAGAGCGGGGAAGGAGAGGGTGGAAAGTTGAATTAGATTTTTTTTTGGGAGGGGGTATCTCTGCCTTTTGCTATAAATTGGATTTATTTCAGGCAAAAGAAGGAAAGAAAGGAAGGCAAAGCGAAGGAGAATTAAGGTCGGTTCTTTCCTGACCTCTTTATTTGGATTTGACTTTGCTCGTATTTGCGCTTTCGCTTCCCCTTTTTTTTTTTGGGTTTTGTTTCCCCCTACTCCGCTGTAGACACGCGTTGGTTCATTGGTAAACAAACTCCCGCAAACCGGGTGGCTTTTTCTCCTTTGTTCAAAGTGAAGGTCCCGGGCACCCTACCCGCCAGAGACTGATAGATGTCGCTGTTGCTCTATGCTAGTTTTCGCCGCTCGCAACAACTTGACCCTTGTGACGTCATCGGCGTCTGAATCATCAAGGCCATTTTCAATCCTCATTGGCCTGGCCGTCACGTGGTGGGGGACCAATGCGTGGATAATTATGGGGCTGCTATTTTTCCCTAAAAAAAAGATGTCAGCCCTTGGCTGTAGTATTCCTCCTTAAAATCCCTCCCTGACAATGTCATGTCCCAACAATGTGACTTCTAACGCCTTTTTGATGGACTCGCTGGCCGGTACCTGTAGAGGCGAGAATTATTCCTCTAACCAAGGAATGTATATGCAGCCTGGGAGCGATTTCAGCTGTGGAATGATGAGAAACTGTGGAATTATCCCGTCTCTTTCCAAAAGAGACGAGGTGAATACCGCCAGCCTGTCTCTCAACACCTATCCATCTTACCTTTCTCAGCTAGACACTTGGTGTGACCCAAAAAATACTTACAGAATCGAACAACCTGTTGCAAGACAGCTCCCATCCTGCTCTTTCCCAACCAATGTCAAAGAAGAGAATGTATGCTGCATGTATAACGCTGATAAAAGGGCGAAAAATGCCACAGAGACAGCCCTCTACCCCAATCAAATGCCTGACTCTTGCCTAAATGATCATGAAGTCCCTGTTCCTAGCTACTATCGAGCCGGCCAAGGTTATTCCTCTATGGAGAAGACGCCAAACTGCAACAATCCAAATGAGTTTGAGGCAAGTTTTGACTCCAGGGCGAGTCTGAACCCAAGGAGTGAACGTCTGGAACAACAACAAGCCCCACCGCCAGTGGCTAAAGTGAGTTTCCCCGAAAACACAAAAACAGATAATACCCAGAACACATCCACCAACGAAATTAAAACAGAAACAAGTGCCCCAGCTCCAAAAATAAGCTCTTCGGAAGCAGAGAAAGACGTGAATAAAAGCACTGACACCAGCACAGACAATTCTGACAATGAAGCAAAAGGTAAGGGATTATTCATTATCGGTAACTGGTTTCAGAAAATGATCAGCATCATACTACTAGTATTAATACTACTAAGATGCCCTTTACACTGCAAACTTCGCCGCACTTGTGTCTGAATTGCTGCAGTCGTTTTTAAATTCTTACTCGAAATAAAAATCACTGAGAAACCAGAGCAGTCAAATGTGTTAAAACACATCCTCTCGCTATATAAAGGGGAGACTTGTGCATGTATTTAGTTAGGTATGTAGCTGCTAGGAACGGTGTATATTTAATAAGGTTAGGTGGCTTTTAGAATAGTCTAAAATGGCAATGAGTTAAAAAAAAATCAGTTCAGCCAGACATTTACTTCATGTTATTGGCTAGTTAAATGTTTTATGTGGTCGTGGAAGGCAATTTTTACTCTTTTTACTTGCTCAGTGTAAAATGTCTGAGGAGAAAAAGAAAACACGGATTGAGTCTTATTTTCTCTTGCAAACATCTCAGGTTTGGGTTGTGTATTGCATTTCATTTCATTGCTCGAAAAAGCATTTTTCCTGGCGAATTGAGATCTTGTTTGTGAAGGCAAAATTGTTTCTGGGTGTGAAGCAGATGTTCTAAGTTTGGGTTTCTATGAGGAGAGACTTCCATTTACCATATTGTATTTTCATTGTAGAGATTTCATGTGGTTTGAAATGTTTGTTTCTCTTAATATTCAGTTGCCCTGTAGACCTAGATTCAAGATAGAATGTTTTAAGTATTTATTTTGGGTCATTAAGAAGAGGTATATATATGAATGAGTGGAATTCTCTGAAAATTTGGCTTAAAATACATAGCACAAAATATTACTGGGAGCGGATGGAGATCTAAGCAACGAATTTTATTATTTGACTGTGGTGCATTGGTTAAAATAGCTTCCGTGTCCAATAATTTGTAATACGCTAGAAATCAAGCAGAAACGAAGCAGTTTGGTAACTATGTAATTTGTATATGCATATACATATACGTGCATGTGGTATGGTGTGTATACTCACATACATCCTCTGTGTATGGGTACCAGCAAAGCAGACAGATATTTCATACTTACTGTCGTTCTTGTGAAAGATATCTTCATACAAAATCACCTTTAAAATTGGCCTTTCAACAAAACAAAATATATAGCCCAAAACATTCTTTTCATTTTTTCCGCATCCAATGACATTATTTTATCTGACAGCTGAGTTAGAAATACACAAAACACAAAGTCAAGTTTATCAAAAGCCCTACAAACTTCTCTTCACAAAGCGCGTTCTATTTTCATGTCAAGATATATTTTCGTGGGAGTTAACAGAAGGATTATTTTGGTTTTGAACTATAATTTGGGTGTGTGTGTGTGTTGGGGGGGGGAAATAAAGGTTTCTACTGCAGTATTGGTGTTATCCAAAAAGAGTGCATGTTTAATGTAATTGATTTCCAAACTTTTGCTTTTTCAGAAATGAATATATCGTGAATAGTATTTTTAATCGCCAGAACCTGTATGAGGCGGATTTTGTTTGTGTGTGGTTTTCTTTAAATTAAATTATTTTAAAGCTTAAGTTTTCCTTTTTGTCGAATCAGAATTTTATTCATTGTCAAGGTGCGATTTTTGAATTCAGTTTAAGAATTTTGGATAGCTAGAGGCTTAGCGAGAATTTCAAAGGTTCAATAGTATGAAAGTGCATCTACAAACTTAAAGGTGGCTTAATTACAAATATATTCTTTGTTAAGGCATAAGTGGTTAACTAAAGTTCTTATTTCCAATCTCTGACATCTTCTGAAACTAGCATGAATATAAAAGTAAGTGGATTATTGTAGTCATAGGACAGGTCATTTTCTTCTTGCATAGACTAAAATATAGACCACTACTGATGCCAGAATTTTCCCATGATCAAATTCAAATCCCAAGTATTATATATACAAAATACTTGGGATTTGAATGTATATATATCTATATATCTATAGATATATATCTGTATCTATAAAGATATAGATATATCAAATATTTGGGATTTGAATATTTGCTATATAGATATTTGCTATATAGATATAGCAAACACATGCATTTGACTTTATGAAGTGTGTGTGTAAGTGTATAAGAGAGGGTGTGTATATATAAGAAATAGAATTACAAAGGATAAATATATACACCCATTTTATAAAGGCAAATCCATTTCACATAGTCTGTGTTTACGAAAAATACTCTTGATATTAATGTGCTTCACAGACTCCAAGCATCTGATCCTTGTTAGAGGACAGTGGTTCAGTGAGCCTGATATCAGAGGATAATAATCAGATTTCACCTTAGATGATGCTTTTGTAGTAAAGCGTGTGTGTGTAGAAGGAAGCAATGGCAGAACAGTTACGGAACTTAGAAAAGTTACACTGTTGATTTTAA